>NC_079212.1:6051176-6398676 GCF_029633865.1 Lampris incognitus | reverse complement strand
CTCGCTCTCCTGCAGTACTGCAGCTAAACCGGAAAATCCACCGTTTCATACCGTCCTGCACCCTGAAATACGATACCCCAACATTTACATTCGAATAAACGAAGACGGATATTTACACAGGACGAAGGCTTTGCAGGATTCGGGATGTTTCCCCCACGGGGAGGTCCGGGCGGAGGAATGTTCGCACAAAGATGATGACACGAATCACGGCAAACGCACACGCCGGCCCGACTCGTTCCGCATAGTTTGATGAACACTAACTGACGGATGGTTTCTCTGTATTAGTGGCCGTGTACCGTTTTCCCCGGAGGTTTGTGACGTCATTATTATACTGCAGCCACGAATGCTGTGGATGGTCATGTTCCCGATTTCCACTCGACGGGACGTGAGAGGGCGTGTGCGTGATCCGCGTCGGGAAACATTCCCGCGCTATAGCAGGAAAACTGTTATTTAAATGTCCTATATGTGAAACCTTAGGGGTAGTACTGCCATAATGCATGTATTTCCATGTACTTCCATGTACCCCCATGTACTTCCATGCAGATCGGTCACATCATAGGGGCATCCGGGTAGGGTAGCGGTCTATTACGTTGCCTATCGATACGGGGATCGCTGGTTCGAATCCTCGCGATACCTCTGGCTTGGTCAGGCATCCCTACAGACACAATTGGCCGTGTCTGTGGGTGCCCAGATAACTAAATTGCTGTGGCCCGGACCCGTCCCACCCCGACACTTCATCCGGCCCACATACCACATGGAATGATGGCACTTGGGCGGTCCGCTCCTGTTTGCCAGATCTGGGCCAGAACCAAGCCATAGCAATGCCGCATTTGCCAAAGGTGGCCATATTTGTTTTGTGATATTTGGGCCATATTCACCATTTACCACACGGGGCCACTTCAGGGTCACATCCAGATCACATGTTGCCCAGAGCACCACATCTTTGCCCAGAAGGCCCACATTTGTTTTGGCATATTTGGGCCATATTTGCTGTTATACATGTGGGCCACTTCAGGCTCACATCCAGTTTGTCAGGGCCAGAAGAAGGCCACCAGTGCCGCATCACTGCCTGAAGTGGCCCACATCCGGATGCTATCTGGGTGGGGGGCCGGATGTGGTTATGTGTCCTGGTCGCTGCACTAGCGCCTCCTCTGGTCAGTCGGGAGAATAGCGTGATCCTCCCTCACGCTACATCCCCCCCTGGCGAAACTCCTCACTGTCAGGTGAAAAGGAGCAGCTGGTGACTCCACACGTACGGGAGGAGGCACGTGGTAGTCTGCAGCCCTCCCCGGATCGGCAGAGGGGGGGGGAGCAGCGACTGGGACGGCTCGGAAGAGCGGGGTAATTGGCCAAGTACAATTGGGGAGAACAGGGTGAGGGGGGGGGGGGGTCAGATCATGCTCCTCTGTTATACCCGCCTGGATGTGCTTTAATTACCACAGCCGTTGTAAAGGCTCGTTAGCGCATCAGACAGTCGTTTTCTTATGAGGCCTTAATGTCCAGCGTGGCTGCAGATGCGGCAGCTTCAGAGGAAATGTTGACCGAAACCAAAGCGAGCAGCAGAGTTCAAAGTACGCGCTGACCGCGGCTTATCGATCCAGCGTGTTTGTTGTAGTTTTATGATGCAACGGTAAAAGCCTTCTGCATCCTCTGAGGCGCTCGTGTGCTCACTCGGTCATCATGACTCATCTTCCTGTGCCGCTGCACACACGTGTTCGAGCAGGAAACCCGTGTACCTGGACTGTAGACTGAACACGGGACACGTCAGCCCCACCCCACCCTGCTGCTGCTGGTCTGCACGGAGTCCTGCGTGTTGGCTGGACTTAGGCTGTGACACCTATTTTAACCACGTATACAGGAGAATATTGTTCACTTAGTACATATTAAGGACCCAAGCCGTAATTTTTATTCATCAAAAAATCTATGTTTAGAATATAATATTATTATAACAATATATAATATATAGAATCATAATATAGATATATAATATATGATTAATTACATCATATATACATATATAATCAATACATATAGTAATATATATTATAATTAATAATATAATATATAGAATTGTAATATAGATATATAATATATGATTAATTAAATCATATATACATATATAATCAATATATATAGTAATATATATTATAATTAATAATATAATATATAGAATTGTAATATATATATATAATATATGATTAATTAAATCATATATACATATATAATCAATATATATAGTAATATATATTATAATTAATAATATAATATATAGAATTGTAATATAGATATATAATATATGATTAATTAAATCATATATACATATATAATCAATATATATAGTAAATATATATTATAATTAATAATATAATATATAACATAAAAAAATATAATAAATAATAATAATAATCATCCATTATTCAAACTGCTTATCCTGCTCTCAGGGTCGTGGGGATGCTGGAGCCTATCCCAGCAGTCGTTAATAATAATAATAATAATAATAATAACAAACAACATTTTTTCATCAACATTTTTTTTATTTTCGGGGGGTCCGGGTAGCATAGTGGTCTATTGCATTGTAACACGGGGATCGCTGAATCGAATCCCCGAGTTACATCCGGCTCGGTCGGGCGTCCCTATAGACACAAATGACCGTGTCTGCGGGTGGGAAGCCGGATGTGGGTGTGTGTCCTGGTCGCTGCACTAGCGCCTCCTCTGCTCAGTCGGGGCACCTGTTTGGAGGGGAGGCGTGACTGGGGGGGGATAGTGTGGTCCGGACCCCTGGTGAAACCCCTCGCTGTCGGGTGAAAAGGAGCAGCTGGTGACTCCACATGTATCGGAGGAGGCATGTGGTGGTCTGCAGCCCTCCATGGATCGGCAGAGGGGGTGGAGCAGCAACAGGGACGGCTCAGAAGAGTGGGGTAATTGGCCAGATACAACTGGGGGGGAAAAATGTTTTATTTGGTGCGGTTTCCCGCTGGCGTCTCGGTAGAGGCAGCCAGTCAGCATTAGCATACTGTAATTGCCCCGCTCTGTGCTGTTTTCCATTGGTGCTGGTGGGGTTCGGCAGCCCCACCAAGTATTCAAATGTCCTGCCGCCTGCAGAAGGTCTGCCACGAAAGGGAAGAAGGAAGAAGGTTGACCTTGCATGACAATAGATAGACGCCGAAACACAACGCCAAACAAAGTCCAACGTTTAATCTAGTTTGAACACATGTGATGTTGATATGTTGCTCACAATTCAAAATTGTGTATCTTGATATGACAACATCCGAGCATCATCCCAGTACATTACGGTGTTTTATATATATATATATATATATATATACGTATATATGTAGTTGTTGCCCAGTGCTGCCCTGGTCGCGTATGAGCTGCAGGCACACAGCAGCTGTCAGACTGTCAGTAAAGATGAGTGACGTTCAGAAAAGAAAAGGTGGAAATGTTAATACAACGCCCCGCCAGTCTTTCCTGTGTGGACGCAGAGAGCTGGCGTTGTGTCGACACGAGGCGTCTCGTAGCAACCCCTCCTCTCCTCCCACGGGAAAATGAGCTGGAACGCTCATAAAGCCCGGGAGCTTTACGTCCGTGTCAGAATCAGAACCGCGTTTTCCACACACGAGGCATTTGTCTCGGTGTGGCTCCCGTGGATCGACGTGAGGAAATACACAGTACACGACGACACAAAGGACGGGAGTGAGAGGGGTTAAAGGGTAATAATAAAGGTTGGTAGGCAGTAGGGAATACTGCCTACCAGATCGCAACACTGCTGTGGCCCGGACCCGTCCCACACCTGGTACTTTCATCCGGCCCACATACCGTGTGGAATGATGGGACTTGGGCGGTCCGCTCCTGTTTGCCAGATCTGGGCCAGAACCAAGCCATAGCAATGCTGCATGTGCCACGTATTGGTCAAAGGTGGCCATATTTGTGTTGTGATATTTGGGCCATATTCACCATTTACCACACGGGCCACTTCAGGGTCACGTCCAGATCACATGTTGCCCAGAGCACCGCATCTTTGCCAAAAAAGGCCCCCATTTGATTTGGCATATTTGGGCCATATTTGCTGTTATACACATGGGCCACTTCAGGCTCACATCCATGTTGTCAGGGCCAGAAGAAGGCCACCAGTGCCGCATCATTGCCTGAAGTGGCCCGCATCCGGATGCTACCTGGGTATGGTTATGGGTGTAGAAACGGGTGCAGCACAGTGTTGACAGTAGTGGGCTGCAGGGTGTGAGTGGTAAAGTAGTAGAGATGAAGAGAGCGGTACCGTGGTGTTCACAACAGGAAGAAGGAAAAGAGATTTCACTCCTGTTCCGTCTCCGACGCTGAGCCCTGACCCGCCCACACAGTATGGGACAGTGAAATGGATATTTCATGAGTTCACAGTCTGCTCGGCTGTTGGGACAGAAACGGCCTCCAACGGTGACAAATAACTCAGACTTAAGACTTAAGTTATGCTATAAGTTACATGAAACTATCAGGAATAATTTCTCACTATATCATTGTGTATTTTGTTTTCAGGATACATTATATGAGAGAGAGAGGTTGATTTAGGATGGATGGTGATATCAAAAGCAAATTAATATCACAAAAAGCAAAGGCACCTGTTCTTCCCTGTGTATCGTGGACATTTTGTCCTCATGTCACTGAAAGGTCAGTCTTTAATTTTTGCACGATTGATGACGTTTCTTTGCATCCAGAGAAATAATAAAGAAGTAAAATATTAAAGAAAGAAAAGGAGAGTCCGCGGTGGCGTAGCGGTCTAAGCATCAGCTTTGTGTCCATGCAGTTGCCCACTGGGGACCGGGGGTTCACGCCCCGGTCTCGTCAGATCCGACTATGGCTGGACTCGATGAAGCAGCGATCATTGGCGACGCCGTCTTGGGGAGGGGGGCGGAGTCGGCTTGTGTTCATCACGTGAATGCGTCTCTGGGTGTGTCGGGAAAAAGCAGTGGTTCGGCCTGGAGTCGCCTTGTCACGAAAGTGGGGAGGCGGTCTCTTTCGAGACTGCCGGCCGGAGAGATGCAGTTGGCGATCGCATGATGCAGTACGAGGGGGGGTGTTTGAATTAAAATAGGGATCGATTGGCCACTAGATTGGGAGAAAAAGGGGAAAAGTCAGAAATAAATTTATAATAAGAAAGAAAAGGGGACCAGAGGGTGTGTTCCAATTACCGGGGCATCGCACTGCTCAGCCTCCCTGGGGAAGTCTATTCTACGGTGATGGAAAGGAGGCTCCGACCGACTGTAGAACCTCGGGTCCAGGAGGAGCAATGCAGATTCCGTCCCGGCTTTGGAACAACGTACCAGCTCTTTACGCTTGCGGAAGTGCTGAGGGAGGCATGGGAGTTTGACCAGCCAGTCTACATGTGTTTTGTGGACTTGAAGAAGGTTTACGACCGTGTACTCCGGGACACGCTGTGGGGGGTACTGCGGGAGTTTGGGGTACCGGGGCAGTTGCTACAAGCCATCCGGTCCTTGTATAACCAGACTGAGAGCTGTGTCTGCATTCTCAGCACAAAGTCAAACATGTTTTCGGTGGGTGTTGGACTCTGCCAAGGGTTGTCCCTTGTGTCCGATTCTGTTTGTGATATCCATGGACAGGATCTCAAGGCGCAGCCAAGGTGAGGATTGTGCCCATTTTGGGAACCTCAGAATAGCGTCTCTGCTCTTTGTAGAGGTTTCGTTGGCTTCATCAGAACGTGACCTCCATTGTGCACTGGGGTGGTTTGCAGCTGAGTGTGAAATGGCCGGGATGAGAGTCAGCACCTCCAAGTCTGAGGCCATGGTTCTCTACCGGAAAATGGTGGATTGCTTCCTCCGGGTTGGGGATGAGTTTTTTCCTCAAGTGAATGAGTTCCTTGAGGTCTTGTTCCTGAGTGAGGGTAGGATGGAGCGGGAGATTGACAGGCGGATTGGTGCAGCATCAGCAGTAATGTGGACGTTGTACTGGACTGTTGTGGTGAAGACGGAGCTGAGCTGGAAGGCAAAGCTCAGTTTACCAGTCAGTCTTCGTTCCAACCCTCACCTATGGTCATGAGCTTTGGGTAGTGACCAAAGGGTGAGGTCGTGGATACAAGTGGCTGAAATGAGTTTCCTCCGTAGGGTGTCTGGGCTCAGCCTTAGAGATAGGGTGAGGAGCTCGGACATCTGGAGGGTAACTCACTTCAACCACCACCAATGTGCAGCACCACCTGGGTGATGCACGGCATCCATTTTGCGCCAGAACACTTGCCACACATCAGCTTGAGGTGGAGAGGGAGGAATCATTGAGCCAGTTACATGGAGGGATGATTAGGTGGCCAAATGGAGAGGGCCAGGTTGGGAGTTTTGCCAGGACACTGGGGAACCCCCAACTCTTTGTGATAAGTACCATGGGATCTTTAATGACCACAGTGAGTCAGAACCTCGGTTTAACGTCTCATCTGAAGGACGGCATCTCCCACAGCACAGTGTCCCCGTCACTGCACTGGGGCATTGGGATTTGATATTTGTTGTTTTTATTAGGACCAGAGGGAAGACTGCCCTCTACTGGCCCACCAACACCACTTCCGGCAGCAACTCAGTTTTCCCGGGAGGTCTCCCATCCAAGTACTAGCCAAGCCCATACTTGCTTAGCTTCTGTCATTTGGCAGAGCAAGGGTACATGTTGGTATGGCTATTGACACAGAACAAGAATCCCAAGATTCCTATTTTACATTGTTTATTTGCAGCTGATTTTCTTCCCCCTTCTCCCCAGTTGTACCTGGCCAATCACCCTGTTCTCTTAGCCGTCCCGGTCGCTGCTCAACCCCCTCTGCTGATCCGGGGAGGGCTGCAGACTACCACATGTCTCCTCTGATACATGTGGAGTCGCCAGCTGCTTCTTTTCACCTGACAGTGAGGAGTTTCACCAGGTGGACGTAGCGCGTGGGAGGATTATGCTATTCCCCCCAGTTCCCCCTTTCCTCCTAACAGGCGCCCTGAGAAGATGCGCCAGTGTAGCGACTAGGACACATACCCACATCCGGCTTCCCACCTGAAGACACGGCGAATTGTGTCTGCAGGGACGCCCGACCAAGCTGGAGGTAACACGGGGATTCGATCCGGTGCTTCCTGTATTGGTAGGCAACAGAATAGACCGCTACACTACCCGGGTGCCCCCTGCAGCTGATTTTCAATGCAGATCAGATGGGATGAGCAGTAGTCATATCAATCATATGTATCCACCACACACAATAATTTAAATCTATTCTAAACAAAAGTATGTGGGTATGACTACGGCCTGCTAGTATGGTGATAGTTCACCTGGGCCGCTCATCCAAAAGGGGACACATCTGTCAGTTCAAATGTTAGTCTTTCCTGTGAAATGACAGCGAATAATACAGTATTCAAACACTGCTGCTGTACTGATACTGCAAAACCCTTAATGTTACCCTGCTCTGGCTTATACACTTTAGATTGTCGGAAGGTTATAAAGGTGAAGATAATTCATTTAAAGAAATAAATAACAGAAATTACAGATGATAGTTTGGGAAGTCTTTAGTCGTGTTTGGCTTCGACATTAGTCGGTTTAGACACCAATGTTTACTGATTAATTTTGGGAAGCCCTTTATTTTTCCAGACCATTGAATATGTTGTAATGTAATTACTTCCCCGCTTTAATCCGCTACAGATAACAGGCTTCGCTACCGGCTGTATCTATTCTAATTTACTTTATGTTGCATGACATGCTGCATTGCATATGGCATTGTTAAAAAAGGGATTTCTGCGCTATTTTTGTTAATACTCTGTCATCAACGTACTTTATGCATGTTATTAATTGCAGACTGATGGAAAAGCACATGATGACAAGCTGATATGCTCCTGATAATTAATTACTGTACAGTGAGGTGCGGTGACGTCAGTGGCTGGGTAGTCAGTGGGCATTCGCAAATTACATCCTTTTGTGCTCTCTAATGTTTTATGACAATCTGATCCCTCTTCGGTCTTCCAACTGCCACAGAATTATAGAATATTGTGTCCCCCTGGCTGAACTACACCCCAAATGAAAACCTAAACAAAAATATTGTCAAATTATATATGACTAGCAGAGGTATCCGGCGTTGCCCAGGGAAAATGTTCTCACCAAAACAACCAACACGATCTGATCTTGACGATATAATCGATGGTGAAATGTAGGATAATTTATGATATGATACATGTGATAAATAAACGAAAATTATCAAATGTCATAATTTTAAATCCATTCATCAAGCTTCTTTGCCAATGTGTGTATTAGTCGGTCAGTGATCAAGGGCCTCAGGGTAAACCACGTTGCGTGCCTTCAGGCTAGCATTGACAATGTTAGGTGTAGTGCCTCGCTTGACCACTGGGAGGATGTAGTGGAAGTCTCCACAAAGCATCGTTGGAATGTCTCTTTCGCAAATAAATCAAAATTTTTATTTGGTTTTTGAAATATTTTTCAAACTGTGCAATCCTTGGAAAGTGCTGATTCTAAAGACACCTTTGTTTTTGTTCTACAATGAGTATTTCTGGAGTTTTAAGTGAACATACATACACTCTTGCTTTATATATATAGAAGTACTTTTTTCTTGCTTTATATGGATTTTGATAGCTGTGAAATGACGAGGTAACACCATTGCCTTTCCTTAGCGCTGTTCCCAAACCATTGGGGATTTCGTTGCAGTCACTACAAACAACAGTTATGAGATACCATTTGTAAATATTGTTGAAACTTTACCTGAAAAGAAGAACACAAACACAACACAAAGAAACAACATTTGTGGTAAAAAATATGTAGTTTAATATATGTAAAATACATATATTTAAATTATGTACCATTCCATTAATTCATTTCCAGTATTAAGATTACAATAAAATGCCTGATAGCAGAACTGAGAGTGAATTCATGCAAATAAACTGGGTGCTGAGGTGACAGAACACTGAGACTGTATGTATGGAGGCTGCAGAGAGGGCCTTCACATGGCTTTGGATCAGAAGGAGTGATCTGTGGGCCAGTGCTGCTGGGACACAAGCCAGGGCCTGATCAACCCTGACTGGGTCGCCTGAGTGAGGGTGTATGATGGTGAAAGACCCAAAACACCCGAGGACCTCAGAAAACATCACTGATGGTGTGTCCCAGTGCATCCAAGGATGTATCTTCCAGCCAGGTCACATATAGATCAATTAGAAATACCGGTTTTGGGGCAATACATGTGAAAATAGCAGTTAGTCACTTAGCTCATGCTTTTACCCAAACGATTTAGAAGCAAACTCATAAGATACAAAGTGTCATCAGCATATTGGGTGACAAATGGCGAGAAGGCGTGTATCCCATCATCAGTGCGTCTCCTGTGCAGTTAGATCCCAGTCCAGTTCAGCTACATCATATAACAACTTGTAAACATTTTAAAAAGCGAATCAGCATAATCACAAAAATTGCGTAGTGAAAGTGAACAGCAAATATTATTTACGAGTAATTGCGCCGATTTGTAGAACTGGAAGACAAACAGATGACTTGCACAAATCTGTACATTTGAAAATGGTTGACAACTTTGAGGGCTGTTTTTCATGTGTTAGTGGGCGATGAATTGTCAATCAATGAAAAGAAAATGTGGCATGATGCCTTGAGCCAACCCAAAAAAAGAAAAAAAAACATGGCAAAACTACAGGTAAAAAAGAGAAAAGTGTGACTTGGGAAGCCATATATGACTCATGTAGTCATGTCATTCACAGTACTCAGTTTCACATCTAGCCAGTATCTTAGAAAACACAAAGTGACAAAAGCATAATAAATGATGCTGGCTGCAAAGCATGCATGCAAGCACCCACTGCAGCTACACACTACAGTTCAGCTACACAACTGCAAAAGTGCGTGAATGTAAGAACAGTGGCAGGCCTTTGTGGACTCTACATTGTATAGGGTTGTATTGTATAGGATTATATTAGAGGGACCACTCAAGTTGGACGGTTTGGAGACAAAGCAAGAGAGGCAAGATTGAGATGGTTTGGACATGTGTGGAGGAGAGATGCTGGGTATATTGGGAGAAGGATGCTGAATATGGAGCTGCCAGGGAAGAGGAGAAGAGGAAGTCCAAAGAGGAGGTTTATGGATGTGGTGAGGGAGGACATGCAGGTGGCTGGTGTGACAGAGGAAGACGCAGAAGACAGGAAGAGATGGAGACGGATGATCCGCTGTGGCGCCCCCTAACGGGAGCAGCCGAAAGTAGTAGTAGACATTGTATAGGTTTGTAAAAATGAACAATAAATATCAATGCAGACTAGAGGTCTAAAAATGAACAATAAATATAAATTCAAATGTTGTACAGATTTGTAAAATCCATTACCAAACACTTCAGTTCAGCTACACAAAGTTGCATACCTTTGTGAACTCTACATTTGTATAGATTTGTAAAAATGAACGATGTAACTTGGAAACATCGAAAAAATAATTGTATAAAGAGCTATTATTAATAATAAGGATGTAAAATAAGGAGGGTGTGCAGCCGATAGGGGAGGCATTTCAGTGATGGTTGTCTGATGCAGGACAGCGTTCTATAAAAAAACCAAAATTTAGTGAATAAAATCAAATTAAAAATCATATTTATATGTTAACTTGTCCAGCACAGCCACACTCCGTGGAAAACACGTTTACAGATTAATTTAACACTGCCACGAGCATAAAAGCACAAAATCAATGGCTTACCTTCCCTTGAAGATGAAGTCCACTCACCAGTCTTTCTCCACCAATCGCTCCACGACGTCACGTGACCTGACCTCGATGGCTCTGATTGGTTCGCACCCCCGCCATAAGCAGTGCCTTTCCTCATCCGTTGATTTCGCCTTAAGCTACGCAATAAGCTTGCACAAACTCCGCAATTACAACTCTGAAGCAACAACAACGTTAAACAACAACAGTGTTAAACAACGTTAAATAATCCTTAAACCACAACAGCATTAAACAACAACACACAACAATGTGACAGGCAATCCTGAACAAAGCAGAGCCTACCCTTCCCATTGAAAAGTAGGCGAGCTTGTGCGCCAAACAACATTTCGCTCTTGGAAGTTTAAGGACTTAAAAAGGACAAGGACATAAAAATATCATTAAAAATACGTAGCACAACATACTTGTAACTAGAGTGAGATTTTGATATGTTGTTATGAATTTGTTGTTTGGTTATTTCGAGGAAATTATCACAGGGTAGGCAGTGCCTACCCTGCCTACCCTGACCGCACGTTATTGTGAACTAAGTAACGCAGAAGAGGCTCCTGTAGTGTATTTGCTATAGTAGCACACTGTACACCATTGAATACACACATCAGTCTGGAAGCAGTCATATCATCACACATCCTTTGTGGTAAAAGTTCTTTACGGTTCCATACAATGAAGCTGAACACTGTTGTGGGTCAAACTCGTAACAGTGACGGGGTCAGCGGAGACGCCAGCCGCCCCTGCCTCATCCGAAGTCACTCAAACAGTCAAGATTCAAAAGTTTATTCGTGACATACGTCATGTACAAGTAAAAAAAACAAACTGCGAAATGATTTTTTATGGCGAACTCCGAAACTGCAACAAAAGAAATGGAACAACAGCAGCAATAGAATGAGAATAAGATAAAATACAATAAATAAAAAAGAGCATATATCCGGGGGGTATCCAGAAGCTATATCCTGATAAAAAATCAAACTAAAACATTCCCAGGCCAGGTGGGATCTATACCGGATGATGGTTATACGACCCCTTCAGCGCATCCCTAGTCTGGCCTGGGGTCTCTTTCCTTCTTTCCAGTTGTTTTTTTCCCAGTACACCTTTTAAAGAGAGGTGCCTTTCTGCTCTGCCTCCTCTGCTGAGCTCTGCAAGCCCACATTTACATTTATTCACTTAGCAGACGCTTCTGTCCAAAGAGACTTACACGAGAGACGAGAAACAACCAGAGCACACATCGACCGCTGGAGCAACCTCCAACTGATGTGCCTGAGCCCAACCGAGCCTAACCCTAACCCTAACCCTAACCGAGCCTAACCCTAACCCTAACCCTAACCGAGCCTAACCCTAACCGAGCCTAACCCTAACCCCCAGCCTCCTGTTTCTACATTTACCCCGACACGAGGGCAAGATAGCCCTGAGGAAACGGGATGGAAATGAAAGAAGTAAAAGTAGAAGTTGTGTTTTGATATTAGTTGATCTGTTAGTGCAGTATGATAAGTACTCATATGTTGTTGGTGCAGTATGGTAAGTACTCATGTTGTTAGTGCAGTATGAGAAGTACTCATGTTGTTAGTGCAGTATGAGAAGTACTCATATGTTGTTGGTGCAGTATGGTAAGTACTCATGTTGTTAGTGCAGTATGATAAGTACTCGTGTTGTTAGTGCAGTATGAGAAGTACTCATGTTAGTGCAGTATGATAAGTACTCATGTTGTTAGTGCAGTATGATAAGTACTCGTGTTGTTAGTGCAGTATGAGAAGTACTCATGTTGTGAGTGCAGTATGAGAAGTACTCATGTTGTTAGTGCAGTATGAGAAGTACTCATGTTAGTGCAGTATGATAAGTACTCATATGTTGTTGGTGCAGTATGGTAAGTACTCATGTTGTTAGTGCAGTATGATAAGTACTCATGTTGTTAGTGCAGTATGATAAGTACTCATATGTTAGTGCAGTATGGTAAGTACTCATATGTTGTTAGTGTAGTATGATAAGTACTCATATGTTGTTAGTGTAGTATGAGAAGTACTCATGTTGTTAGTGCAGTATGAGAAGTACTCATATGTTGTGTTGTTAGTGCTGTATGATAAGTACTCATATGTTGTTAGTGCAGTATGATAAGTACTCATATGTTGTTAGTGTAGTATGATAAGTACTCATGTTGTTAGTGCAGTATGAGAAGTACTCATGTTAGTGCAGTATGGTAAGTATTCATGTTGTTAGTTTAGTATGAGAAGTACTCATATGTTGTTAGTGCAGTATGATAAGTACTCATGTTAGTGCAGTATGATAAGTGCTCATGTTGTTAGTGTAATATGATAAGTACTCATATGTTGTTAGTGCAGTATGATAAGTACTCATGTTGTTAGTGCATTATGATAAGTACTCATATGTTCTTAGTGCAGTATGATAAGTACTCATGTTAGTGCAGTACGATAAGTACTGATGTTGTTAGTGCATTTTAATAAGTACTCATATGTTGTTAGTGCAGTATGATAAGTGCTCATGTTAGTGCAGTATGATAAGTACTCATGTTGTTAGTGCATTTTAATAAGTACTCATATGTTGTTAGTGCAATATGTCAGTACAATAATTTAGATCTAATTGGGTCAACGTTAGCAAGAATAATAGCCACAGCTCTGCTGGAGTCAGGTTTTAGGGTTTTCCCGAGGGAGCAGGGTCTTTGGGTTCTTTTGGACAGTGGTGAGTGTCTCTGCAGACCGTAACGAGCTGGGTGGCTCGTTCCACCATTTTGGGCACCACGCATGAGAGGAATTCTGGATGGAAAACTCGTTCCAATGCAGCGGAGGCACCGCCTGCCACTGCTCATTTGCAGACCTCGGGGAGCGGGTCGGGGGTTATGTGGCCTGACAAGTGATGCAATGTGTGCGGGAGCCGATCCACGGGCTGCGCCGAAGGCCGGCATCAACGATCTGAACTTGATGTGGGCAGCTACAGGGAGCCGGCGGAGAGAGATAAAGAGAGGCGTGAGACGTGCACGCTTTGGCTGGGTGAAGCCCAGGTTGCACTGCGGCATTCTGAATCCTCTGCAGAGGTTTAACAGCACCCACTGTAGACCAGCCAGTGGAGCGTTGCAGTAGTCAGGTGGTGGGATGACCTGACCTGCAGAGAAACCTGCTTTCCACCGCTTATACACGAGATCTGGGGGTTTTTTTGTGTGTGGTCCAAACGCAGGTGAGGGCTGGAGTAAAGACAGCTTGATCAGTCAAGAGCCTTGCTTCGTGGCGTTGCTCCATCTTTACTGTGGTAGTCTGATAGACTGCCTGCATGCTCTGTTTAGTATACATGCGTTATTATTGATAAGGCTTAGGAAATTACCAGGGCGGTTTTAAGATGGGGGGTAAGAGATGCTTATTCAATGGTTAGCTATACCTGAATGCTGGAAATGTAAAAGTGCTATGGGTACTTTTGTACACCTCATGTGGGACTGTCCGCTGGTATCCCCATTTGGACACGAGTGGTTGGACCAGCCCTCGCCGAGCTCGCCACATCTATGCCTTCTTGGAGACAAATCTGCTCTACCAGCCTGACTCGCCAAAGCACAGTCTGGGTTAGCCCTTGCGGGCTTCCTTAATGCAGCCAGGGTTATGTGAAGGAACTGGAAAGATACAAGCACACTGTGCTATCAGGACAGGATCGAACTCACGACGGCTACAGCCTCATATGAGTTGGTGATAGCTGAAGTGAGAGATTCTGTCTAAATTCACTGAGATGTGGGGCGGCTTTCTCAGATTTCTCAGTGCTATGGATCATGAGGTGGCAGTATGTAAAAGAGAGCCCTGATGTATATCATATGGGGTGTTGTTGAGAGTGGGGGGGGGTTGTTGTGGCCTGTCATGCTGTGCTGTTAAGCTTGCTTCTGTTTTGTGTTTTTGTTTGTACTGTAATGTTGGTGTTTTGGGAAAAAAATGTTAATGACAAAAATTTTTAGCTTACACCCATCCCAGCTTTTACAAAGGTTCAGACGCAGGCTTACTGATGCTCATGAACTACTTTCTTCAGCAGTCAACGTGGAGCTTTTTGCGCACCGTTACTAGTGGTTTCTATTTTATTTGCAGCACACTGGCGAAGCGCTGTCATTACAGTACGGGTAAAGATGGTGATAATCCTTTGTACTGTTAACTTGTAAATCACTTGCATGTAACCATTAAAAGGCAGTTATGCATAATTTTGTCAGCTATGCCAAAGAGTTCCCTTTGATACTCTAATTCTTAGTAATTACCCGTCTTTAGTAACTGTGAAGTTATGGATTGAACTTGATCCTTTATGTTTTTAATCCATTTTGCCGTCTTTCTTTGAGGGGGAAGTAAGTCTGCTCACCGCCTCTGTGTGGTTTCAATGGTGGGGACTTCAAAATATGAATAATTCATATGAAAGGATAGAAAGGATTCACAAACAGCAAATAACCAGGCACTTTAATTCGGGATAATGAGCATGGTAAAATCAACAGGGCACTTAATTCACGTCTCGACATGGGAAGGCTATTGTCCCACTCCGCCGGGCCTCTGATTATTCATGTTGTTGCTGAGGAGGAGAGCGAATCTTTACAGATGAGGTCAGGGAGAACACTTACAAAGACACTCTCCATTCATTATCAAAGGATATGAACACAATCCCTGAATAATGACATGCAACTCTAGCTGCTAACCGTCGCCAAAGCGCTTTCAGAACTCCAAGCTGTGAACGGCCACGTAAGGGAGAATAGACGGACTATAAGGCGCGTTTTTTTTTTACCCATGTGGCTGGTCCTGCGACTTATATTCCGCAGTGATTTGTCGGACGAATACAACGCATTAAAATATGGCCACTAGATGGCGCTGTTTAATATAGTGAGTCAATTGAAAATACTTTACCGCCATATAAATGAGACTTATACTCTGAAGCAAATTATATGTTTTGTTTTTTTTTCTCACAACAATGCTTCTTTTTTTGTTTTTTTGAGTGCGACTTATACTCCAGTCTGGGAAATAGGGTATTTAAGATTAATCCCTTTAATCGAAACATCACTGATGCCCCTTTTCCACCTACACGTAACGGGTTCCATTCCGGTTCGCGCACCTAATTTTCAACCGTTTGGAGCATTTCAACCAAAACCAAATGGGTTCGGAACCCAAAAAGTTGGTTCCTAGCTGGAACCAAAAAATAGTAGGACCTGAAGTGGGAACCGTGACGACATCTGTGGGTATGTCCTATTCTAGGTTGGAAAGAGAGATGAGAAGGCAGCAGGGGAAGAGAAGTCAAGGGGGGACGTTTGCAGTAGTCTGCGGATGAAACCCAACGCTTGGTGACGATTTGGTCATCTCCTGAGGTTCAGGAAAAGCCAGGAAGTAGCATGAGAAAGGGTACGCTGTGTACCGAACTAGCTGATGGCAAAGACTGGGTGCACTCGACCGCAGGAACAAATTATAAACAAACTACAAAGTTCTCTCAGATGCAGGTGTACCAAAAACTGTGTTTTATGTGGGATGGGGTGCTAATCTGAATAAATATGTTTAAAAAAGTTGTTTCAAAAAAGGGCTCGTCCAGGCAGTGTAGCAGTCTGTTCTGTTGCCTACCAACACAGGGATCACCAGTTCGAATCCCCGTGTTACCTCCGGCTTGGTTGGGCGCCCCTACACATACAGTTGGCCGTGTCTGCGGGTGGGAAGCCGGATGTGGGTATGTGTCCTGGTTGCTGCACTAGCGCCTCCTCTGGTCGGTCGGGGAACCTGTTCGGGGGGAGGGGGAACTGGGGGGAATAGTGTGATCCTCCCACGCGCTACGTCCCCCTGGTGAAACTCCTCACTGTCAGGTGAAAAGAAGCGGCTGGTGACTCCACATGTATGGGAGGAGGCATGTGGTAGTCTGCAGCCCTCCCCGGATCAGCAGAGGGGGTGGAGCGGAGACCGGGACGGCTCGGAAGAGTGGGGTGATTTACCAAGTACAATTGGGGGGAAAAAAAATCACATTTTAAAATCGTCATCAAACTGATGTAAAAACTGCACAACCAAGGAAATCTTTTTAATATGCTTCTAGAAGCAATATTAAAAAGATGTTAACTATGCACACTCTGCAATGCCCTCGGTTAATGCCGCATTCGTTATGACAGGGGTTCCGCTCAGAACTGGTGGAAACACGGGCTGGTTCGCTAGATACCACCGAGGACCCGAGAATCTAGAACGGAACCGGTTCCAGAAGCAAAGCTAATTCGGTGAGAAACTGGTAAAAGTGATAATGGAGCCACGTCATCAGAAGGCATCTGAGTAAAGCTGATCGCCCCAAACATAAGAACAGGGATGGATAGAGGGGTTATGTAGTTTGTCACAAAGCAAAATCTGTACGTTCAAATCTACAAAACTCAACAGCTTTTTAGTATTTGTCAAATGAAACCTCTTTATATCGTCCACAGGCACGAGTAAACCTCATTAGATTTCCATTAGACTATCAAGATTTATTGAGCGCTTTACAGAGAGCGGCGTAAACCGCACCACCATGACAGCATCGCTGACAATGCTGCTGCCTAACCACTAATGGTTAATGACTATAATTAACCAGAAATATGGTTAATTACATGAAAATGATCGCTGGTTGGTGTAAAGTCGATGTCAGTCAAACAACAAACCTAAGTGGTCCTCGGGGTAACTCCAACACACTACCTCAAACAAATCTAGCAGTGCACAAAACTGTTCTGTACGGGGAGCTGCAGCTTGAGACAGCAGGCCTGCTTCTAACAGGAGCCCTCAGTACAACTTTAGCCTGTACGTACACTGCCATGTTTAAGTTTCAGTCACTTGCAAGTCTCAAATTGGCAATTGTGGGCGAATTTAAGGGTTCAGATCGGTCAGCAACACACCTGTCGGCTGGCTCGCACCTCATGGTAGCTTACGGTTCGCATCTGAGCTGCTGAAACCGTAGTCAAGCTCAGCGTCGAGAGTAGAATGCCTGAACTGAAAGTGATCCCATGACTATTTAAATATTTTGGATAGAGCCAATTTGTTAGAAGATACAAGAGCGAGCCTCAGTTTTTCCATCAAAATGCAAACGGGAACAAATTTCGGGGAGCCCAATTAAGAAGAGCTACCTCGTCAGGCCAGGACTCTGCGGTCTACACCGTCTACAGGCCAGCGGCCACTCTTTCAGGGGTGAGGAGGTGCACATCCTTGATAGGGAGCAACGCTGGTTTTAATGGGGAGTCAAAGAGGCCGTCTATGTGAAGAGGGAACGACCATCCCTGGGCCGAGGGGGGGGGGGGGGCTAAGAGTACATCTGTCACCTGTCGAAGAGTACACATGACCATTGTAACTCTAGTTAATGGTCACGGCAATTTACATATGAAATCGATCGTTAGTTTCAGCTATGATGCAACAATGCCAGTGTCGGTTGCTATGCAACTGGGCTGTTTATGAGGTTGGGGATACCTGCAGTCAGCTGAGACGGACGGTCACTTACAGTGTTTCCCCAACCCAGTCCTCAGGGACCCCCTATCCTGCAGATTTTCTTTGCACCCCTGACTAGGTACCTGTTTAGTTATTCAGCCAATCAGCTATGAATGTCAGATTTTGCACCCCTTGCATAATTAAGTGCTATGAGATGATTGGTTGAGTAAGTACAAACAGGGCTACCTATGCAGGGTTACAATGAAAATCTGCAGGATAGGGGGTCCTTGAGGACTGGGTTGGGAAACACTGACTTAGATGACTGTCAGTCATCTAACAGTGCTGTGTCCAGATGAATGGACTGCTTTGATACAACACTTCTCTGGTCTACTGACCACTCAAAGCGCTTTACAGTGTGCGCCTCACATTCACCCATTCACACACACAGTCAGACACTGATGGCGGAGGCTGCCATGCAAGGCACCAACCTGCTCATCAGGAGCAGTTAGGGGTTCACTGTCTTTCTCAAGGACACCTCGACACACTCTTTGGAGGAGCCGGGGATTGAACCAGCGACCCTTCTGATTACTACACGACCCGTTCTACCTCCTGAGCCATGCCGCCCCAAGCACAAGATGAACTGATTCAACTTTTTGGGATGCAAGACAGAGAGTACCGGGGTATTAAGTCAGGAGTGGAAGGAAACCAACACATGTGCACATGTCATCCCTGTCAAAAAGTGGGGTAATTGACATCCTCTCTACGTTGTTCGTCAGTGTGGTACTCCCCTCTTCAGTCTTCAGTCACGGTCTACTAAAACTCACATACTCACATGAAACAAATGAGACATGTCGACATAACACATTACTTCTATGATATTTAGGAATATAGTTCAATCATTGCGTTGTATTCATTGACTCAAAAACTAAAATTAATTTAAATTAAAAAAAATATCTAATCACAAAAAAATAATTAAATACGCTTTTTTTCCCCCCTCCTCTGTGTCTAAACAAAATGTGTTTGTTGTGGCAATATAGTGACCCAGCCAGCCGCCTGCTGTGACCTGCTCGTGGGCCGCCACCCACGGGTTGAAAACCGCTGGACTAGAACGTCAGATTCGTCTGACTGATGTGTACATGACAAAAATCCAGTGTGACCCTTTCAGCGAATACGCTTTATCTATTCGAACTGAAAATTGTGTGGGTGGCGGTGAATAAAACAAGTCCCTAATTCTTAGCACTGTAATTCAGATTATAAATCACATAGTTTGAGACAAACCCACGTGTAGAATTTATCAGCATTGACAAACTATTGAGAGGAAAAATTAATTTATTGAGAAAAAATCAATAAGCACCATTTATATTCTGAAATACATAACATGCGTAATAAACATTTGTTATTCATAGAAAAACATGGGATTGTTTTGGCGTAAATTATAACTCGAATTTGGTTTCTGCACTGTTGCCTGTTGTTGAGATGTTGACGAGCTTTTTTTTTTTTCCCAGCTAAAAGGTCCATCGCCCCCGGTGTGTTTTTTCGAGGGCTCTTGAATGTTGAGAATACTTCAAATACAACAAGTTTCAGATGTAACTGGGCCCGCTGTAAATGTCATGTGGGTCCTCACAGACAGGACATCCTCCCATCTGTTTTATCCTCCCCTGGTTCATCTCCGGCACTGCGTGCTACGGGTGTCTACAGTACAATTTGTGATATGAGCCATAAATTATTTTTATTACTGTTATTTTTAATACAAACAGGCGGCACTCTTCTGTCGCTGACGTGCACATTTCCCATGGAGCCCCAAAAGGTACATGAAGTGCACGACACATAAAAGGATGCAAAACTGCGGCAATTTAATTTTACTCACTTCTTTTCCTGTTCTGCTCTGCAGAAAGAAGGTCGGTCTGAACAAGACTGACAGTCTCAGGATCACACAGAGATCTCTTACCGTCTAGTTTCAACAATCATTTACTCACCAAGAGCTGTGTGAGAGTACACATCATGAGTCCAGAATATACCAGAATGTTTCACTTATTTTTCTTTCTCATCTCATCTTCAGCCACTTCTCCGGGGTGGGCTCGCAGTGGCAGCGAGCTAAGTAGGGCACTCCAGACGTCCCTCTCCACAAATGCCCTCCAGCTCCTCCTGGGGGATCTCAAGGCCTTCCCAGGCCAGATTGGACATGTAGTCCCTCCATTTTCTTTCTTTCTTCCTTTCTTTTGGGATTTCCCCCCCCTTTTTCTCCCCAATTGTATCCAGCCAATTACGCCACTCTTCCGAGCCGTCCCGGTCGCTGCTCCACCCCCTCTGCTAATCCGCGGAGGGCTGCAGTTCTACCACCTCAGATGGCAAAGAATCTTTGGCCCAAATATGATCCACATCTGCAGTTATCTTACAGCCCACATTTGGCCTTGAATGACGGCGTTAACTCAGGGTGAGTGTGGCTGCCTCAACTTAGCTGCACTTGGGCCACATTTGGGCCACGTCTGGCCCACATACTATGTGCTGTAACCCAAGTCAAGCCCGGTTCATTACATTTGGGCCACATCTGGCCCACATACTATGTGCTGTAACCCAAGTCAAGCCCGGTTCATTACATTTGGGCCACATCTGGCCCACATACTATGTGCTGTAACCCAAGTCAAGCCCTGTTCATTACATTTGGGCCACATCTGGCCCACATACTATGTGCTGTAACCCAAGTCAAGCCCGGATCATTACATTTGGGCCACATCTGGCCCACATACTATGTGCTGTAACCCAAGTCAAGCCCGGTTCATTACATTTGGGCCACATCTGGCCCACACAACAGTTGCCAGTGCCGTAACTGAGCCGTAAGTACCAAAAGTGCCCCAGATTAGGCCCAAATGTGTCTGATCCATGTGGAGTCGCCAGCCGTTTCTTTTCACCTGACAATGAGGAGTGTCGTCAGGGGGACGTAGCGCGTGGGAGGATCACGCTATTCCCCCCAGTTCCCCGTCCCCCCTGAACAGGCGCTCCAACCGACCAGAGGAGGCGCTAGTGTAGCGACCAGGACACACACCCACATCTGGCTTCCCACCCGCAGACACGGCCAGTTGTGTCTGTAGGGACTCCCGACCAAGTCGGAGGTAACACGGGGATTCGAACTGGCGATCCCCGAGTTGGTAGGCAACAGAATAGACCGCCACGCCACCCGGACGTTCTCTTGGGGCATTTCCTGACTTGAATATGATGCTTAGCAGCTTTGTCTCGGCTCTGGTCAAAACCCAACCAGTTCACAAAGGGTATGCGACCAGAGTCTTCCAGCATGGTAAAGAGTTGAAAATCAAAAACACAATCCCAACACACACAAGGATACGAAGTAGGACTGAAAGCAGTGAATATTCCAAAAAAGCACAGCCCGCGTTAGCAGCCGAGTGGGAGGCTAATGCATATTTACACTGTTTACACTGAGACATCTCAGTCGAAGACGCTTGCAAAAAAAACAGAAAAACAAAATAAAAAAAAAAACAACTGAAGGCAAAAGAAGAATTGTTGGTGGGTCGATGCAGACATGACCATAAATATTCATTGGCGGAGCCTCACATGATGTGAACGGACGCTCGTTACACTTCCTGTGGTGTTTACCAATGGCTAAAATGAGTGGTTTCATGACAGGACTGCAAATACCGATAGACATCATCTTCTACAGCCGAGTGCAGAAATCTGTGATCTGACAAGTCCCCGTTGAGAGTCGACACCACAGCATCGCTGTCAAACAAATGGACTGGAGGGTGGAGATGGCGTGGCGCTGGGCTGCTGTGTGGGAATGTACGTTTCACTTGGGTCATTTTCTTCACCACACTTGAGTTGAGCCACGGTGACATTTCCCCCCGGTAGGATTTCTTTAAGGAACGACCGGGATTTCACTCCTACCTAAAATGACCGTGGGCGGTCAAAATGACCGCCGGTTTTTAAACTCTATATTCTGTCAAGATAAATACCCAATTGAGATATTAAATTATTAATGCATTACATACTATGTTAGTATGTCTGTTAGGAAACTAATTGGCACCAAAATTAACATTTTAACAACTTTTAATACTATTTTTCAAACAATTTAAAATGGCCGCTGTCCAATGCCTGTAAAAACTGCAGCACCTCGGTGGTAGTCGTGGTGCGTCTGTAACCAGACATGTTGGCAAAAATCAAGTTTAGACTCTCCACCGGAGGACGCTAGTGTGTTTCTAGGGCAGAGCAACGAACTTCACGAAGAAAATGATGTAACCAGCACACGTCAAAATACTGACATGATGCGCACGATCACGCGCAAATTGCGAGATGGTCATGTTGACCGCCCATGGTCGTTTTGAGCTAAAACTAATTCTAAATTCAAATTTATGCAATTTTAGGATAATTTGGGGAGCAGCAGGTCTGTATCCCCCCCAAAAAGTTATTAAACTGAGAAAATCCAAGATGGTTATAATGTGTTCTAGTTTAAAGGTAGGTAGAGAAGTGAGCAATTTTGACACAACCCCCCCCCCCAAAAAAAAAATCCAGTGGCAAAAAAAAAAAAATATAGTCGCCCCATGCTGCTTCCACATTCTGTCCAGTAACCCCTCCCTCCAAACCAGCTTCATACATGTATGATGAGTTTGGCTGTTGTAACTGACAAAACTCATATTTTCGTTGATAATCTGTGCAAGTAAAAGTTATCTTTTTCATGGAATCGTTTAGTAACACCTACATCGATGCTGTGAGGCACTTTTGTACTTATAAGGGTAGTATTTATAAATAAATAAATATCAAAGGGGATCGAGGGTTGTGCGGCAATTACAGAGGAACTTCCCTTCTCTCAACAGCTGGGAATATTCTGTCACAGATCCTTTTGAATTGTCTCACCACCCTGGCTCAAGAAGTTCTCCCCGAATCCCAAAGCGGTTTTTGATCCCACGGAGGGACCACCGATGTGATCTTTGCGGCACGACAGCTCATGGAGAAGGCAAGAGAACAACAGAAGACAATGTTTTTCATCTTTTTCGACCTTGAGAAAGCATTTGATTCTCTTCCCGAAAGCCATTTTGTGGGACGTGCTATCCAAATCTGGATGCCCTGACCACTTCATCCCGATGATTCGCGCCCTCCATGATGACATGAAAGGCTCTGTCTGTTTCCGTGGAACCCTTTCCGAGCCTTTCCCCATGGGTTGTGGAGTAAAGCAAGGCTGTGTTCTAGCGCCTACGTTATTTTCCATATACCTTGCTGCTCTCTTGCAGAAGACAGATCGGTCATTCGACGGTAAAGTCAACATCCATTACCGCTTCGATGGCAGCCTGTTCAATCTCCAGCGCTTGAAGTCTAAGAACAAGACATCCACCAACGTCATCATTGAGCTTCAATATGCCGATGATAATGCTGCTCCTGCCATGACTCCAGAAGGTCTTCGGTCGATCACCAACCCCTTTGTTCAGGCCTATGAAACTTTTGGCTTTTCTGTGAACATCAAGAAAACCGAAACGCTTGCTGTTGTGCCTCAGGATACTCCAGGAGTTCCACTTCAAATCACCATCCATGGCCAACCTATAGAACAAGTTCAATCCTTTCAGTACCTTGGAAGTATCCTTGAAGAAACATGCAGTCTAGAACCGGATATCACCAACAGACTGAAAGTTGCCCACACTGCCTTTGGCCGACTTTCTCACCATGTTTTCTATGATTGTGATCTCAAGAAATCAACCAAAATCATGGTTTACCGTGCAGTGGTTCTTTCAACCCTCCTGTACGGTTGTGTAGCTTGGACCCTCTACAAGTACCAAATCCATAAACTAGAACGCTTCCACCAGCAAAAACTGAGAAGTATTCTGGGAATTTCCTGGCAAGAACGAGTCACCAACAATCAAGTTCTCGAAAGAGCCGATCTCCTTTCCATTGAGACGACAATTGAACATCACCAGCTGCGGTGGCTTAGCCACATCCAGAAGATGCCAAACACCAGACTTCCGAAACAAATTTTATACTCCGAACTGACTGAAGGTCAAAGAAAAAGAGGAGCTCCCAAAAAACGCTACAAGGACTGTATCAAGGGAATGCTGATTATCTTCAACATCGACCCTAAGAACTGGGAAAAAGTAGCGGAAAATCGAAAACACTGGAAAGCTACCTACCTGGCTGGTCCCATCAAGGCCGAAACTGACAAACGAACGCATGCGGAAGAAAAGCGCCGCCGCTGAAAAATCCACCAAGAGCAGAGAGCCGCAGAATTGGGTCCACCCCCTACTATCCCCTGTCCACGCTGTCCCAGTCTCTTCTAATCTCACCTTGGACTGTCAAGCCATCTTCGTCTCAAGCACACACCTTAATCTCGTGGAATGGATCCTCGGACACGAGAGACGTCAACAACTATAAATATCACTTTGTCTGAAGCACCAACACGGTGTATGACAATCTCTGCCCAACCAGACAGGCAGGCAAATGATTGGACAGGCTGTCGCATAGAGCTCCCCTTATTGGTTGAGGAGTACCAGGAGCGGTAAAACCTCAACTGCTAAGGTGAGATTTTGAGATCCTGAATACAGACTCAGATTTAAACACAGGGGCATGACTTTCTTTCAGACTATTTGAATTATTCATAGCTGTAAAGTTGTGTTCCCACCACTTGCACGATTTTGATCGCGGGATCATTTATTCGCATTACTCGTACAAGTTTGGCCGCAGGATCCAGTACGCGAACCCGCGATGATCAGCTTGTCCTCCAGATTCTGACTCAACCGGACGTCAGGAGAATCGCAACGCTAGAAGGCTTTCGCGACACAGCGTCCCGCGAATTTCTCGCTCAAGTTGAATATTTTCAACTCTCGCGAATACGTGAATGAGGCAGTATTCGCGCCATTCGCATCTTTGCATTGACTTTATATGTAATCTCATCGCGCAAAAAATTGCTTCGCGTTTGGTGTGAACACAACATAAGAGGGACACGAGAATTGTCAGAAATAACGCTAAAAGAAAGTTGCCTACTCGGGCTTTAAGCCATGGCTTAGGTCAGGGTGTGTTAAAGGAAATGGATGCTGTGTCGTCATCAAGCCCTGAAAATGTTCCTATACCCAAGTAAATGTGGCTCATCAATTCAATAGTAGCTTTAAAATGCCTACACAATGGATGCAACAAGTTTACTTTAAGAGTCTCTGTTTTTTCTTCATCTCTTAAATCAAGAAGGCACCGAGCCATTTGACTCTTTAGACAATCAATATTTTAATGAATTTTGCAGTTGTTGCAGGCCCACATCACTAATGCTCCCTCCTGGACACCTATTTTTTATCACAGGGTGCGAACAGCATCACAACACTCACAACATGCCCCACAAAGCAGCAGTGCTCAATAAAAAACAAACTTTGTCTTCTCCGTCTGTAATTGTCCAGGTGTACATGAACACTGAACTTGTAATTGCAAAATCTCTGATGGCAATTGCTCTTTTTTCTTGTAGGGGTGAATGTTTTATGTCTTCATATTATCTATAAAAGTCTTGTACGCGTAAAGGTGAAAGTGAACAAACGATAAAAGGTCACTGTGCTTAGTTAAGTCGCTTCAACATCTGCAGAAAAATCAGTATGTAACGTATCTACAACAGTTATAAGACCGACACAACAGTCCTTGCACATTGCATTGCACACCGTAAAGGCTACAGCACAAGTAAGACCCATGCCATGAAGAACAATAGTAATATCTACAGTTTAATGAATATCTGCCACATTTGGCATAGGTACAGTAACTATTAAATTCCGTTGAAATGAAGCCTTTTACACACAATATTCCATTAAACACAAAGGTTAGATCGTCTATCCTGCCAGAGATCCAAGATGGCGCCGCTGATGGCAGCCCAGGTCGCCCTCACACGGGCGCTACTGCATGAATTACTTTCACTGTACTACATTAATACTTGCAGCTTTATAATGGCAATGCTGTATTGTACTTATCTATAATAAAATGGAAAAAAAGAAACTGATTGGCATCTGTGTGAGGTTTATTGCTGAAGTAAGGCTCAAACAGAAGGCCATTCTTAGTATAGTTTCATAACTATGAGGAAGAAAAAAAAAGATACACACCTGCCGCTCCTCGAATTCCCCTAAAATTGCATATATTTGCATTTAAAATGAGTTTTAGATCAGTGGCACGCACAAAAAAGTCAGAGAGGATCTACCTAAATCGACCAGGAGCGGTCAAAATGACCGCCGTGTAATTTGCGCGTGATGGTGCGCGTCACGTCAGTATTTATGACGCGTGTTGGTGGCGTCGTTTCCTCCGTGAAGTCCGTTGCTCTGTCCTAGAAACACACTAGCGCCCTCCAGTGGAGAGAAATAGTCTAAACTTGACTTCTGATCGTTGTCAGCGTACAGACGCACCACGACTACCACCGAGGCGCTGCAGTATTTACAGGCGTTGCACAGCGGCCATTTTAAATTGTTTAAAAATAGTATTAAAAGTTGTTAAAATGTTAATTTTGGTGTCAGTTCATAACAGACACACTAACATATGTAGCGCATTGATATCTCAGCTGGGTGTTTACCTTGACAGAATAGAGAGTTTAAACACCGGCGGTCGTTTTGACCGCCCACGGTCGTTTTAGGCAGGAGTGGAATCGCGGCCGTGCTACATAAGTGGTTTTCTGTTTAAGTCTTTCTTCATCGTTAAACTTCACTTCTGCTTTCCTTCCCCCTGCTCCTTTTCAATCACGGGGTGTGTAAGTGGAGTTGTGTTTGATCACGAGTCACTTGTTTCTGTCTGGAGCTGCGAGGTGCCACGAGCCGAAGAAATAACAAGGAAATGAAATGAAAACATTGCAAAGCAGCTCTCTTGTTCCACTTTGTTGTATCTTGCGTATTTTTCTTTCCTCTCCTTCCTCCCTCCCCAAATTTCTGATATACTGTAGCTATACTGGGCGTGTGCGTGTGCGTGCTATAGTGCAACATTAACCTTGGTTCAAATCCTTTGTAATCTGTATATGTAATGTTTGCATTGTACGGTGAGGATCCATGTGAACCAAACCGAGGAAATCCCCTTGTGGTGGAAATGTGCTCGGCGATGAATCGGGCTCTGACCCCGATAACTCGTCGCGGTCTTCCGTCAGGCGACGCTAAACGCCGTGCGCGTGTCATTTTCTGTGAAGTCGAACTTCCTGTGGTCCGGGTCATCTTTGGGCCCCGCCGCAGTCTCGTGGCTCTCGTGGGACGAGTCCTTGATGACGCTGTAATACACCGCCGCTCGCTGGCTGGTCACCTTCTCCTTGTGCTCCCCTTTGCACCGGCACAGCCTCTTGAAAGCCAAACGAAACTTCTGGGACATGAGGTTGTACACGATGGGGTTGATGGCGCTGTTGGTGTAGATGCACATCCGGCAGAAGAGCAGGAACCAGGTGTTGTGGTAAGGTGGGTCTGTAAGCGAGTTGACCACCACCAGAGTCCGGTACGGCATCCAGAGCAGGGCGAAGAGGGCCACCACCACAGCTAGCATCTTTGTGACCTGACATTTTTGCAAAAAACACAGCAACATGCGGAGAAAAGAGAGGGACACATATGTGGTTATCCGGCGATATTCAAATGGATAGAAGTTATAAATATCCTAGTGAGTTCATGCAAATGATACACTTATTCATTGTGATCATTAATTGGGGCAACACAGCATGGTTCCTTAAAGTGGTGGTAACATTCTGGACAGAAGTTAGCAAAAGGTTGCTATATTGTTGCGAATTCGGGGGGCAGCCCGGGAACCGCCGCAGCCATGACGCGAACCCGTGTCTTCCGCACCACAGGCGATTATACGTCAACCAGTTGACTAAAGGGTCCGAGCCGTTAGCCAAGGACTAGCGAGTCTATTTATCAGTGGACGTTACAACATTTTGAAATCATACTGTAACAACCACAGATGTGTAGACTCGACCACGGATGTGTAGACTCGCTAGCCCTTGGTTAACGGCTCGGACCATTTAGTTGACTGGTTAGTGCGACCTGGGTTTGCGTCCCGGCTGCGGCGGTTCCCCGCTGCCCCCCGAATTCGCTACACTGGTGTCAGACGTGGGATGGTAAAACCGTGAGGCCGTCGGAAGCGCGTGCGTCCAGAGGCGTGAGGGAGCTGATAGGCTGAAGCACTTCCCGAAGGAAGGTTGTGGTGTAACGGACCACGGATGTGCAGACTCGCTAGCCCTTGGCTAACGGGTCAGACCCTTTAGTTGATTGGTTAATGTAGTCGCCCGTGGTGCGGGAGACCCGGGTTCGCGTCCGGCTGCGGCAGTTCCCAACTGCCCCCCCCCCAACCTGAGCCGTCCCTCTAATATACTCGTTCCTAATCCTGTCCTTCTTCATCACCCCCAGGGAAAATCTTATCATCTTCACCTCTGCCACCTCCAGCTCCTCCTCCTGTCTTTTCATCAGTGCCACTGTCTCCAAACCATACAACATAGCTGGTCTCACAACCATCTTGTAAACCTTCCCTTTAACTCTTGCTGGTACCCTTCTGTCACACATCACTCCTGACACTCTTCTCCACCCTCTCCACCCTGCCTGCACTCTCTTCTTCACCTCTCTCCTGCACTCCCCGTTACTTTGGACAGTTGACCCCAAGTATTTAAACTCATACGCCTTCGTCACCTCTATTCCTTGCATCCTCACCATTCCACTGTCCTCCCTCTCATTCACGCATAGGTATTCCGTCTTGCTCCTACTGACTTTCATTCCTCTTCTCTCCGATGCATACCTCCACCTCTCCAGGCTCTCCTCCACCTGCTCCCTACTCTCGCTACAGATCACAATGTCATCCGCAAACATCATAGTCCACGGAGACTCCTGCCTGATCTTGTCCGTCAACCTGTCCATCACCACCGCAAACAAGAAAGGGCTCAGAGCCGATCCTTGATGTAATCCCACCTCCACCTTGAACCCATCTGTCATTCCTACCACACACCTCACCAGTGTCACACTTCCCTCATACATATCCTGCACCACTCCTACATACTTCTCAGCCACTCCCGACTTCCTCATACAATACCACATCTCCTCTCTCGGCACCCTGTCGTATGCTTTCTCTAAATCCACAAAGACACAATGTACCTCCTTCTGGCCTCCTCTATACTTCTCCATCAACATTCTCAAAGCAAACATCACATCTGTGGTGCTCTTTCCTGGCATGAACCCATACTGCTGCTGCTGATCACCACCTCTCCTCTTAACCTAGCTTCTATTACTCTTTCCCATATCTTCATGCTGTGGCTGATCAACTTTATACCTCTGTAGTTCATATTATATTATATGCATATGACTTTATAGGCTCTTAATTTTTGTAATTATCATTCTCTGTTGTTAAGGGCGCCACTTCTTACTGTAGTTTTATGATTATTTTAAAGCTGCAATCAGTGATTTTTCCCATTTAATAAGTTTATAGCTGATCCATTTGAAACGTGATGATGATGATGTGGCGGTTGTGTTGGACAGACAGTCAGTATTCCAGCAGAACAGCGTTGCGATATAGTGGATGTAGGAGGCAGAGGGAAACAGACCTCTTGATGGCAGTATCTCATGAGGAAGAGCAGGTCATCCGCTTACTGGAGGGTTGCCAGTTTGATCCTCGGCTCCTCCTGCCAAAAATGCGGAGGTGCACCTCAGCAAGACACCTAATCTGCTCCTGATGAGCTGGTGGTTACCTTGCGTGGTTGACACCAGCATTGTTATGTGTGGGGGTGGGGGGGTGGGCGGTGAATGTGAGGCATTCATTGGTTGTAAAGAGCTTTGAGTGGCTGTTGCAGCTGGAAAAGCGCAATATAAAATGCAGTCCATTCAGCATTTTGACACTGATTTTCTGGGACTACAAACCGGGTGCAGCGGCCATTGTGGGTGGTGTGCCGTCAGCTCAGCAGTAAACAGTTCCCACCCTTGTAAAACCCTAACCCTAACCCTGGGACCAAAGCCAACACAGACTGTCTGATGTATTACATACTACAGCACACCATATGGGAACACCGTTGTACAGTCATATTGGTTGTCATGGAGACATCAGCATCACGTTTCATCTTGTTTCCCGTTTCAGTCGGAACGGGTTTGCCGCTGCGCCAGTGTTCGTCCTACCCGATCAAAACATTTCAACAGCGGTACACGGACGGCCCGGTATCACGCCAAGATGGGTAGTGCGCCCGCCGGTCCCACCTGTCAGCGCCACGCTTTGCCTCGCTCAGGCGGGAAAAGTACACGCGTGTATGAAGGTGCAGTGCCAGCAGGGGGCGATGATTAACTCAACGCCGGCAACTTCCCGAAGGAGGAGAAGAAGCAGTACAGCATTTTCCAAAATCCCTCCCCTAACCCTAACCTGCCTTCACCTCTTAATCATCGCCCCCTGCTGGCACTGCACCTTCATACACGCGTGTACTTTTCCCGCCTGAGCGAGGCAAACCGTGGCGCCGGCGGGTTAGACCGGCGGGTGTATTACGCGCTTCGTTGTGATGCCGGGTGGGCGGAGAGCGTCTCCAACCTTGGCAAAGATGACCGGTGGTGTTATGGAGCCTGGCTCCACGTTACAGACGGTTAAATAACAAGTTTACGAGCGAAGAAAAGTCGCGGATTTCTGTTTTCATTTGTCTGATTCTTCATAATGTAATGCACCCCCTCCCCCCCTTTTCTCCCCCAATTGAATCCGGCCAATTACCCGACTCTCCCGAGCCGTCTCAGTCGCTGCTCCACCCCCTCTGCCCATCCGGGGAGGGCTGCAGACTACCACGTGCCTCCTCCCATACATGTGGAGTCGCCAGCCAGTGAGGAGTTTCCCCAGGGGGACGTAGAGCGTGGGAGGATCACGCCACCCCCCCCCCCCCCCGAACAGGCGCCCCAACCGAGGCGACACATCCCCACATCCGGCTTCCCACCCACAGACACGGCCAATTGTGTCTGTGGGGACGCCCGACCAGGCCGGAGACAACACGGGGATTCGAACCGGAGATCCCCGTGTTGGTAGGCAGCGGACTAGACCGCCCCGCCACCCCGACGCCCTGATGTAAATTAGCCCTTTTGAGCTGCCACTCATGTATGAAAGGTTAAAGGGTCATATTTTATTACTGTTATCATTGGTGTTGTTCTCGTTTTCCAGTCTTTACCTGTTTTCGTGCCGAGACTGCGCCCTTGTTGGAGGTGACGGGGCCGTGCGAATGCCCCCGGTGGACCAAGCCCCCTCCGCCGGCCCGCTCGCTCAGATGCGACGGCAGGGGGCTCATGAACAGAATCCTGGCGATGAGCCCGTACAGCGCGGTGGCCACGACGAGGGGGACCACGTAAAACAAAGTGAAGTCCAGGAAATAAATGGGCATGTAGAGGTTCCTGGACACCCGGTAGCCACAGGTGACCACCACGCCGTTGGCGTAGACGGTCTCGTCCGTGTCCACCAGAAAGAACCACATGATGCAGTACAGCGAGGTGAAGATCCAGACGCCGGCGATGATCCTCTTGGCCCGGGAGATGGTGCATATGAACTGGGCCTTGATGGAGTGGCATATGGCGATGTAGCGCTCGATGGTGAACGCGGTGATGGAGCAAGAGGACACGTTGATGCCCAGGTACTGAAGGTAGGTTATGCACAGGCAGCCGGTGTAGCCGTATATCCAGAAGGACACGGCGTCGGAGATGTTGGGTAAACCGGCGGCCAGGAGCACGATGAGGTCCGCTATGGCCAGGCTGACGAGGTAGCAGTTGGTCGGGGTCACCATGTGCTTGGTGCGGAGGACCACCAGCACCACCATGACGTTCCCGGCTATCCCGACCCCGCAGATGACCGTCGTCAGCAGTATGGTGATGACCTGCTCCTCGACGGGGTTCAGCGGCATCTCCGTCAAATTCACAACGTGGGCGAGACTGTCGTTCTGATCGGGGGTTGTGTGATTTTCCATCGTGTCGAAAGTCCCGTCGGCACACCTCAGTTGATCCTCGAACAAGAGCCCTAGAGAAAAAACAGGAGACGCAGGACAAAAGATCTCGTTAGACCCCCCAAAGTGTCCACCGTGTATTGCAGGATTTCTCATTTCTGTATATTTCACATCTGTGTGATATAACAAGGTTCCCATCAAACACCGGGAAGGAGCAGTGGTTTACATGTTTTCCTTCTGCTCGGTCAGGAAGGTAGGAGATGCAGGAGAGCACAATATAAATGATGTGCAAATGTGTCCTGAGAGATGGCTCACCATAGTTGGCAGCGGGCGTGGGTCAGCAGGACCGGGTGGAGGATGCGGTTGTAGCAGCGCTGTGCAGATCCAGAAGGAACTGACCAGGAGAAAGAAGAAAACCGGAGCTGCCTGGTCGGCTCTACTCATGCACATCTGTCTTGCACTCTCTCTCGCCCTTTCTCTCTCTCTCTCTCCCTCTCTCTCTCTCTCTCTCTCTCTCTCGCTCACTCTCTCTCTCTCTCCCTTTCTCTCTCTCGCCCTTTCTCTCTCTCTCCCTTTCTCTCTCGCCCTTTCTCTCTCTCTCTCTCTCTCTCTCTCTCTCTCTCTCTCTCTCCCTCTCTCTCGCCCTTTCTCTCTCTCTCTCTCCCTCTCTCTCGCCCTTTCTCTCTCTCTCGCTCACTCTCTCGCTCACTCTCTCGCCCTTTCTCTCTCTCCCGTTCTCTCTCTCTCTCTCTCTCTCTCTCTCTCTCTCTCTCTCTCTCCCTCTCTCTCGCCCTTTCTCTCTCTCTCTCTCCCTCTCTCTCGCCCTTTCTCTCTCTCTCGCTCACTCTCTCGCTCACTCTCTCGCCCTTTCTCTCTCTCCCGTTCTCTCTCTCTCTCTCTCTCTCTCTCTCTCTCTCTCTCTCTCTCTCTCCCTTTCTCTCTCTCCCTTTCTCTCTCTATCTCCCTTTCTCTCACTCTCTCCCTCTCTCTCTCCCCCTCTCTCTCTTTCTCTCTCTCTCTCTCTCTCCCCCTCCCTCTCTCTCTCTCCCCCTCTCTCACTCTCCCCCTTTCTCTCCCTCTCTCCCTCTCTATCTCTCTCCCCCCTCTCTCTCTCTCTCTCTCTCCCTCTATCTCCCTCTCTCTCTAGCTCCCTCTCTCACTCTCTCTCTCCCTCTCTCCCTCTCTCTCTCTCTCTCCTCCCTCCCTCTCTCTCTCTCCCCTCTCTCTCTCTCTCCCTCTCCCTTTCTCTCCCTCTCTCTCTCCCTCTCTCTCTCTCCCTCCCTCTCTCTCTCTCTCCCTCTCCCTTTCTCTCCCTCTCTCTCTGTCACACGCACACACACACACACCAGCACCCCTCCCTCTCGTCCACGGATACGAGGCACCACGGTATCCTATGTACAGTACGTTGGACCACCTACTTCAAAATCAATTTGTGCTCTCTGTCCAGGCGTGGAGCCTGGCAGCCAACCTGATTGTGATGATAAACTCAGTAATTACTGCAGCCACGTGGAGACGGAGCCTGCAATTAAGCACGTCGCCGCTTTCATCGACCGGGCATTCACCAGGAATGGCATTATACTTAACATGTGTATTTTGCCCAGGATAATTGTACTGCTGTGGACATTTCACTTCACTCCAGTTCAGTTCAACCACACTGCCCTTGCTCGGTGTGCATGGACATTAAACAATGAAAAGTGGAGTTGTGTACCCCTGAGCATCGTGCAGATTTGGTCCTGTAAGCGAAAATCCAACAAGTCCTCCAGCAGCCCATACAATCACATAGGTCGTCTGTCCTCTAATACGACCCACAGGCGCGTTTCCTAAATTAGCGCCCCCTACCGGCGGCAGGAGATATGCCACAGATACTTTTTGCCTCTGTGCATTGTGGGTTTGTAAAACAACGTGAGAACAATAGAATATGTAGTCACTGCGTTTTTGTGTTTCGCCATCTTGTATAGTAGCTAAGATGCTAATGGCAGTATGTGTACCTATGAATGACGTTATAAGAGCTAGCTTAACGTTAGCCACAAGTTAGCAAGTCAGCTAGCGTGGACATTATAACCGCTATGTGACATTAAACTTTGCTTTTATTAATATTCATCCTCACCACAGCTTATGGAAGGAGATGCTTACGTTACAGGGAAAGTGACGTGTTATAATTACGGAGGACCGCGAGGAAGTAGATTAAAACCCAACTGTAGGCTCTAATAAGCTGCTCGTACAAACGACCTGTGGGGTCGTTTTTTGGTGGAGGAGTCTCTGACAATCAGAGAACCAAGGAGCCATTATGTACTGCTAATGCTACTAATAATACTGCATTTGTCATCCCACAGATCACGCGAGGCTTTTATAAGTGGTTCTTGATCATTAGTAAAGATTGCCTTTGCAGGTGGAGAACCTGAACGCCACCTGCAGGTTAACTGTGTCTAGGACACACTGGCATGCAAATTCCCTGTGTTGTATGCCAAGCCTGCTGACAGCACAGATTAAAGAAAAACAAAACTACTGATACTACTAATACTATATGTTTAGCCGTAGTAATAGAGTACATGATACAAGAGTAAAGAGGGATGTATATACAGGGTAAGGTCAGTACAAACAGTCTCATGGCTTGAAACTAGCTAACACTATTGACATTACTCTACTAGTCTGTGTACATGGTGCAGTGTCAGGAATCAGGAACATTTATTTGTCACATTGTTTCCCCACAGCCCACAGCAGTGCAACACAAAGACAAAAACACATATTCAAAACCTATAAGAACAAATATATCCAAACTACACAAAACTGCAAAAACTACAAAAACACATATATCCCCCCAAAAAATGAAATAAATGAAAATCACTGTCCAAGAGAGTGAACGCCAGCCAGGATGACTGTCGGAACCGCCGGCATGCATGGGCTAGCAGTTAGCTAAGCCTGCCCCACTGCCACGTCCTGTCAGACCGCCCTTGGTCTTTCCTCTTCAGGCGCAGCTCCAGGCAGGGGCCGTGGTCTTTGGAACCACCGGACGCAACAGACCAGGCTCCCCCAGCCGACCCAACGCCAGCTCCCCCAGCCAGACACCCTCAACACACCTCCTCACACTCCACATGACGACACCAAACAGTCAACGCCAGGCGAGGCCGCCGCCAGACCGCCCTCGGTGTTACCGGAACTGCCGGTCTGCATGGGCTAGCAGTTAGCGTAGCCTGCCCCGCTTCCGCGTCCTGTCAGACCGCCCTAGGTGTTTCCTCTTCGGGTATTGCTCCAGGCGGGGCCGCGGCCTTCGGGCCCACGGGACGCAGCAGACCAAGCTGTCCCAGCTGAACCAGCGCCAGCTCCCCCAGCCAGACACCCTCGACACACCTCCTCACACTCCACACGACGACACCAAACAGTCAACGCCAGGCGAGGCCGCCGCCAGACCGCCCTCGGTGTTACCGGAACTGCCGGCCTGCATGGGCTAGCAGTTAGCCTAGCCTGCCCCGCTTCCGGGTACTGCTCCAGGCGGGGCCGCGGCCTTCGGGCCCACGGGACGCAGCAGACCAAGCTGTCCCAGCTGAACCAGCGCCGACACAAAAACCCAGACGCGCCATCTTCCCACACCGGAATGTAGAGCAGGAGTGAGAGACGTGTACAGGCAGGGGTATGTAATTCAGGGATTTGGAGAGTCAAAATCTAAGCCATGGGAGATATTTCCGTCCTATTATGGGCGAAAGGGGAATAAGGTTTTCATGTCTTGTGTGGACGGAGAGGGACAGGGAGGTTTCTCCGTTGGCAGAGAGGAGCTGCTGCTCCCGGCTAGCTGAGGATGTGGCTGATGGGTTCGTAGTATCAGCGTCCTGCCAGCCCACCTCGTCCAGGCAGAATCCGAAGGCCCCATTTCCTCCTCGGGCAGTGTAATTTTTTTTCAGGGGAAAACCTAATCCAACCATCTCTCCAAAGCAAGAGAACACATTCTAATGAACCACTTCAAGCCCAGAGAGCTCTTTACCCCTCCGACTAGCGGTCAGTTTGAATACTAATGCATGGCAGATACTGGCGTGTACGCAGCAGTATGGTCAACCAGACCAGGGAATGTTCTACTGCCTTCTATTGTGTTTCCTTTATACGGGGTTTGGATGGAACGTACATAGCTGCTTATCTGGACTCAGACAGTCTTGTTTGTCTGTCACGCTGCTGGACTGCAGGCATGCATGGAGGCTTGGTTTTGTATCAGGAGGGACACATAAGACGGCATTCCAGTATCTTCTGTTGTTATGCTGATTCATTTTTGAATATGCACACAAGTGTTGAGCCGGTATTTGGTTTGTAGATGGCCGGACCTACTCCCGCACTTACCTAACGGACTTTGAAAGCAATTTCTGGGGAGACCAAGTGAGGAGAACTGTGGAAATGTTTTTTTGGAAGGGGGGAGGAGGGGGGGCAATTGTACTTGGCCAATTGCCCCACTCTTTCGAGCCGTCCCGGTCGCCGCTCCGCCCCCTCTGCCGATCCGGGGAGGGCTGCAGACTACCACGTGCCTCCTAGGATACACGTGGAGTCGCCAGCCGCTTCTTTTCACCGGACAGTGAGGAGTTTCACCGGGGGTGACGTAGCGCGTGGGAAGGTCCCGCTATTCCCCCCCAGTTACCCCTCCCCCTCGAACAGGCGCCCCGACCGACCAGAGGTGCAGCGACTAGGACACACTCCCACATCCGGCTTCCCACCCGCAGACACGGCCGATTGTGTCTGTAGGGGCGCCCGACCAAGCCGGAGGTAACACGGGGATTCGAACCGGCGATCTCGGTGTTGGTAGGCAACGGAGTAGACCGCTACGCTACCCGGACGCCCGATGTGAGAAGTTGTTGCTTTCATTTTACATAGATATCGTCTCTGTAACTTGTGTGATTTTCTAAATTAATTGGACTTCAAATGAGGCGGCGTGCCAGATACCGGAGATAAATTGGCGCGTTTCAAACCTCCGCTCGAACACGTGGAACACGTGGAGCGCAGCACGGCGATGTGACGATTGAGCGCGCGCGCGCGCGCGAGAGAGAAGCATGATTAATTCATGGATTCTAGATCAACCGCCACAAAGTGGCTCCTCTTCAGACGGCCTGCCGAGTTGCGGGATAAACACGTGGAGGAGGACAAAACGGAGAGATTAAAAATAGATGAAGCATCTTGTCTATTCCAGGCTGGGGACTTAAAAATAGTGTTCTGAGGCTCAGGAGGCGTCGAAGCCGGAGCGCTCTGATGAAACACACAGGAGGTTTTAAACGGAAGGAAGTTCACACGGTGGCACGGATGGGTTCAAGGGAACCGGCTGCTGAGTTACTTGATGAGTTTATGGAACAATTTTATTCCCTCAGCCAAAATTATCCAGGCCGGTAAGCAGTGCTCCAAGGAGTCAGACTCAGCAACCTGCTCATTTCCTCTACAGGGGTGGGAACACCGTTACAGGGACCATGACACATGCCCTCAAAACACCGAAGAGAAGAAACACAAGTGTTAAAAACAAATACAAATTATACACCCTGCTTTTATTGCGCTTCTAAAGCCCACTGGTGACATCTAGTGGCGATAAAGTAGATTACACTAACCTCTATTAACTCCAATAATCCCATGCTTGCCGATTTACAGTGTATTTTATCTTTATTTTTCATCATTGAAACATGTTGGTCTGTGCGTCAAATATGGCCTTGGATGGGTTTACATAGAGAGAGAGAGAGAGAGAGAGAGAGAGAGAGAGAGAGAGAGAGAGAGAGAGAGAGAGAGAGAGAGATAGAAGTCTTGAACAGCGCCGTGTATAACCAGCGCCATGTATAGAGACAGCACTGTTGACTGCTCACGTTTGCCACCTGGTGGTTGTTGGTGCGCACTGCAGCTAGTGCTGGCTAAATAAGCTTTCCCAAAGTCTCCCAATGAATGAAGTGAAATCTGGAGGTAAAAGGTATGTCTGTAACATGGCCATTTTTAAAATTTATTTCTGATTTCTCCCAATTTAGTGGCCAATCGATCCCTATTTTAATTCAAACACCCACCCTCGTACTGCATGCGTTCGCCAACTGCATCTCTCCGGCCGGCAGTCTCGAAGGAGACGCCTCCCCACTTTCGTGACAAGGCGACTCCAGGTCGAACCACTGTTTTTTCCGACACACACGGAGACGCGTTCACGTGACGAACACAAGCCGACTCCGCCCCCCTCCCGAAGACAGCGTTGCCAGTGATTGCTGCTTCATCGAGTCCGGCCATAGTCGGATCTGACGAGACCGGGGCGAGAACCCCCGTCCCCAGTGGGCATCTGCATCGACACAAAGCCAATGCTTAGACCGCTACACCACCGCGGACTTTGTAACATGGCCATTTTAGCTCGCTATGGGAAGGGGGGAAAAATGTCCTACGGGCTCCTTCCAACACGACCAGTTGTCCATTCTCTATATGTTGTATGTGTGTACAAAGAGTGGCTATGGGCCCGTCTTAAGGCCCCTATCAATTCATTTGATAATGTGTTTAAATGGGTGGCACAGTGGTTAGCGCAGTCGCCTCACAACAAGAAGGTCCTGGGTTCGAACCCCGGGGTTGTCCAGCCTTGGAGGTTGTCCCGGGTCATCCTCTGTGTGGAGTTTGCATGTTCTCCCCGTGTCTGTGTGAGTTTCCTTCCACAGTCCAAAGACATGTAGATCAGGTGAATTAGCCGTGCTAAATTGTCCCTAGGTGTGAATGTGTTGGCCCTGTGATGGACTGGTGGGCTGTCCAGAGTGTCTCCCCGCCTGCCGCCCAGTGGCTGCTGGGATAGGCTCCAGCATCCTGTGACCCCGATTGGGATAAGTGGCTTGGCTAATGGATGGATGTGTTTAAATGGTGCATATTTCCCAAATCCATTTGCATTCAATCGGATTACCACAAACCAATTGACACATGGTGGAACCTAGGCCTATAGGGCCCGTTGGGGTCTAAGGCCTCGGGGCAGTTTCCCACTTTGCCCTGTCAGTAATCCAGCCTTGGTCTGTAATGTCTGTAACAGATGTGTCTGGCACAGCTCGTTTTTGAAAACCTCTTGTTAGTTGATTTGTTTTTGACATTTGGGAAGACACAGTCTCACATTGCCGTGGATAACACAAAGTAAAAAAAAAAAAACTTGTTTCCATCGTGGACCTTGCAGTAGCAGGGATGACAACACAACAAGGTTAAACAGTTCAACATGCTGGTGGCTGAACACTACTGCAGCTATTAGGTCACCCAGCAGTGTCTTTTACTGACAAACGTAAGTCTACACAGGATCATATACCAATAAAAATCCAAATGTCAGTGCACAATTTGGCAATTCAACATTATAAAATGTGTAACATCACAACAAAATGTGTAACATCACAACAACATGTGTAATGTTACATGTATGGACCTTGTTTGTATGACGCAAATGAGCTGGCTGCATGTCGAACGGGAAGTGATGTCCGTTGTGTTCCAATCACATGACGTGATGTGTGTCGCTGACGGGAGGTGGAGTGGGCCCGGCGAGTGGTGCGCCGCTTCCACAGGAAACGTCCCGTGACTCACAAACAGGAAGTTCTTACTTCAACAGGTCGCTTCCTGAAAAGGAAACTCACGACACGACAGCTGGACGGTAAAGGAGAACGATCTGGGAGAGGATCAGTCCTGCAACATTACATGTACGACATGTGGGTTTAGAGTTGGACCCGAGTCAGTAGATCAGTTTTTTGTGTGTAATAAAAAGGTCGCACACAACATAATTACACATTCAGCAACATTTATTCATTTGCTGATATGGGTTTTTAATACCTTTATAAATAACTGTTTACAGTTGTCTCGAGAACTGAGAGGGAGTGGTGTGGTCCTAATTAATATTCATGAGCTGACCTTTGAGTGACAAGTATAGACAACAGTTAGGGTGGGCGGGGTTTCGTATTTTAATGAGTTGATCTGATTGGCAGTATGTAAACGAGCCAGGAAAAAGATCAGATGAGAAGAGATGAACTAGGGAAAGCTCTTCTTCAAAGAACAAAAGAAATTCTACCCTCTAGAGCCGACTTATTTTTTAGTAAAAGACGGTAAAAAACAAGACAAAACATGATGATTTAAGTCATTAGTGACGTTAGAAAAGTGTTTCAAGTGTGGTCCGAGTACATATGAACTACAAACATGTAACTCATGAACCATTTTGTAGTTGCTGAGTTCAGTGTTTACTGTCAGGTAGGACTCGAACGTCTTCAGCGCAGCAGCAGAAAGTGGGTGGAGAAGGCAGAAAGCGGGTGGGGGATGTGGGTTTGCAGAAGAAGGTCTGTGTGACAAGCAGTTTTCCACTCCTTCCGTTACAACCAGAATGGCAAAAACCATTGAAGTGGGTGATTCTTACAGAGACTGGAGTATCGGGCTTGATGGAACACTGTCTTTTAGTAAAATGAGAATAAAATCAGGCTTCTATTCTAATAATACAAAGTGTTTTGGGCGCCACGGTGGCCCAGTGGTCAGCGCTGTTGCCTCGCAGCAAGAAGGCCCTGGGTTCGAACCCCCAGGCCGTCCCAGGTCCTCTCTGTGTGGAGTTTGCATGTTCTCCCCGTGTCTGCGTGGGTCTCCTCCCACCATCAACAAGACACGCATGTTCGGGTTAACACTCCTGCCTGGGCCCCTGAGCAAGGCAGCGGAAAGAAAAACCGGAGCTGGTCCCGGGGCGCTGCCGCTGCTCCTATAGAGCAGGATGGGTTAAATGTAGAGGATGAATTTCCCCGCGAGGATTAATTGTAATAAAATCAATGTATATCATTTCTTAACCAAGACTTGTTTCTACTTTTCACCCCATCAGATTATGGTGTTTTATTTAGGCATGTACCTTCTGCCCTGGATGCTGTCTACCAGGGTGTGTTGGGATTTCTCAGAGGATCCAAGTCCCTTATCTGCCATGTTGTATAGCATGTAAAGGCTTGGGTAAATTATATTTGTGTATTTTAAGCAAAGGCGGAAATCCCAGGGGGGGAGGGGGCGGGGGGACATGACCCCCCCCCCATCCTGGGAAAAATGATATCCCCCCCCCCAATATTTCGCCCCTGATGTACAGCACTATTTTCGGTGTCCCCCTCAGGAATTGTGCTGAGAAAATGTCATGTAATTGTCCCCTCCAAAGTTGATATCAGATTGTCGCCCCTGATTTTAAGTGAACGGTTTCTCTGGCACGCCGTTATTGGTTTACTTCCAGACTATTCTGTGTCATCTGCTGGCTTTACTGATTTATTAAATTCACTTTGGTGTGAGTTCTGCACCTCTTTTAGCTCCTGACACTGACCTATGACCCCCCCCCCCCGTTTGTTCTCTCCAATTGTGCTGGTACTTGGCCAGTTACCCCACTCTTCCGAGCCGTCCCGCTCTCTGCTCCACCCCCTCTGCTGATCTGTGGAGGGCTGCAGACTACCACATGCCTCCTCCCATACATGTGGAGTCCCCAGCCGCTTCTTTTCACCTGACAGTGAGAAGTTTCACCTGCGGGATGTAGCACATGGGAGGATCATGCCATTCCCCCCAGTTCCCCCTTCCTCCCCCCGAACAGGCGCCCCGACCGACCAGAGGAGGCGCTAGTGCAGCGACCAGGACACATACCCACATCCGGCTTCCCACCTACAGACACGGTCAATTGTGTCGGTAGGGACGCCTGACCAAGCCGGAGGTAACACGGGGATTCGAACCGGCGAGCCCCGTGTTGGTAGGCAACAGAATAGACCGCTAGGCTACCCGGACGCTCCAGGATTGTATCTTTAAACTCCGAGACTGCATTAATTAAAAATTAGGCGGGAAAAAAAAACCAGTGCAGAAAGGGTGACGTAAGCTGTTCATCCATGAGCAGTCTGCACAGAGAGGATCTCCTCTTCCTTTCCTTGTTGCTTCAGTCGTATTTTCTTCAACAAGAACGCGGCTCTCCTCGCTTCCTGCGTTTTGAAGAAGGACGCGCACACCTGTCGACGCACGCGTCGGGCGTAGACCTCCAGAAACACCAGGCCGTAGCTGAGCAGCCACAGGAAGCCCAGCAGCACCGGGATCATGAGGTTTGGAGCCGAACGAGTCACATCACAGCCTGAAGCCTCGGCGCTGAAGGCCAGCAGGTAGTCCCTATGGAAGTCCGTCAGCTGATGTTTGACGCAGTATTGTGGGATGTTGCAAAGGGCGGGGACGAACGAGTACACCTATCGGAAGAGACGAGGACACGAGTTAGTGACACAGAAACTTGTAACAGTGGAACGGCCATGGGTGACTAGACTCGCTAGCCCTTGACTAACGGGTCGGACCCTTTAGTTGACTGGTTAGTGCAGTCGCACGTGGTGCGGGGAACCCAGGTTCTATTCCTGGCTGCCCCCTTAATTCTCGCAACATTCCTCCTTCGGGAATCCCACCTCTCCCACCAATATAGCCAGAATCCTGGGGGCAGCCTGGAATCAAACCTGGGTTCCCTGCACCATGGGTGTTTGCGCTAACCAGTCAGCCAAAGGGTCCGACCCGTTAACCAAGGGCTAGCGAGTCTACACATCCCAGGTTGTTACACTGCCACACTATGGTTTGCTTCATGTGCACCTTTATGTGGGCTAGCCCTGACACCCCATGAGCAAATCCATGCAGTTGTCCACTTTACAACAGGGCATACTTTACAAAGGCTTCATAAGTGGTTGCTAATTACTTCATAAACGGTTAGCAACTCATTCATCGATGTGTTATAAATCAGTAATAAGATGTTATAAGGCATTGGTAAATAGACTTTCTGGGTTGCCAGGCTGGGAGCCAGCATCGGCGTTACGGACGGGCCTTGGGGGTCCGGGCCCATCCAAAAAAGTCACTGTGCCCCCTCAGCTGAATTCTCTCCCTGACAAAAAAAAACAAAAACCTGAAATACTTTTACAGCTATGAGTAAGACTAAGCCATACAATCTGGTAATGGAAGACTTAACACTGCAGTGCAAAAAAAGTGATAGTTTACATTTAGGAAACCATCCATCCATCCATTATCCAAACCACTTATCCTGCTCTCAGGGTCACGGGAATGCTGGAGCCTATCCCAGCAGTCATTGTGCGGCAGGTGGGGAGACACCCTGGACAGGCTGCCAGGCCATCACAGGGCCCACACACACACATTCACACCTAGGGACAATTTAGTACGGCCGATTCACCTGACCTACATGTCTTTGGACTGTGGGAGGAAACCGGAGCACTCGGAGGAAACCCACGCAGACACGGGGAGAACATGCAAACTCCACACAGAGGACGACCCGGGACGACCCCCAAGGTTGGACTACCCCGGGGCTCGAACCCAGAACCTTGCTGTGAGGCAACTGCGCTAACCACTGTGCCACCGTGCAGCCCGTTTAGAAAACAATCACATACTAAAAAGAAAAACCCCCAGCCTATCCAATTAAAAACATCTACTATATCCACATTGTATGTAGGCGTATGAGTTTAAATACTTGGGGTCAACTGTCCAAAGTAACGGGGAGTGCAGTAGAGAGGTGAAGAAGAGAGTGCAGGCAGGGTGGAGTGGGTGGAGAAGAGTGTGAGGAGTGATTTGTGACAGAAGGGCTCCAGCAAGAGTTAGAGGGAAGGTTTACAAGATGGTAGTGAGACCAGCTATGTTGTATGGTTTGGAGACAATGGCACTGATGATAAGACAGGAGGTGGAGCTGGAGGTGGCAGAGGAAGGTGCAGAGGACAGGAAGAAATGGAAATGGATGATCTGCTGTGAACCAGTTCATCTGGATACTGATTCAACCGTCTTTGATTTTCTTGTCTGGATTATTGAGTATGCATCAAGACATTATCAGCAAGTGGCCTGCAAACAAAACAGCTTGAAAATGTTGCACAATTCATATGCAAACGTCAATTTTCATGCAGTGGCAACAACAACTACAATTACATAGAATAAGTTTGGGGTGAAGGTTAGGGAGCAGATAAGTTTGGGGTTAAGGTTAGGTAGCAGATAAGTTAGGGGCTAGGGTTAGGTAGCGGATAAGTTAGGGGTTAAGGTTAGGTAGTGGATAAGTTTGGGGTTAAGGTTAGGTAGCGGATAAGTTAGGGGTTAAGGTTAGGGAGCGGATAAGTTTGGGGTTAAGGTTAAGTAGCGGATAAGTTAGGGGTTAAGGTTAGGGAGCGGATAAGTTTGGGGTTAAGGTTAGGGAGCGGATAAGTTTGGGGTTAAGGTTAGGGAGCGGATAAGTTAGGGGTTAAGGTTAGGGAGCGGATAAGTTTAGGGTTAAGGTTAGGGAGCGGATAAGTTTGGGGTTAAGGTTAGGGAGTGGATAAGTTTGGGGTTAAGGTTAGGGAGTGGATAAGTTTGGGGTTAAAGTTAGGGAGTGGATTAGTTTGGGGTTAAGGTTAGGGAGCGGATAAGTTTGGGGTTAAGGTTAGGGAGCGGATAAGTTTGGGGTTAAGGTTAGGGAGCGGATAAGTTTAGGGTTAAGTTTAGGGAGCGGATAAGTTTAGGGTTAAGGTTAGGGAGCGGATAAGTTTGGGGTTAAGGTTAGGGAGTGGATAAGTTTGGGGTTAAAGTTAGGGAGTGGATAAGTTTGGGGTTAAAGTTAGGGAGTGGATTAGTTTGGGGTTAAGGTTAGGGAGCGGATAAGTTTAGGGTTAAAGTTAGGGAGTGGATAAGTTTGGGGTTAAGGTTAGGGAGTGGATAAGTTTGGGGTTAAGGTTAGGGAGTGGATAAGTTTGGGGTTAAGGTTAGGGAGTGGATAAGTTTGGGGTTAAAGTTAGGGAGTGGATAAGTTTGGGGTTAAAGTTAGGGAGTGGATTAGTTTGGGGTTAAGGTTAGGGAGCGGATAAGTTTAGGGTTAAAGTTAGGGAGTGGATAAGTTTGGGGTTAAGGTTAGGGAGTGGATAAGTTTGGGGTTAAAGTTAGGGAGTGGAAAGTTTGGGGTTAAGGTTGGGGAGCGGATAAGTTTGGGGTTAAGGTTAGGGAGCGGATAAGTTTAGGGTTAAGGTTAGGGAGCGGATAAGTTTAGGGTTAAAGTTAGGGAGCGGATAAGTTTAGGGTTAAGGTTAGGGAGCGGATAAGTTTGGGGTTAAGGTTAGGGAGCGGATAAGTTTAGGGTTAAGGTTAGGGAGCAGATAAGTTTGGGGTTAAGGTTCGGTAGTGGTTAGTAGTTCGGCTGTCGTCTTGTCTCGTGGCTTCTGAGAGAATGTCTATGGAGAATCTCATTGATCAAATGTGGGCTCCCAACCTGGCAACCCAAAATTGGTTTTAACTGATGCATTATTGCATCTTGACGCTGTTTTATAACATATTGATAAGTTATTAACTATTGATAAAGTAATTTGTGACCACTAATAAAGCCTATGAATTCCTCATAGTACTTTGCGAGTTATGTTGGATAATCTCACCAGATTCTTGTCATTACATCATTGGGGATAAATCCAAATAACATTTTACCTTAAAACTGACACCGATCCTGGCGGAGATTGCGGGAAGATCCAGAAGCAAGGGCACATTCATCTGAACGACGTGATACACAACGTAATCCAGAACGATCATGAGGGCCATGGCAGCGAAATTCAGAGTCACGAGAACCAGAGATATGAAGCACGAGGAGCATTCTTCATTCGTTATCTTGCAGTTTGCAGGACGGATCACCTGTTCAGAGGATGCTATTTGTTGTTCGGCATCATTTGCTTTTTGCAGTACCTCTTTTGAAAGGTGCGCGTTGTCAAACTGAAGCGACGTTAGGTAGGATTTCAAGTAGCAGGCGGATTCAAGCAACAACAAAACGAGAAAAATGGCGGCGAGAATCCGGTTGGACAGCAACTTGTACTCCTTTAGTAAATTCCTGGCGTGTGAAAAGTTGGTCTCCATCCGTCTACTGACATTTCTAAACACGCTTCTGACCTCCGAAAGGTCGATTTGGGTAAAATGATCAAACTTCTGCAGATACGTGACCATATTCATGTTATCACTTTTGACCTTCATGGACTCGCTCGCAAGGTCTCCTTTGACCCTGTTCCAGAGGTCAGACGACTTCAGAAGGGTCCTGGCGAAGCCCTCGGAGGTGCATTTGAAGATTTGCACCACCGCCCCCGTGTTGGCCATCACGTTGGGGAGCACGTTCAGCACAAGGACCATGAAGGAGGCGGAGACGACGAGTTTGCGGCCCTGCTTGCTGCAGAGGGTCGGCAGGGCCATGGTCAGGACACAGCGCAGGGGGTGGCAGAGGAACGAGAGGAAGAAGACGGTCACGCCGTAGACACAGGCGGTCTTCGTGGAGGTTTCGCGGTCATATCGGAGAGTCCCTGAGAGCCACAAGTACAGGGGGCCACCGGTCACCATGGCCATCACGAGACACAGAGACAGCAGCGTGAGGACCTCCTTGCTGGCCGGTGCAGGGGCGGAGTAAACGTCCCACAGATAACGTAGGACAGATTTGAGGGCCTTGCTGCAGGGTCCTTTCCTGAGAAGGAAGCATACGAGCATGACACAGATGGGGGTTTTCTGACTATCAAACTTAGATTGAAAAAGTGTTTTTAGATGCAAACCACCTCATGAACCTGGATTTGCCTCGTGAACTCACACGCTCACGACCTGACTTTCAGTGTCACTGGTCTCCGTCAGAGATGACTTCTTTTAAGAAAGACCAAAAGCCTCTCCTCATCAAAGCCCACTTTAAATCCTTACATTTAATTTAAATTAATTAAATTAATAATAATAAAAGTCAAAACACAATAAAATAATCAAAATAAAATTAAAATACTAAATAAAACAATGAAATAAAATAATTAATAATGTTAATTAAATTAAAATTTACTTTGAATTTAATTCAATTTAAATTTAAATTCAATTTAAATCACTTTGCATTTTAAAAGAAGTCTCTGATGATGGCACTTTGAGTTTGAATAGACGTTGGCTGTTACTAATAGGCCTTTTCCATTCATGTGTGCTGGCTTGGCCTGACTCGGTTTGACTCGGCATGTCAACCCAGCGCGGCTGGATTTGCATTTCCATGACAACAGGGCTACCCGCTTGAAGCTGGATCCTTTAGCTGATGACATGCTTGTCTTGAGTTGATGACATGTAAAAGCAGCACCCTGTTTACTATCGCACTGTGCAGCGGTTGCTGGTGGCCAGCTGCTGGTCATCATGCTGGTCATCATGCTGGTGGCCAGCTGCTGGTCATCATGCTGGTGGCCAGTTACTGGTCATCATGCTGGTGGCCAGCTGCTGGTCACCATGCTGGTGGCCAGCTGCTGGTCACCATGCTGGTCATCATGCTGGTGGCCAGCTGCTGGTCATCAGGCTGGTGGCCAGTTGCTGGCCATCATGCTGGTGGCCAGCTGCTGGTCATCATGCTGGTCACCATGCTGGTCATCATGCTGGTGGCCAGCTGCTGGTCATCATGCTGGTGGCCAGTTGCTGGTCATCATGCTGGTCATCATGCTTGTGGCCAGCTGCTGGTCATCATGCTAGTGGCCAGGTGCTGGTGATCATGCTGGTGGCCAGTTGCTGGTCATCATGCTGGTGGCCAGCTACTGGTCACCATGCTGGTGGCCAGCTACTGGTGATCATGCTGGTGGCCAGTCGCTGGTCATCATAGATTTTCAGGCCTTTGTTAGGATTTTGCTTGGCATCTTCTGCTTATAGCTTGAAAAACTGTTAACGGAAATGTAAGTCAACGTAGCATGGTTTCACTCGGCTTGGCCAAAGTTGCCAGTGGAAAAACACCTTTAACACACCATTATTCTATTATCGTTTCTATTACGAAGTCCTTTTCTCCTTGCACTTGGCAGCTTCATTTGCCCGTTTTCTGTCTTGTGTCAATTTAAACCCACTCCACCACCTCGCAGAAGGACTTCCACTAAATGCACGTGATATGACATGCACTCTCGGCTATGATAGAATTACTATGTTGCAAATATTCTACTATTACTACTTAATGTAGTACTACTATCACAGGATTGCTATGTTGCAAATGTACTACTACTACTACTTCATCTGGCACTGCCAAAGCGCCATAATGCCAGTTGGTGATATTTTAATGTGTCTGCTAAATTGCGCACTTTTGCGCAAGTCATTTTGGATAAAAGCATCTGCTGAATTATTGAATGTGAATGTTTAGCTGTGTCAGCTGTGGAGGTTTGGGGGTGCGGCCCCTCTAAAAATGTCTGTGAGCAGTGGCGCCCCTAATTTTACACCGAGTACGCAAACTGTGTACAAGGAAATTTTTAATTCACAGCACACACTTTTTAGAAATATGCATAACTTACAAATAAACACAACTTTGTTGGACTTTAATGAGAACACTGGCATCGGTGATCGGTTCTTGGTGTAAAAAGATTCAGCTTGGTTGAGTACGCATTTACTGCTCTTCAAAACTGGACTAACACTACAAACTGATGCAAATATGACCACAGTGTTACATGATGCTGGGCTATTTTCATAATTCCAGATGTGAACTGTGACTAATATAGCCGACAGAGGCATAATTCTCTCCAAAACCCATGATGCATGGTCAGCCTACATGCTGTTTGCAGTCACCACTAGACCCACTTCATATTACACACTTGGGACAGTGAGCCAATATCATTCTGTTCACAACACAACAGCTGTGATTCACATCTATGACACTATGTGTACTTATTTTATATTCAGATAATAATAATAATAATAATTATTATTATTATTATTATTATTATTAAATGAAAAACTGCAAGTTGCATAATGGAGACATTTATTGTTTTGGGCTTGCAAGATTTATATTTTTAAGTGCATTATGAATAGACCGTCTTAATTCCCCTAGTTCAAATGATAACAGAATATAGAGAGAATAAATTAGACACATATATATAATAAAAATATATAATAATATAAGTATTATATACAATAATATTAATAAAACATAAAATATATAAATATAATTCAGTGATTCAAGTAAATTCTTTATGAGACAGTACAAGCCTATTTCATGCCGTGAGCAATCATCAGCTGTCTATATATATATATATATATGTATAGTTATCAATATAAATCTGCAAAAACGAACCTGTATACTTCATAATGTAACTTATAGCGTAGACACTTTGCTGGGCATTATATCCCCTGAATGTGACTCGACTCTGTTCTATTTTCAGAAAACCACAAATAGAAGAACTCAAATCGTGGAGAATTTATGATCTTACCTGGACGGGGTGACGGAGTGCCGAGTCTCCATGGTGAACTTCATGCAGCCTGTGAAGATGTCAGCTGAATAAAGCAGGTTTGAGAAATGCTCGGAGGGAATCTGGGTGCAACAAAAAAAAAAGAAAAGAAAGAAAGAAAAAAAAAAGGAACTTGCTGAACAGTCAGCATCAAGTCAGCGACTGGGCCGCTGCCGAGTTCCCATGTGGATAAAAAAAAGGTCCTTGTGCGTGACACTGCTGTCACACATGCACACACACATGCACATGCGGTGTGACTCAGGTGATTGTGATGCTCCACAACACAATGAAAGCAAGTCATTTTTGGTGGTTTTGACGCGAGTGATCTGTCACGATGGTTTTGACTCAATAAGCACTGTGTCCCAGGATGGCGGCCTTCAGGGAACATGGTCACACGTTGCATGAACTTAAACTGCAAAGGTGACCAGTTGAATTTTGTTTTTGCTCTTTTTTTTTAGACTTCATCTCAGCGTGCATTAAGACTACTGCCACTGGCAGGTTCAATACGGGAACATCTGCAGCAGGATGGGACCTGCACCCTCACTCCAGTTTGTTTCCGTTGAACTGTTGACAACGAGAGGGAAGTTTAACATTTAACTTTTTTCTTTAAAGGAAAAAAAAAACTCTGTAAAGAAGCGTTTAAAAAACTTTAAATAACGACTTAAAGTTTAGCTATCGATCCATCTTCACTAGCCATCGCGTTTCTCTTTCTGGAACACGAAAAATCACGTATGACTTCACTCTGTTTCTCACACACACACACACACACACACACACACACACACACACACACACACACACACACACACACACACACGTAGATGTGGTATTCTAGAGAACGTAACAGAAAATATAGATGAAAGATGAAAACACATTTGGATGTGTAGGATCACAAAAACGTCACACAATACAGGATCACAACTCAGGTTAGAACTGATGAATTCAAGAGTCTTCTTCTTCTTCCTCTTTCAGCTCATCCGTTTCCACCTTTTCCTGTTCTCTGCCTCTTCCTCTGTCACACCAGCCACCTGCATGTCCTCCCTCACCACATCCATAAACCTCCTCTTTGGCCTTCCTCTTCTCCTCTTCCCTGGCAGCTCCATATTCAGCATCCTTCTCCCAATATACCCAGCATCTCTCCTCCACACATGTCCAAGCCATCTCACCTCTCTTGCTTTGTCTCCAAACCGTCCAACCTGAGCTGTCCCTCTAATATACTCGTTCCTAATCCTGTCCTTCTTCATCACTCCCAATGAAAATCTTATCATCTTCACCTCCACCACCTCCAGCTCCACCTCCTGTCTTTTCATCAGCCCCACTGTCTCCAGACCATACAACATAGCTGGTCTCACTACCATCTTGTAAACCTTCCCTTTAACTCTTGCTGGTACACTTCTGTCACACATCACTCCTGATCACTCCTCCATCACTCTTCTCCACCCACTCCACCCTGCCTGCACTCTCTTCTTCACCTCTCTACTGGACCCCCCGTTACTTTGGACAGTTGACCTCAAGTATTTAAACTCATTAACCTTCATCACCTCCACTCCTTGCATCCTCACCATTCCACTGTCCTCCCTCTTCCACACATAGGTATTCCGTCTTGCTCCTACTGACTTTCATTCCTCTTCTCTCCAGTGCATACCTCCACCTCTCCAGGCTCTCCTCCACCTGCTCCCTACTCTCGCTACAGATCACAATGTCATCCACGAACATCATAGTCCACGGAGACTCCTGCCTGATCTCGTCTGTCAACCTGTCCATCATCACCGCAAACAAGAAAGGGCTCAGAGCCGATCCTTGATGTAATCCCACCTCCACCTTGAACCCATCCATCGCTGCTAACGCACACCTCACCACTGTCACACTGCCCTCATACATATCCTGAACCACTCTTCAGGAAGCAGGAACACATCCGAAACGAAATATCGTTTCCCCCAGCCCACAGCAGTGCAACACAAAGACAAAAACCCATCCCAAAACTACAAGAACACACATACCCAAACTAACACATATATGCAAACTAAACAAAAAGAAAAAATCACTGTCCAATAGAAGGAACATCTGTCAGGATGACTGTCAGAACTGCCGATTTGCATGGGCTAATAGTTAGGTTAGCCTGCCCTGGTTCTGCATCTGTTCAGACCGCCCTCGGTGTTACCTCTTCAGGTGCAGCTCTGGTTAGGGCCATGCTCCTTGGGACCACCGGATGCAGCAGACCAAGCTCCCTTAGCCGATCCAATGCCAGCTCTCCCAGCCAGACACATGTGACACGCCTCTCTGCACTCCACACAACAACACTAAAAACAGTCAACGCTAGGCGAGGCCGCTGCCAGACCGCCCTCGGTGTTATGCGAACTACCGGTCTGCATGGGCTAGCAGTTAGCTTAAACTGCCCCGCTTACGTGTCCTGTCAGACCGCCTTCGGTGTTACCTCTTTGGGCACAGCTCCAGGCAGGGCCGTGGTCCCTGGGCCCATAGGATGAGGCAGGTCAAGCTCTCCCAGCCGATCCAGCACCAGCTCTCCCAGCCATCAGACGAAGACAAACTTAGACGCGGACGTGGACAAAGACACTGCATGGACGGTACTGGGTGAGGCCACTGCAAACGTGAATTCATGCCGCCATCTTCCCACACCGGAAGCGGGTGGGAAGAAGTCTTACATACTTCTCTGCCATTTCCGACTTCCTCATACAATACCACACCTCCTCTCTCGGCACCCTGTCGTGTGCTTTCTGGAAATCCACAAAGACACAATGTAAATGTGGCCGCCTCTGTACTTCTCCATCACCGTTCTCAAAGCAAACATCGCATCTGTGGTGCTCTTTCCTGGCATGAAACCATACTGCTGCTCGCTGATCATCACCTCTCCTCTTAACCTAGCTTCTATTACTCTTTCCCATATCTTCATGCTGTGGCTGATCAACTTTATACCTCTGTAGTTGCCCCAGTTCTGCACATCACCCTTGTTCTTGAAAACTGGTACCAGTAGGCTTCTTCTCCACGCCTCAGGCATCCTCTCACTTTCCAAGATTGTGTTAAACAATCTAGTTAAAAACCCCACTGCCATCTCTCCTAAACATCTCCACGGGTCTGTCAATTCAAGAGATTCATGTCAGCAAATTATGTTGGGTGTAACCAAACTGCTGAGTAACAACGGATAGTCATGTTTTCACCCCATGTTTCTCAAAATGAAACTTTGTAATAACCCAACCGCCTTCTTCTTGTTTTATTTGATTCAGTTCTTAATAGCAGCTTCTGGTCTCTAACACCATACAGAGGCTCTGGATAAGGAAACGCGGCACTTCCTTACCCAGTATGGCACGTGGGTATTGGGCAAGTTCTCCAATTTTATAGTTTTGCTCTTAAACACGGTGGGACCTCCCGAGCTGACCCGTCTAGCACTGAGTAACTACATCGGTTCTGCAGGTTAACCATTGTGGCAGGCCTTGTGACTTCAGAGAAATTGCGACACCAAACAGGAATCGCAAGGAATTTAAAGCGCTGTGCACAGATCTTCAAAAAAGGAGCCTCAACACCAGGGTGAAGCCAGCCGAGTAGCATTCATTCTCACTTTCGGTTATGAAGTCACATCGGACTGATCTGCGCTGGACCTCTGGTGTGTGCCGTGAAACTGAACCAGCAGCTATTGTAAACCCAAATGTGAGGACTGAAGGTTGAATGATGAAATATTAGTGTCCAAAAAAGTAATAAACTTAATTTAAAAGTGCTAACTAGCTAGTAATAAGCCCCTTTACGTACTGTCAAACCTAAATTAAGGACTTACTGTAAGATCATACTGTAACTACTGTGTGGCAAATGGAGTCAACACATGCAAACACAATGCAATAACCCAATTTATTTGAAAGATAAGAAGTGTTGTATTAATTAGGTCAATCAGCTCATCATAAAAGTTCAGATTCATTGGACTTAGTTCACAATTCAGTACAGCAGAAACGATTTAGAATAGTGTATATTCTATATTTATACATATGCCAGAACAATGGCCTAGGCTCCTAAACAAGCAGCATCCAATGTACATACACAAAACATAACAATTTACTTGTTTGACCTGTCAGTGATTTCATCAAATATTGTTTTGGGGATTATTCACAATAGTTGTAGGACAACAGCACAGTTATATCTCGCCAGCAGATGTCAGCCCGGCTGCATTGGCACACCACCTTCCTAATCTGAGGATTCTGGATGGAGGGGGCTCTCCATGACCAGCAGAGGTCAACATGTCGCACCTCCAACTTCCTCGTGCCTGGTTTTAGGAGGTGCAGACAGTAAAATAATGAGGCCCCCTGCGGTTTGTTTTTGAACTCAGTGTTGGAGAGTGGAGCTATGCCTCGGCCAACACTAACAGCTCACAACGCGAGCAGATGGGTCACAATCCTCGTCGTTGAGGATGAGAGACAGTGAAGTTAGGCTGATTCACAGGTATGACGTTCACCCTTTACATCAGTGGTTCCCAACCTGGGGGTCCCGACCCCCGCTAGTGGTCATCAAAGCTCCACCGGGCGGTCGCGAAGCCCTCTCGATTTTAAGGGTGTAAGAATTTTTGTGAAGAACGCAAGTAAATGTAAGGAGTATTTTAGAGGTCTATATCTTTATTGCTTTATTTGGAAATAAACAAATAAAGATATAAACTTTTAGAAAAAAAATCTCGTGACGATAAGGGCGCGTGTAGCTGTGAACACCAGCGCTAAGCTAAGCTAGCGGAGCGCGCCGGCTAAATGACCTGCTCCTCCAATTACAGAAGTACATAGTAAAAACAGAGCCGATGGGAAAATGGCCAAGTGTCAGGGGGGGGAAGAGACTGACGAATTACTGAAAAAGAGGGAAGACAAGTCATACGGAGTTGGACTTCCGAGAGGCGATGGACAGAAGTAGAACTGTATGTGTCATTTGCGGTGACAAAATTGGCGACAGAAAGTATGAAACCCGGCAAACTGCAGTGACACCAGACTACTAAACACCCTGAGAAGGTGGGTCGACCCCAGGGAGCTTTTCCCCCCTTTTTTTGTAATTGTATGTGGGTGGGGGGCGGTGGGGGTCATCAGCGTGTACAATGGTAAAACCGGGGCCCCTTCAGAAAAAGGTTGGGAGCCACTGCTCTGCATGATACATAAAAGGTGTATTCAAAGACACTGGCTGTTATTGTTTTTGATAACAGGTTTAGTGTTAATTTTATTAAAAAAAAAAAGGAAAGAAAAATATCCCTCTACCTTGTGGATCATCGTTCGGAGAGGTAGTAATCAGACAGTAGCATTGAGCACCGGGGCGCGTACGGACACAGACAGATTTGAGGGGTGAGCCCATTCCGGGTAAGTGTTCAAGCTAAACATGGCGATGCCCCACGTGTTCATGGCCAGAGAAACTGACAGGATGCCCAGGATGTTCATGACAATGCCCGTCTTCACCTGCACACAAGTTCAAAGTTCAAAGTTGACTTGACACGTCAAGCAAGAAAAGGTCTCAGAATAAGAGAGAGCACAAACTAAGAAGGAAATCAAGAAATAATACAATCTAAATAAAAAGAGTCCAAAAATACTCCAAGTTACTGTAAATGGTATATATATATATATATACACAATGTGCAATGTGTATACTGATGTGCATCATATGCAAATAGATATTGCTATACATGTTCTAAACAGAAGTATATATATATACTTCTGTTTATATAATATACTTATGTGCAATGTCAATGCAAGTGTAAAGAAATATGCACTGTATAGATGGTATGGATAACTGTATTAACTATATACAAGCAATTATGGACGATGATGTTCGTGGATGACATTGTGATCTGTAGTGAGAGTAGGGTGCAGGTGGAGGAGAGCCTGGAGAGGTGGAGGTATGCACTGGAGAGAAGAGGAATGAAAGTCGGTAGGAGCAAGACGGAGTACCTATGTGTGAATGAGAGGGAGGACAGTGGAATGGTGAGGATGCGAGGAGTGGAGGTGATGAAGGTGGATGAGTTTAAATACTTGGGGTCAACTGTCCAAAGTAATGAGGGGTGCAGAAGAGAGGTGAAGAAGAGAGTGCAGGCAGGGTGGAGTGGGTGGAGAAGAGTGTCGGGAGTGATTTGTGACAGAAGGGTACCAGCAAGAGTTAAAGGGAAGGTTTACAAGATGGTTGTGAGACCAGCTATGTTGTATGGTTTGTAGACAGTGGCACTGATGAAAAGACAGGAGGTGGAGCTGGAGGTGGAGGAGTTGAAGATGCTAAGATTTTCATTGGGAGTGATGAAGAAGGACAGGATTAGGAAGGAGTATATTAGAGGGACCGCTCAGGTTGGACGGTTTGGAGACAAAGCAAGAGAGACAAGATTGAGATGGTTTGGACATGTGTGGAGGAGAGATGCTGGGTATACTGGGAGAAGGATGCTGAATATGGAGCTGCCAGGGAAGAGGAGAAGAGGAAGGCCAAAGAGGAGGTTTATGGATGTGGTGAGGGAGGACATGCAGGCTGGTGTGACAGAGGAAGATGCAGAGGACAGGAAGAGATGGAGACGGATGATCCGCTGTGGCGCCCCCTAACGGGAGCAGCCGAAAGTAGTAGTAGTAGTAGTAGTAGTAGTAGATACACAAGCAATTATACAAGTACTAAACATACTAAAGATGTGGAACAGAGAACTCAACATGGCCGTTGCGTTGCCTCTGGCAGTTTTACTAAAAGGACTTTATTTTTGTTGTTTCACATGTTCACGGGGGGTCCTTACCATGTCTTTGGCCATAAGATGTCCTGAGGCGAATGCAATGGAGTTGGGAGGAGTGGATACTGGTAGCATGAAAGCATACGAACACCCTATTGTTGCTGGTATCATGAAGTAGAGAGGGTTCACCACAATACGCATGGCCTGCGGAGACAGACACACAACCCATGTTTAGGACCAGACCCGTGTAAAGCCATAGACACAGCGACTCTAGGGATCTGTGGACGGTAAGTGGTCGGACTCGCTTCTCTTTAACAAAACTGCAGCACATGCAACAATATTCAACACCGTAACGTATGACCTCAGATAATGAATAATGACTGCGGCAGTTAATGTCCGACAGGAATACAAACATTTCCCAGCTTAACAAGGCGGCTAATGATTGGACAGGCTTGGAGATCACGTAACGTATGTCTGAACGTACAGGGCCTGCCGACCTCTGACCCGCCCCGCATGGCTTTACACTGTCTGGAGTGGATTCACCTCGGGCGCTAACACCCGTCTGCCAGTTTGGCCTCGCACACATTTAAGCATATTTGCCTCACACATGTGCTGATTTCATACCCAGCGACGTGCCACATGTACCGTCATCAGGCTGTCAAAGTGTACAGAAATGCACAGCAAACGGCGAAATCAGGATCAGATCAACACGTTATACGATGCAAATTTCTTTTCTTTTTGTATTTTTCCCCCCATTTTCTCCCCAATTGTGTACCCCAAGTCTTCCGAGCCGTCCCGGTCTCTGCTCCACCCCCTCTGCCCTCCCCTCGATCCGGGGAGGGCTGCAGACTACCACACGCCTCCTCCCATACATGTGGAGTCGCCAGCCGCTTCTTTTCACCTGACAGTGAGGAGTTTCACCAGGGGGATGTAGCGCGTGGGAGGATCACGCTGTTCCCCCCCCGTCCCTCCAATCAGGTGCCCCGACCGACTAGTGCAGCGATCAAGACACATACCCACATCCGGCTTCCCACCCCCGATGGACCAGAGGGGTCGCTGGAGAACGAGGAGTCCCCCAACACTACACCGATCTACGCCCGCTCTCCCTCGGGTAAGGGGGGCCTAATGAAGGCCTCACCCCGTGGACGCTCTGGCCGGGACCGGTTACGGCGAGTCCGGGATACGGACCCTCCCAGCCGCACGACGAGCGGACTGCGAGAACGGCGGTTTATTCCGCTCCGCCGTCAGAGCGGCCACACGGCGGCGTTTTAAAAAAAGCTCCCATGTTTCGCCGTCCGCATCACGTTGCCATTAGCCGCCATGAGAGCGGTTTTGAGAAGATGTGGATGGAAGGCCAAAACGGAGAGCAAAAGATGCACGTTTTATTATTTTTTTCCAAGTGTATCTGTGTTAATGTGGATGAACAGTAGGACGAACAGCATCATCGTGTTCATGAGGTGGTGCCTGTCATGCCGTAGGGTCGGACCCCAGGCAGTAATGGACGGCGGCGGCGGCTGCCGTGGCTGTGTTGTGTGGCCCAGCGTGTGGTCTTACCAGCTCAGCTATGATGGGCAAGAAGATGATGATTGTGGCAGTGTTGCTGGCAAATTCTGTAAAACAGGCCACAAAGGCCGTAATCAGCATCGCAGCTGCAGCCGCTGGGACCTGGGCCAAAGGCTGGAGGTGGCCTCCGATCCAAGAGGCCAAGCCAGACTCCTGTAGTACGCCACAGGAGTAGGTCAAGGGTCGCACGATGAACCAGAACAGAAGAGAACAGAAGAGAGGGACGACATGAGTTTTAGTAACCGCTGCACATGTGAAACAGGACTCTCGCTGGACTCACTTGGACCCGTGTAAAACCGAATGTGTCTAAACAGTTTTACCTCACAGCCTTTGGCCATCGCGAAACCCCCACCGAGCAGCAGGATGATGTTCCATGGGACACATTCCTGGGCTTTCTTCCACGATAGGAGAGGAACGCAAGGAGTGTTTGAGGCTGAGGAGAAGACATACATGGAGGGTTTGGCTCACTGCCCATCAATGAATTAACCATAAATACACAACTAGTGGTTAAGGAACACATACGGTACATAATGAATGAATGAATACATGAATGAATGAATGCCTTTCTTTATTTGTCATTGCACAGCTGTACAACGAAATTAAGTACAACGCCCCAGTGTTTTGTCATTGTGATATGAATGACCCATATTACGATATGTATCGTTATCATATGCATCATTATTGTGATACGTATTGTTATATATATATATATATATATATATATATATATATATATATATATATATATATATATATATATATCATCGTGATATGTATCGTGATATTTATCGTTATCGTGATATGTATAGTTATATGTATCATAATTGTGATATGAATGACCTATATCATATGTATCGTTATCGTGGTATGTATCGTTATGTATCGTTATCGTGATATGTATAGTTATATGTATCATGATATGTGTCATTATCATATGCATCGTTATTGTGATCTGCATCGTTATCGCGATACGTATCGTTATCATGATATGAATGACCTATATCATGATATGTGTCATTATCATATGCATCGTTATCGCGATACGTATCGTTATCATGATATGAATGACCTATATAATATGAGGTTTTGGTCATATTGCACAGCCCTACACGTGTAGACAATTTAACACAGTCAGCAAGTTGAATAAATCATTCATTCACTATTACCTAATTAATTACTTAAGCATTTATTTATTTGTTCACTTACTTACTTGAGCCAGTCCAAAAGTAAAAGTAAGTGATCAACCTCCAGCTCTATTTCAGACCCATCTCTAATGGATTACTGCCCACAATTACAGTTTACAGCAGGTCATTACTCTCATCTATCTTGTCTTGTCTGGTCCCAAGCCAACAGGTTGAAAATCAATCCGGCCTTTACTTCTATGAACTGTCACACTTTCTTTTATACTGTCACACTTTCTTTCATAGTAATTACCAACAGTGAGTGTCCAATAAATGTGACTGATGGGGAGTTTTTGATGTTCAGACCCGACTCGGTTTCTACGAGGGAAAAATGACCCCGGCTATTTGTTTTTTTATTTCCCTCTGTCATTGAGTCCAACGGTTTGTTTGATCAGCTGAAATAACACGCGCACACGCACACACACACACACAAACAGGACCTCCCCCCCACACACACACACACAAACACAGGCAAAACAATGTGGCAACATAGTTTCAAGAGATTAACATAATCACAGAAACACAGGGACTACAGTCCTGATGGGAACTCACCCAGGCTCTGATCTGGGTCGTTAACATTCCTCGTCATCTTAATTCCAATACATTCGATAGCCGCCATGCAGATTCTGCACAACAGTCACCGACTAAATGGCGTCTGTATTTCGAGGGCGTTTGGAAGCCACCACGAAACTTCTGACTGGCCAGATAGGATTCATACGGTGCCAGTTGAAATTAGCGGTTAAAATGAGTCACGGCAGATATGATGATTTCTTTTGTCTCTTTTATCAAAATAGTGTAGGACAAATCTATTAACACGAGTTGTTCTGCAATCAAACTGTGATCTGTTCAGCTAAAATGAACATTGACATCACTTCTTCTTTTTTGCCCCTTTTTCCTCCACAATTGTACTCTCCAGAGCCGGCCCGGTCTCTGCTCCACCCCCCCCCCCCTGCCGATCCGGGGAGGGCTGCAGACCACCACAGGCCTCCTCCCATACATGTGGAGTCGCTAGCCGCTTCTTTTCACCTGACAGTGAGGAGTTTCTCCAGGGGGGACGTAGCGCGTGGGAGGGTCCCGCTATTCCCCCCCAGTTCCCCCTCCCTCCTGAACAGGGGCCCCGGCCGACCAGAGGAGGCGCTAGTGCAGCGACCAGGACACATCCGGCTTCCCACCCGCAGACACGGCCAATTGTGTCTGTAGGGACGCCCGACCAAGCCGGAGGTAACACAGGGGTTCGAACCGCCGATCCCCGTGTTGGTAGGCAATGGAGTAGACCGCCACGCTACCCGGACGTCCGGGAATCACTACATTTGAACGACTGTTATCACTAACAGTTAGATGGATGAAACTGTCTGTGATGGATGTCGCTCTCCAAGAAGAAAGCATTTGTCAAGTCTGCACCTACTGACCCTGTGGATTCAACCACCAGCTGAGAGAAGGTCTCTGTGACGGGAAGAAGAAGAGCATGGAGACGATGACCACACCGGTGACTGCATCAGAAACATACCTGGAGAATCAGACAAACAGGTGACTCAGTGTGTAGGAGGGAAAAAGGACCACGTGCAACGAATGTCTCACCAGCTGCAGATTCTGGGAAAAGAAAGAATCGCACAGTCCACAGCGATGGATGCAGTGGTATTAGATAGACCGATGTTTCGGCCTTCCCACGAAATCACGTACAGAAAGCACAGACACATAATTTCAATGCGGCTTATTATCTGACACCTGGAGCCGGTGTAGAGTTCGAGCTCAGATGTTTCCTCTGATAATGTTAGCCTTATGGGACGTAATATGTCTTTACTCATTTGATGGGGAAACCAGGCCTTATTTGAGAAGCCCTTCCTGGATTGATGTTTTGCTCTCCCAGCCATCAAACGAAGACACAAACTTAGACGTGGACAAACACACTGCATAGACAGTACTGGCCGAGGCCTCCACAAACGCAAGTTCGTGCCGCCATCGTCCCACACCGTTACTGGGCAAGGCCGCTGCAAACGTGAATGGCGCCGCCATCTTCCCACACCAGAAGCGGTGAGAGTTGACATATGTGATATTTATTCTTCACTGCATGCAACATATTTAGGGAATTGACTGTTGGCTGTCTTGTGTTTTGTATGTGACGTGGTAGATCATAATATAGGCAATTGATTGTTGTTTTTCTTCTTACTCTTTGCTTATATTGTGTGTATTGTTGGTGACTGGCATGAAGAGTCAGATAATAAGGAATATTACCTATCTGAGGGGTGTGTCTATGGGCTTTGAACTGAAACATGGGTCTCTTAAATACCGTTGCACCCAGAACTATACAACGATTCTCCCTTCTCTTCAACAACTCAACATAGAGATGAACATCCAACAGCATTTTTCTATATTTCAAATAGTGTTAAAGTGTCAAGTGAACAAATGAAGAAGCTGCTGAGCATCGTCTTACCCTTTGAGGAACAAGACGGACCAGCCGGTAATGAACTTGGGGTCTCTGGTGAACAGGAGAACGGCAAACAGTACAAAAAAGAAAGAGATGGCGCCTTCTGCAAAACTGAAAGGGGGCATATAAAATAAAAGATGTCAGTGGAAAGGTGTGCGGCAGGGATGTACAGGTTTACCATCACTGGCATGAGAGTTCAAGACATACACGAGTCCTCACTTTATGGGCCCTAGTTTTTCATAGTCTTCATCGATGACGGCCTTGGCTCTTGCTTCTGCTTCTGCTCTTAAGTCCTGTTTCTGGATACACAAACTGCAAAAAATAAAAACAAAAAAAAACAAAAATCAACAACAACAAAAACAAAACAGATATTTTACACACTGAGATAAGTGAAACCAGACATAAGGAGTTTAAATATTGCATTGTTTGGTGCCTTTTAATGGTAAAGTTTTTATTGGTATTAAATATAAACCTACATGGTGACCTTTGACCTTTAAAACATTAATTTGTTTTGCAGGTCAGTGCAATGCTGTGTTCAAGACAACTCAGAACTCACCTATTTCTGACTTCCAACATCATGCATTATCGCCCGGACGCCTGCGGGACGTGCTACTTTATTTTGTTCTTGGGGGAATATGTCAAACACATGCAGCAGCAGCACAGACCTCTCTCTCAATTTTGTGACGATCAGCAAAACATTAAAATAAGCTTATTATACATACATCCAAATCCCAATTTGTAAAGCACACCTTCCAAATAATGGACACACACACAAAAAGAGATATATTTTCCTTATTTAATTCAACAAAGGTGGTTTATTTCACAAAAACTGAAAATGTAACATGTGCAAAAGTATGTGAACCCTTGTATTAGTAGCTTGTGGCTCCTCCTTTTGAGGCCATTACTTCAACCAAACGTCTTCTGTAACCACTAACCAGTCTCTCACATCTGCTTATGGGGCTTTTTGCCCACTCCTCCTTGCAGAACTCAGCCAGTTGAGAGAGGTTGGAGGGACATCTGGTATGTACCAACTTCTTCAGGTCTCGCCACAACATTCCAATTGGATTAAGATCCGGACTTTGACTGGGCCTATCCAGAGTACGAATCCTCTTTCTCTGAAGCCATTCCTTTGTAGTTTTGCTGGAATGCTTTGGGTCATTGTCTTGTTGCATAATCCATTTTCGTCCCAGCTTCAACTCCCTGACTGATGGCAGGAGATTCTGGTCAAGAATTTGTTGATATGCCGGAGAATTCATGGTTCCTTGGATAATATGGAGTCGTCCAGGTCCAGAAGCAGAAAAGCAGCCCCAGACCTTCACATTTGCACCACCATGCTTCACTGTTGGGAGGAGGTTCTTTTCTTCATATGCAGTGTTGGCTTTTCTCCAAACCTGTTGGTTTTGATTGTGACCAAATAATTCTATTTTGGACTCGTCTGTCCAGAGAATGGACTTCTAGAAGACCTCTGGTTTGTCCAAGTGCTTTCTGGCAAAGTTGAAATGGGCAGCTTTCTTCTTTTTTGAGAGCAGAGGCTTCCTTCTAGCAACCCTCCCATGAATGTCATGGCTATTCAATTTTCGTCTGATTGTAGACGCATGCACATTTGTCCCAGATGCTACCAGAGAGGTCTGCAACTCTCTAGAGGTGATGTGTGGGTTGGCCTTTACCTGATTTATTATTTTTCTGGTGCTTCTGGGTGATAGTTTTGATGGGCGTCCACTTCTAGGCAGAGTTGCTGTCATGTTGAAGGCCCTCCATTTGTAAATTATTTGTCTTACAGTGGATGGATGGAGCTGGAATCTTTTGGAGATGGTCTTATAGCCCTCCCCAGACTGATGGACTATCACTACCCTCTTCTTCATGTCCTCGGATATCTCCTTTGCTGTCGCCATTGTTGATTTGTATGGGACCACAGTGGTTTGGTTGGTTTCCTCTGTCTTTTAATTAGTGCAGGCCAAACCCTTTCCCAAGGATGTCTCATTTAATTGGTCTGCTTAAATGATTAATTAAGCACCCAAATGTGTTTCACCACAGTCTGTTACCTGCTTGACTTAACCAATGCAGCTGGGGGTTCACTTACTTTTGCACATACCCTAATTCCATGTTTCATGTAGTTTTGGGGCTACTTAAACAAGTCCCACTAAACAAGTACATGCAATTGATAAACATATATCTGACATTTCATACATAAAAACTGGTGATGATAAAATAAGAAAATCATGGTAGAACAACAGAAAAATCTAAACTGCTCAAGGGGTTCACATACTTTCAAGCAGCACTGTATTTCGTTGAGCAGGGATTAATCCAGCAATTCCACATGAAGTCCAGGTACCACAGTAGCTTGAACGTGAAGGCCTCAGGCACACGACAGCTGAAACTAACTTCTCTGCAACCCGCAGTGAAGAAACTGACAGAGAACCACCAAGTGCAGGGCTCTTTCAAACAACTTAGCTTATTTCCTTTGAACGTTCAAATAAAAGGTCTATAACATAGGACAGCCTACATCAGGCCTAGTCAACTGGCGGCCTGCGGGCCAAATCCGGCCCGCGGGTATTATTTTTTCCGGCCCTTTGATCAATTTTTATTAGAACATTAAAAATCCTAATGCATTTTCCCACGAAGAAAAATCTGTTTTAGGGCAAGAATGCACTCCCATTCCATCTCCTCCAATGGGAGACTGCTTTGTCCCGCTCCTAACTGCTCCCGACACTCCCTATGTGCGCGCCACCAGCTGCCAAGCTAGTGAGTGGGCCGCGCCAACCTGCTTGCTGCTGCTAACTAGCAAACAAAAGAACCTCAAAATGTCACCGTCCACACTGAAAAAGAGGAAAGTTGGCAATGAAAATCGCCAGTTTAATAACGAATGGATAGCAGTCATTTCATACATAATGACTGCCCTATTTTGTATGTTACATAAACACATTGTTAATAAACACTTTTGATACACAGTATTAAGGGTATTTATTTAGTGTTGTTTTTCATGTTCACATGTAAGTGCTAAGATCCGAAAATTACTCTGAAAAAAGTTTGGCCCCCTTACCATTTACATTTGAATAAGTTGGCCCTCATAAGAAAGTGGTTGACTAGCCCTGGCCTACATATACTTCTGCTTTTTTTCCCAGTAGCGTCAGACTTTTTCCTTGGTAGGCAGTGCTTGTTTTCCTCTGGAACAATTAATAAGAATGCTTCTTGTCTGGCACCAGTGCAAAATTACTTCTTTCTGATTGGCTGCTGTTTGTGATCAATAACAAGACCTAATTTCAGTTTGAATGACAAATTTCTAACCGTTGCATTTGTTTAATACGCATAAATATAATTTATAGTCACGTGGCTTTTTTGCTCCCTGGGAAATTAACGATAATGATATTCCAACTGTCCAGTTAAATCAAATCTGTTATTTGGCATTCAATGACAAGCTTTTTTAATGATATAACACAGACTCAACATTAATATTCAGGTAAGTAATTAGCCTAAATTTTAATTGATGGGGGGTGGTAAGGGACCTGGATAATGGATAGGGGGGCCGCTGGCCCCAAAAAGGTTGAGAACCACTGTTCTACTACTAGCGGTATGCTTAGCTTTTAGCTGTCCTAATGGTGCTAATACACCTGCTGTGGCGCTATGTCTTGTGCTAACTGTGCTGTCCGTTCAGATCGGGTGTCTTAATTAGAACGACATATCTGTGAGCTAGAGCACTCTTCTCTCCACTAGGTGTTATGGCCGGGTAGCTTAGACCCCAGACCTCACAGTGGGCCTACTAGCGATAGCATTAGCATAACCTTATTGGAAGATGATGCAGAGTTTATTCTTGTCCTCTGGGGGAAAAGTACAAACATGAGCAGGCCAAAGGTTGTGTAGCCCAGTTTGCAGCCACCCCTCCTGACTGCAAACCATTTTTCTGTGCTTGTCAGCCCTGTTGATATTCCTGTTGGTAGCCATGTTGGTAGACCTGTTGGTAGTACTGCTAGCCAGCCTGTCTCTGCTACCCCTGCGGCCACTGCTAATCAACACACACTAGTAATAGAGGACTCCGTTACCCGCTGGAAAATGGCAGTGGCAATGTGTATCACAAAACATCTCATCAAATCATAACTGTATCTCTCCCTCGACATGTATGCAGGCCTCCCAGTTCCTCTATTGCTTCCCTAACCTTTTATTTGATATGGATTCAAATTTCATCTCAGTGTTACTGTTACTTGATCTTAGTGCAGCTTTTGAAACCTTTGATCATGGTATACTTTTAACTGCCTTGAGAATTACATAGCTGTTTAAGGTCTGGCTCTGTCTTGGCTGAAGTCTTACTTATCTGATAGAGCACAGTGCGTCTTCTGTTGTAATATTACATCTAAATTCTCTGCAGTTAAACATGGTGTACCCCAGGACTCAGTTCTTGGTCCTTTGCTATTCTCTCTTTACATATCTCCTCTTGGCCAAATTATACAGAGCTACAGAATAGAGTTCCACTGCTATGTTGATGATACTCAGCTGTATGTACCTGTTAAGTCAGACAATAAGTCTCAGAATCATATCTGGAAGTATGCAGTGAAAAATTGGATGTCATATAACTTTTATTACTTAATTTTGAAAAAAAATGAAATGTTGGTTGGCCTTGTTAGACAAAGTTACTTTTATGACCAAGAAACAATATCTCTTGACAACTGTGTGATCTCCCAAAGTTCCAAAGCCAAAAATCTTGGTATTATTTTTGATCAATCCCTGTGTTTTGGATTTCATATTAGAAAAATCACAAAGAACACCTTTTTTAACCTACAAAATATTGCTAAAATTCAGTCTATTCAGTCCACAACTGATGCTGAGACCCTGATCTATGTGTTTGTTTCATCCAGATTAGATTACTGGAATGTCCTTTTTCCCTGCCTGCCAGACACAAGCACTAAAAACCTCCAGTTGGTTCAAAATGATGCCGCTAAAATATTAAGTAAAAAATAAAAAAATGGATCATATCACACCGATTCTAGCCTCCCTTGACTGGCTCCCCATTCACGCTTGATCTGACTTTAAAGTGCTGCTATTCATTCCATCCATTATCCAAACCGCTTATCCTGCTCTCAGGGTCACGGGGATGCTGGAGCCTTATCTCAGCCGTCATTGGGCGGCAGGCAGGGCAACACCCTGGACAGGCCGCCAGGCCATCCCAGGGCAGTGCTACTATTATTCTATAAAATACTTAATAGGCTTACCCCTTCATATTTGGCAGATCTTATATAGCCTTATGTACCTTCTCATGCAGGCTGCTGAGCCTTGTCTTATCACGCCCCCTTTCTTTGGAATGGTCTCGGCGAATCCCAGAGAATTTGATTCTGTAGACTTGGCCAAATTATACAGAGCTCATTCACAGGAAAAGCATCCCATTAGACTAAGAGTAGCCAACACCAGAATATCTAAGTAGTCATAACTTTTTCCTTGTTTAGCAGTTGCTTGTTGTAAGGTAGCTGAAGGTTGGATAAAACATTGCTGTTATTGTTTACCATAATTTAGCACCAGGTCACGCAATTGCTCACGCATTGTTTTGATTAGTTTCACAGTAGTTGATGAGGGTAATCCCAGCCATTTGTTGTGATAATTGAGTAGGTGGTATCAGCTGTTACCTATCAGGGATAGCATATCTAGACTCCGCTATAGTGAAATGATGGATGCAGCAGTCCTTGTGGCGTAAAGATTCAGTCATAGGACCTGCAAGTCTACCTGCATGAGTCCACTAAGCAAAGAGACCCGAAGGACACTGAATCTCAGCTAAATACAGATAATCTTCTCTCACATGTTGTTCATTCAAACACACCATGTGCTTTTAGTATATTCCTGTTGTTCACTGCATTCCTTTCGCACTAGAACTTGCAACCCTGCCAACCTTTGTCAATTTCAGAAGGTTGTCGCTGCTACCAACTCCTCCATGGGACCGTGGAACTGCCAGTTAGCAGTCAACAAGGTTGACTTCATTCCTGCTTTCACCACACACTCTGCACTCCAAGTTCTGGCACTCACCAAAAGTTGGATTCGCATAGAGAACACAGCAGCCCCTGCAACCCTTTCAACCAACTTCTTCCCCCATAATCCTCGCTCAAGTGGATGAGGAGAAGGAACAAGTCTGCTCGTCTCTCAGAACTGGAAATGCACTCCACTCCTCTCCCTTTGCAATGAGACCTCATTTGATTATTATGCAAAATCTATTACTGATCCTGTCAAAATGTACATTGTTGTCATCTATTGTCCACCATATGGACAACTTGGAAGCTTTGTGGAGGAGCTGGACATGCTGCTCTCATCCATCCCAGAGGATGGCTCTTCATTAACCTGGGCGACCTCAACATCCCCCTTGACAAGCCACAAGCTGCTGACTTCCTCACTCTGCTGTCCTCTTTCAACCTGCTCCTCCTCCACTTCACCGATAACCCTCTTGTTACCCCACTATACACATCATATCACTTTTTATTTAATTCTCATTATTGCTGCCTCAGTGTCCAATGGTTTCCCCTCCTTGTGTCTCTTTCCATCAAAACCTTTCCCCTCTCTTCCCCAATCAATTCTCCTCTCTGGTCTCTTCTTCCCTCCCCCCACCCAACAATCTTTTCTCACTTGATGTTAACAAAGCTACAGACACACTGCTCCACACTAACCTCATGTCTTGACAAATTCTGTCCTGTATCCTCCAGACCAGCGCGAGAAGCACCCTCCAACCCATGGCTGTCAGACACTCTTTGAGAACATTGGACAAAGCTCAGGTCGGCTGAGAGGAAGTGGCACAAGTCTGGAGAAAGTATCAATCCTTCTTATCCTCTTTTTAATCCAGTAGTGCTAATGCAAAAACCGCTTAATATCGCGACAAAACTAGCAAAACTACTAACTCACATAAACTGTTCTCTACTTTCAAAACTCAACCTCCACCCCCTCCACTTCCCTCTTCCCTGACTGCTGATGATTTGAGAAGGTGGCAAAGACACACACAAACCTCCAGCGCACAACACCACTCTACACTCTTTCTCTTCTCTGATGCTGACATATCTAATCTCTTCCTCTCTAGCCGCTCTACTACCTGTCCCCTCAACCACACCCCTTCTCACCTTCTGCAGATCATCTCTCCCACTCTTATACCCTCATTCACACACATCATCACCACACCACTGAAGACTGGCACAGTTCCCAACACATTTACGCAGGCTCGAGTAACTCCATTGCTCAAAAGACAATCATACAATATGATACATTATAATTTTTACTTTTGTGTATTCTGTGCATTGTCGATCCTGGAAGAGGGATCCCTCCTCTATTGCTTTTCCTGAGATCGCTCCCATTTGTTTTTTCTCATAAGTTCTTCTATTGGCGTTTTACATAATTTGTTTCTAGAGTCCAAGGATAGAGGATGTTGTATATTGTTTTATATCATTATGTTGTAGTAAGTGTAAGGCCCTTCGACACTACCTTGTGATTTTGGGCAATACAAATAAATTTAACTGTATTCTGAGTAAAGCATACCTTATAAAAGGCAGCCTTTGATCTACTATGGCTACTATGGCTACTGCTATGACTTGGACCGTTCATCTTTTGGGGTATGCCCCTTAGCTATACCCATGTAATGAATATCAGTAGATTTATCTAATCAACACCATAAGGGTATTCAGGTCTAGTATGTGATGTGTGACCAATGAGATCCCTAAATCTCTGTAAAATTATACAGCTAGACATCTGACACTGACGTACCGTGTGTTCAGTCCACCGTAGAGAAATGCAATCCATATCCATCCCAGGAACAGAAAGAGAGCCATGAGGGGGAAAGCGAATGCAAACCAAGAGCCAAAATTAAGAATGTCACAATCTGGAAAGTAGCTACAAAAACAAAGGGACAGTTGTCAAAGAAAAACCCCCCAAAAAAAACAAAAAAAGTAAAAAGAAAACATGGAGCAGGTTAATATCTAGAATGAAAGTCAAGAAGTCTTTGAAGCAAGTACCTTTTAAGCTGTCCGATGAGAATGAGGTTGGGTGCAGTGCCTGTCAAGGTTGCCGTCCCTCCGATGCTGGCAGCGTATGGGATGCAGATCAAGAATCCTTTCCATACCTTCATCTGATATTGTGCCTCCGATTGAATCTCGTCCGCCGTTTTGATGTTAATCTGATCCATTCCCTCCAGCCTTTGGAAGTTTTAAAGATCATTTAAAGATCAAACCCTATCAAAGTTAGCTAACACACCATCAAGCTAGCCAACTAAATAAATGACAGCCCACCTTTGTTAGCTTTAGAGCTGTGTTAACACTAATTGTGCAGCGGCTTTGCATCGCCACTAATTATTGTGTAGGTGGATTTCTGTTTTAGCTATAGCGTTATTCATGTATTTCTTACCCGTCTATGGACAATATTTGTTTTTCTGAGGGCAGTGAATGCACTGACTGCAGCTTCATGTTGGACTGACCTGGTAAGAAACCAAAGCAAAGAGGCCATGTCAGATTTCCATGCAGACTTGAAGTTTGTAGAACAAGGGGAGAGTATGTATAGTATATAAACACGGGTCAATTTACCAGATTTTGCTCTCCTAGGGGAGGCTTTTGGCAGAACTTTGATTTTTAATGTTTGACTTGAAATGAGCCTAGACATCATCAATCTATTACCACTTAATTATTGCCTTACTTGTGTTGGAATCTAAATGTTGGAACAAGTTGAAGTGCAAAGTTCACCTCCCAGGTTATATATTAAAGACTCATGCAGACGAGGGCAAAATAATACAACAACAGATTTTGTGTCAGAGTAGACACTTCAGTAAATATGACCGGAAGATTTGTTTTTCTCATAAAGAAATTCCAATGCACTAATGCACTTTGCACGTTTGACTCGTTCCTGTTTTTGCCTGTGAGTGTACACAAAAGGGTAAACAGTTTGTGCCAAGGTAAGAACGACATCTTCCTTCAGTTAAGTGAAATTAAGACGAGGTAGCAATAAGAGTTCAGATTACTGTGTGTGTGATAAGGTGCGAACTTGTAGCAGTCTTAGGGCAACCCTTTCTTGGTACTTGTTATTAGTCATAAAGATAGAACCATAAGGGTGTACCGTTTATTATTTCATTGTCAGAGTCCTCAACGGATTTGCTTCTTGCTTTCAGGCTCTCCAGGTCCCCAAACAGGCTCTCCAGGATGGCGTTACCAATGGGAAGCATCATTGCCGTGGTAGCAGTGTTGCTAAGCCACATGGACAGGAAGGATGTGGTGAGCATCATTCCCAATATGAGCCTGGGAACATAGCAGTCATGGATGAAGTTTTGAATGCACAAAGCACTACAGTTGCTCATCAGAAAAATGCTTGTCTCATATGAGGAAATTAGACTGTAATTGTTATAACATTTCAACTTGAGTAATGTCCTGCCAATGTGGCTGCAAGATGCATGGTTTCTCACCAAGCCGGCTTTACCCCAACAATCTTCAGGACCTTCAGGGCTATTCTGCGATGCAGGCCCCATTCCTCAATAGCCGAAGCCATCACAAGGCCACTGAGAAAGAGGAAGTTGGTGTCGAGAAAGTACTGCGGGCACACTTTTTTGGATGGAAGAATTCCCATTGTTGGAAAGAGGCATACTGGAAGCAATGCGGTGACAGCCAGAGGAAGAGCCTCGGTGCACCAATAGGTGGCCATCAGCAGAACCACATAAAGACATTTTCCCTCCTGAAAGACAACCAAAATGTGATTGGAAATACTCGGTCACTTGTGTTGTGGATCTGAAATTTCTTTGATCACAACCTTTCTTTTCTTTTCTTTAAGTTGAGAACTTTTCTAGTCCTTATACGATTCATGCATTTTTTGTTGTTGTTGGATTTCCCCCCTTTTCTCCCCAATTGTACCTGGCCAATCATCCCGCTCTCTGAGCCATCCCAGTCGCTGCTCCACCCCCTCCGTTGATCCGGGGGGTGGGGGAGGGAGGGCTGCAGACTACCACAAGCTTCCTCTGATACATGTGGAGTCGCCAGCCGCTTCTTTTCACCTGACAGTGAGGAGTTTCACCAGCACCAGGGGGACGTAGCGCGTGGGAGGATTACGCTATTCCCCCTGAACAGGCGCCCATACCGATCAGAGGAGGCGCTAGTGCAGCGACCAGGACACATACCCACATCCGGCTTCCCACCCACAGACACAGCCAACTGTGTTTGTAGGGACGCCAGACCAAGCCGCAGGTAACACGGGGATTTGAACCTGAGATCCCCATGTTGGTAGGCAATGGGATAGACCGCCACACTACCCGGACGCCTCTACGATTCGTGCATTGATAATAAGAAGTGGAAATTCAGTTTACAGCCATCTACCTCAGTCGACTCAAACACATCAACCCATTTGGGCAAAGCAATGGGTTGATGTGTTTGAGGTAGGTATCACTTTATATGTGACCATGTCTGGAGGTAACTTTGTATTTTAACATACAGGCTATGACAACAAGTTCCCTCAAGACGGACAATAAAGAAGCTATCTGATCATCTATCAGTCAGATCTGTCTGTCTGACTATCACTGTGTGTGAGTGTGTGTGCTTTAATTTTGGATATTATTAGTGAGTATGATAAAACAGCTTGCTGTGTCTGCAGTGGCATGTTGTTACATGGCTGAAACATTTTGATTACACATGTAATGTGAATGATTAAAAAAGTGAGACGTGTGACTTATAGTGTTAAACATTCCCCTGTTAGTCCGTCAAAGCCCGTTGATCTAGTTATATATTCCTTTCATCTATATTGTGCTTTTCTAGCTGCAACAGCCACCCAGCCTAGATAGCAAAGTTGCTGTGGCCCGGACCCGTCCCACACCCGACACTTTCATCCGGCCCACATACCGCGTGGAATGGTGGCACTTGGGCGGTCCACTCCTGTTTGCCAGATCTGGGCCAGAACCGAGCCAAAGCAATGCAACATGTGCCACATATTTGCCAAAGGTGGCCCATATTTGTTTTGTGATATTTGGGCCATATTCACCATTTACCACACGGGCCACTTCAGGGTCACATCCAGATCACATGTTGCCCAGAGCGCCGCAGCTTTGCCAAAAAAGGCCCACATTTGACTTGGGCCATATTTGCTATTATACATGTGGGCCACTTCAGGCTCACATCCGTTTTGTCACGGCCAGAAGAAGACCATCAGTGCCGCACCATTGCCTGAAGTGGCCCACATCCGGCTGCTATTTAGGAAAGCACTTTACAATTAATGAGTGCCCCCCCACACACACACACACCGATGGCAGTGTCAGCCATGCAAGGTAACAACCAGCTCATCGAGAGCAGCTAGGGGGTTAGATGTTTTGCTCACGGACACCTCAACATTTTTGCAAGAACCTCCCGAGCTGCTGTCACCCCCAAGTTCCTGTCATCGTCTCATCAACTGATACAGAACGTTGATAATTTCGCATGTACTGCAGATTGTTAGAATAACGTTTTACCAGCCAAACCTACGGCTAGGCCTCTTTGGGCATCAAATTCATTTTACAGCCGCCAGGCCCACCGCTCAATAGGGGTGGGACGACTCACAGGTCTCACGGATCGATACGTCTCACGATTCAGAGCATTCGCTCGTTCATTCAAACCGGGCCCACGCTGTAGTAGTTTTTAAGTTCCGGTCGTTGTTTGGGACCATTTCAATGTTTATTCTCGGTTCTTTTTTTTACATTTCACCAGGGGCGACTCTAGGATCAGAGCTTTAGGGGTGCTGAGCACCCAGAGTGCTGGCCGGCCAGGCAAGATACATTTGGGGGGAGGTGGATCAAACCATTTTCGAAGCATGGGGGGATGCTGTATTTTTGTTGTTAAAATATTACGTTTAAACCATATACCGGATATGGTTTTGACATTTCTTCAGCTTATTAAACATGGGCATACAGTAAAACATAAAAAATATCTTCAATTTTAGGGGTGCTGCAGCACCCCCAAAAATGGGCTAGAAACGCCTATGCATTTCACGTTTTATAGGCCTTGTTAAATCGGTTAGATGAGCAATATGTGTTTTTCCGTTTTGTTTTTCAAGTCACATTTTCCCTTTTTCAGTTTTACTATTCAACTTCAACCATGTCTCTCTGAAATTTGAATTGTTTAAAGATAGTATTTATAGTTGTTAAAATGTTAATTTTGGTGTCAGTCGTTTCCTAACAGGCATACTAACGTATGCAGTGCATCAATATCTCACGTGGGTATTTATCTTGACAGAATATTGAGTTTAAAAGCCGGCCGTCATTTTGACCGCCCACGGTCGTTTTAGGTGGGAGCGAAATCCCGGTCGTTCCTCTGTTGCGAGTGGCTGCGTGTCCTTGGCTATGAACCGTCCTGATGCTTTACTGATTGAGTTTGCTCTGTCTGCACTAAGTGGCTGCGTCGTTTTGCTGCTGCCTAAGCCTGACGTCACAGAGGGACGCCGCCGAACGTGTTCGTCGTGCTCCTGCCCGTGTAAGACACGCGTGTCGAGCACTGCCTGCACACTGCATCCCTTCTATCCACTTGCCCCCCCCTCCTCCCCCCCGTGTAAAAAAAGTGTTTACCCAATGTAAAACTAAATCCACAATGCCCCCAAACAGCTGACCCGTAAGACGGTGGTGCGTCCTCAAGTTGTCGCGTAAGGAAATATGTTCTCCGATACTCGAGAACACAAGTAGGTGATGGTGGCCAAACTTTTTTTTTTCCCTTTCCAATTTTTCCCCCCTTTTTTCTCCCCAATTTGTATCCGGCCAATCACCCAGCTCCTCTTGAGCCGTCCCGTTCGCTGCTCCGCCTCCTCTCCGCCGATCCGGTGGGCGCCCCGACCGACCAGAGGAGGCGCTAGTACAGTGACCAGGACACATTCTGTGGTGTATTGGATCGAGCACTCGGTGCTCGATTGTGTCGGACTGTCACCACTACTGAGTTCTGTAATACACTGGTCGAGCCTAGTAGTGTGTGACGTCTCCGTCAGTAAAGATCAGACTTGTGCCGCATCATCGTCTCCGTGTACTTATATATAATAGTGATTAAGTTAGTAACCCACGAATAGTAACACTACAATAGTGTACATAAGAGAAGTCACAACACATACCCACATCCGACTGCCCACCCGCAGACACGGCCAATTGTGTCCGTAGGGACGCCCGACCAAGCCGGAGGTAACACGGGGATTCGAACCCGCGATCCCGCATTGGTAAGGCAACGGAATAGACCGCTACACTTCCCGGGCACCCGATGGTGGCCAAACTCGGTCTCCAGCGTCCAAGGAGAATGACGTCATCTACTCCGCTTCCCGTCCCGTCCATCAACGTGGCAGCGAGCGTCGGTTTGACAATAAGCAAGGCTCGGCGCTGGCAACACATGGCTAAGTCTTCTCTTCTTCTTCTTCTTCTTCTTCTCTCGTTTAGTCAAGTGTAGGAACTTAGAGCGCCACATACGATGGGTAGAGTATATTAAGCAGTTAGCTAGCGATTAGCGATTTAGCTAGCGATTAGCAACTAGCTAGCGATTAGCAACTGGCTAGCGACGAGTCTTCTGACTTCGTAAAAGGAACATTTGCTCATACGCAAGAAAATGACCCCTTCTCACAAAACAACTACAATACATGTGCTCGCCTAGCCGGAGTAGGAAGGTAGGTAGCTTAAGCTTAAGGTCTAGCTTGCCATTTTTCGCTTCATGCGGACCATCTATTTAGCCGGTGCAACGCTTGAACGTGCGTCCGTCCGTCAATCGCGCCAACAGTCAGGAGGTTCCGCACCCACAAACGAATTTGTTGAAGTGGCCTGTCCACCAGGCTAGCTGTGTTTATTGATTATTGATGATTCGGGAAGATTTAAAAGTACTATTTGTATTTATGGTGTTTGTTTTTTTGCATTTTCGCCAAGTCACTACAAAATAGGTTACGTAATGTAAACTACTGAGAAGACACGTTAGCCCCCTAGCTAACGGGTTAGCCCCCTAAGCTAACGGGTCTGACCCTTTAGCCGAGCGGTCAGGGATGTGGCCTTGTGGCGCAGTACACCCCGTATCGAATCCCGCATCGGGCAAGAAAATAACCGGTTACAGTAATGTCACCAAAGCGTGGAGTACGTTCGCCCAATTAATAACACACGATCTGAAGAAACGGGGGGCGTATCGAACCGTGAAGACCGTGTCGAACGATTCGGAATGCGACCCGGTATCGTCCCACCCTGTCGGCTAGTTAAGAGAATCCCACAATACCAACACAGCCTGGTGGTCCAACCGCAACAGTTCAGCACAATACAAACTCTTACCCTAAATATGTCATTGTCACACATTTAGGTATCTACACCACAGTTACCCTAAATATGTCATTATCACACATTTAGGTATCTACACCACAGTTACCCTAAATATGTCATTGTCACACATTTAGGTATCTATACCACAGTTACCCTAAATATGTCATTGTCGCACATTTAGGTATCTACACCACAGTTACCCTAAATATGTCATTATCACACATTTAGGTATCTACACCACAGTTACCCTAAATATGTCATTATCACACATTTAGGTATCTATACCACAGTTACCCTAAATATGTCATTGTCGCACATTTAGGTATCTATACCACAGTTACCCTAAATATGTCATTATCGCACATTTAGGTATCCATACCACAGTTACCCTAAATATGTCATTATCACACATTTAGATATCTATACCACAGTTACCCTAAATATGTCATTATCACACGTTTAGGTATCTATACCACAGTTACCCTAAATATGTCATTGTCACACGTTTAGATATCTATACCACAGTTACCCTAAATATGTCATTATCACACGTTTAGGTATCTATACCACAGTTACCCTAAATATGTCATTGTCACACGTTTAGATATCTATACCACAGTTACCCTAAATATGTCATTATCACACGTTTAGGTATCTATACCACAGTTACCCTAAATATGTCTTTATCTCACATTTAGGTATCTATACCACAGTTACCCTAAATATGTAATTATCGCACATTTAGATATCTATACCACAGTTACCCTAAATATGTAATTATCGCACATTTAGATATCTATACCACAGTTACCCTAAATATGTAATTATCGCACATTTAGGTATCTATACCACAGTTACCCTGAATATGTAATTATCGCACATTAAGGTATCTATACCACAGTTACCCTAAATATGTCATTATCGCACATTTAGGTATCTATACCACAGTTACCCTAAATATGTCATTATCTCACATTTAGGTATCTATACCACAGTTACCCTAAATATGTCATTATCTCACATTTAGGTATCTATACCACAGTTACCCTAAATATGTCATTATCTCACATTTAGGTATCTATACCACAGTTACCCTAAATATGTCATTGTCACACATTTAGGTATCTATACCACAGTTACCCTAAATATGTCATTATCACACATTTAGATATCTATACCACAGTTACCCTAAATATGTCATTATCACACATTTAGGTATCTATACCACAGTTACCCTAAATATGTCATTATCACACATTTAGATATCTATACCACAGTTACCCTAAATATGTCATTATCACACATTTAGATATCTATACCACAGTTACCCTAAATATGTCATTATCACACATTTAGATATCTATACCACAGTTACCCTAAATATGTCATTATCTCACATTTAGATATCTATACCACAGTTACCCTAAATATGTCATTATCACACATTTAGGTATCTATACCACAGTTACCCTAAATATGTCATTGTCACACATTTAGGTATCTACACCACAGTTACCCTAAATATGTCATTATCGCACATTTAGGTATCTACACCACAGTTACCCTAAATATGTCATTATCGCACATTTAGGTATCTATACCACAGTTACCCTAAATATGTCATTGTCGCACATTTAGGTATCTATACCACAGTTACCCTAAATATGTCATTATCGCACATTTAGGTATCCATACCACAGTTACCCTAAATATGTCATTATCACACATTTAGATATCTATACCACAGTTACCCTAAATATGTCATTATCGCACATTTAGGTATCTATACCACAGTTACCCTAAATATGTAATTATCGCACATTTAGATATCTATACCACAGTTACCCTAAATATGTAATTATCGCACATTTAGATATCTATACCACAGTTACCCTAAATATGTAATTATCGCACATTTAGGTATCTATACCACAGTTACCCTAAATATGTAATTATCGCACATTAAGGTATCTATACCACAGTTACCCTAAATATGTCATTATCGCACATTTAGGTATCTATACCACAGTTACCCTAAATATGTCATTATCTCACATTTAGGTATCTATACCACAGTTACCCTAAATATGTCATTATCTCACATTTAGGTATCTATACCACAGTTACCCTAAATATGTCATTATCTCACATTTAGGTATCTATACCACAGTTACCCTAAATATGTCATTATCGCACATTTAGGTATCTATACCACAGTTACCCTAAATATGTCATTGTCACACATTTAGGTATCTATACCACAGTTACCCTAAATATGTCATTATCACACATTTAGATATCTATACCACAGTTACCCTAAATATGTCATTATCACACATTTAGATATCTATACCACAGTTACCCTAAATATGTCATTATCTCACATTTAGATATCTATACCACAGTTACCCTAAATATGTCATTATCGCACATTTAGGTATCTATACCACAGTTACCCTAAATATGTCATTGTCGCACATTTAGGTATCTACACCACAGTTACCCTAAATATGTCATTATCGCACATTTAGGTATCTACACCACAGTTACCCTAAATATGTCATTATCGCACATTTAGGTATCTATACCACAGTTACCCTAAATATGTCATTGTCGCACATTTAGGTATCTATACCACAGTTACCCTAAATATGTCATTATCGCACATTTAGGTATCTATACCACAGTTACCCTAAATATGTCATTATCACACATTTAGATATCTATACCACAGTTACCCTAAATATGTCATTATCACACATTTAGATATCTATACCACAGTTACCCTAAATATGTCATTATCTAACATTTAGATATCTATACCACAGTTACCCTAAATATGTCATTATCACACATTTAGGTATCTATACCACAGTTACCCTAAATATGTCATTGTCACACATTTAGGTATCTACACCACAGTTACCCTAAATATGTCATTATCGCACATTTAGGTATCTACACCACAGTAACCCTAAATATGTCATTATCGCACATTTAGGTATCTACACCACAGTTACCCTAAATATGTCATTGTCGCACATTTAGGTATCTATACCACAGTTACCCTAAATATGTCATTATCGCACGTTTAGGTATCTATACCACAGTTACCCTAAATATGTCATTATCACACGTTTAGGTATCTATACCACAGTTACCCTAAATATGTCATTATCGCATGTTTAGGTATCTATACCACAGTTACCCTAAATATGTCATTATCACACGTTTAGGTATCTATACCACAGTTACCCTAAATATGTCATTGTCGCACGTTTAGATATCTATACCACAGTTACCCTAAATATGTCATTATCGCACATTTAGATATCTATACCACAGTTACCCTAAATATGTCATTATCGCACATTTAGATATCTATACCACAGTTACCCTAAATATGTCATTATCGCACATTTAGGTATCTATACCACAGTTACCCTAAATATGTCATTATCTCACATTTAGGCATCTATACCACAGTTACCCTAAATATGTCATTATCGCACATTTAGGTATCTATACCACAGTTACCCTAAATATGTCATTATCGCACATTTAGGTATCTATACCACAGTTACCCTAAATATGTCATTGTCACACATTTAGGTATCTATACCACAGTTACCCTAAATATGTCATTATCACACATTTAGGTATCTATACCACAGTTACCCTAAATATGTCATTATCACACATTTAGGTATCTACACCACAGTTACCCTAAATATGTCATTATCACACATTTAGATATCTATACCACAGTTACCCTAAATATGTCATTATCACACATTTAGATATCTATACCACAGTTACCCTAAATATGTCATTATCTCACATTTAGATATCTATACCACAGTTACCCTAAATATGTCATTGTCGCACATTTAGGTATCTATACCACAGTTACCCTAAATATGTCATTGTCGCACATTTAGGTATCTATACCACAGTTACCCTAAATATGTCATTATCGCACATTTAGGTATCTATACCACAGTTACCCTAAATATGTCATTGTCGCACATTTAGGTATCTATACCACAGTTACCCTAAATATGTCATTGTCACACATTTAGGTATCTATACCACAGTTACCCTAAATATGTCATTATCACACATTTAGATATCTATACCACAGTTACCCTAAATATGTCATTATCACACATTTAGGTATCTATACCACAGTTACCCTAAATATGTCATTATCACACATTTAGATATCCATACCAGTTACCCTAAATATGTCATTATCACACATTTAGATATCCATACCAGTTACCCTAAATATGTCATTGTCACACATTTAGGTATCTATACCACAGTTACCCTAAATATGTCATGGTCACATATTTAGGGTATCTATACCACAGTTACCCTAAATATATCATTGTCACACATTTAGGTATCTATACCACAGTTACCCTAAATATATCATTGTCACACATTTAGGTATCTATACCACAGTTACCCTAAATATGTCATTGTCACACATTTAGATATCTATACCGCAGTTACCCTAAATATGTCATTGTCACACATTTAGGTATCTATACCACAGTTACGCTAAATATGTCATTATCACAAATTTAGGTATCTATACCACAGTTACCCTAAATATATCATTGTCACACATTTAGGTATCTATACCACAGTTACCCTAAATATATCATTGTCACAAATTTAGGTATCTATACCACAGTTACCCTAAATATATCATTATCACACATTTAGGTATCTATACCACAGTCCTGATAGACAACGTGGGTTTAAGCCTGATGTTGCCTCCGTCTGCTGGAGTCTGAGAATCTACTGTATGTTGACATTGAGTATAATCTACATTCTCCTTGCCTGAACGCTATTTTCACAAGGTGGACCCCAACAAGCAATATAATGTCCATCGTGAACTTACGGATGGACAAGAGAAAAGAAGTCCATCTAAGTAGAATGACTGGAAAAGACAAAACATTTGGTACAGCGGCACGCTCCAGAATATTACAGTTTTGTAGTGGGGAGTAAATGCGTCTACATGCAGTTTATCCACGTTTATATTTGCAGACTGCATAGTTTGCACACATTTTCCGGGGCTGATGTAAACCTTCGTTACATAAATTCATGGTATACGTTACAGTGCCAAACTGATTGTAAGCTATATAGAATAGTGTGTTCCAGTGGGACAATATATAAATCTGTGCTTATCTGAAAAGATTTCCAATACTGATAGTTGGTGTGGCTACCACTGAAGACATGATCAATCAATCAATCAATCAATCAATCAATCAATCAATCAACCAACCAGCCAGTCAGTCAACCAACCAACCAACCAGTCAGTCAGTCAGTCAGTCAGTCAGTCAGTCAGTCAGTCAGTCAACCAACCAACCAGTCAGTCAGTCAGTCAGTCAGTCAGTTAACCAACCAACCAGTCAGTTAGTCAGTCAACCAACCAACCAGTCAGTCAGTCAGTCAGTCAGTCAGTCAACCAACCAACCAACCAACCAGTCAGTCAGTCAGTCAGTTAACCAACCAACCAGTCAGTTAGTCAGTCAACCAACCAACCAGTCAGTCAGTCAACCAACCAACCAACCAGTCAGTCAGTCACTCACTCAGTCAGTCAACCAACCAACCAACCAGTCAGTCAACCAACCAGTCAGTCAGTCAGTCAGTCAACCAACCAACCAGTCAGTCAGTCAGTCAGTCAGTCAACCAACCTGTCAGTCAGTCAGTCAGTCAACCAACCAACCAACCAGTCAGTCAGTCAGTCAGTCAGTCAGTCAACCAACCAACCAACCAGTCAGTCAGTCAGTCAGTCAGTCAGTCAGTCAGTCAGTCACTCAGTCAGTCAACCAACCAACCAACCAGTCAGTCCGTCAGTCAACCAACCAGTCAGTCAGTCAGTCAGTCAGTCAACCAACCAACCAACCAACCAACCAGTCAGTCAGTCAGTCAGTCAGTCAGTCAGTCAGTCAGTCAGTCAACCAACCAACCAACCAACCAACCAGTCAGTCAGTCAGTCAGTCAATCAATCAATCAGTGACCATAGTGACGGGCAAAGCAGTTTTTTCAGTGTACTGAACCATTAGAATCAGCTCATTAAAAAGATTTGATCAAAAGATTCGTTCACCGAATCGTTGGGCGCTTGCCCTGAGCCCCAACTGTGTGGCGGCCCACTCACTGAACCCAAACACGGCCGAACGTCCAGTTCGGTTCAGCCCAGTAACTAGTGACGACACGGCCGTTCAGGAAGGAAAGGCCGCTGAGCTGAGCTGGCTGGGGACCGAGTCGGATACAGGTCCGACCCCGTCATGTACCGCGCGTGTTTCCCGGACGCCTTGTTACTTAAGTAACGTTCGGTACTCGTTCGAGACTTCGACACACGAGGGAGCGCGAGGGGGGGGGCGGGGGCGCGGGCTCGAGCGGCCACCTGTGTCTTCGTCCGCAGGTGCCGAGTTGGGAGAGGTTTGCCGAACCCGGGGCTTGCTAATTAAAGTCGCCCGGCTCCTTTTGCCGTTAACCCGAACGCAGCGAGCGCAGGTGCAGCCGCTCCTGTTTATGCGCCCCGTTATGACGCCGCTCTCGAGCTCTCCAGAGGGCACATAGGTGTTCAGGCTGGCTCGGGGTGTTCTGTGCATTTATTATAGACAGATCAGCGCGTCACAGGCGCGCGCGCGCGCGCACACCGTTCAGCGAGTGTGTCCCTATGTGCTCTACTTAAAACGGCAACATTGTGTATGCGTGTGCGCGCGCGCGCGCAGTAACGTTAAACGTTCGCCTGTGCACGAAAGATCGGAGGGCTTTATGAGAACCGTTTGCAGCGCTTCACGAGTCCACATGCGTGCGTAACTACACAGCTAGCTGTCTCCCCCCATCAGCCCGCACTTACCTTGTCCGGCAGGGTGAGAGGTAAAGGCAGAAACACAACAGGCGTCAGAAACAGAACGAGCTGCTTTCGGACGCACCACAGTTTCTTGAACAGAACTGAAATCTCCATCCTGCAGAAAAGTGTTATTATTATTATTCTTTTTCTTTTTTTTTACTGCCTATCTAAAAAAAAAAAAGAAAAACAAAACCCCCCCCTCACAGCTCACACCACTTCCATTGTGTCTGCCGAGCAAAACAACTTTGACGCCTTTGAGTTTTGGGGTTTTCTGACAGAAGATTAACTCTGGGCTTACAGGTTAACTCCTCGTGAGATGGTGTTCTGTTATTAAAAGGGATGGCCGACTATGCCGACATTTTTCCCAACATCTCACCCTTGGGGGGGGAAAAAAGAAAAAAGGTGTGGAAAACTGGCACATGTCAGTCGTCACATGAGTTAGTGCCAGGTAGTCCTGTAGTTCATTATAAACACGAGTTTGATGTGACGGCCAGGGCAGCCGTTTTGAGGTTAACTCTTTCCAACCTGGGACCCTCCTACACGTCTAAAAGGTGGTTGCGTTTCGCTTGCGACATGAAATAATGTTTACGTAAAACAACTTTTTTTAAAAAAAAATTTAAAGTTCCCCTACAAAAGGAAAGTAAAAATGATACAGTCGCCCTCTGGTGGCAGAGTTCATACCTCAGCGTCACTATATTATATTGTATTATCCATCCATCCATCCATCCATCCATATAATAATATAATAATATTACATAAGAATTGTATTAATAATTATTATATTAATAATCTATATAAATTATAGGTACGTCAATAATTATAATTAATAATTATTTATTATTATAATTTTAATTTTAATTATAATTAATTAATAAGTGTAATCATGATTATATTAATATTACATAATGTGTTCTAATCTATTATATGAATATTACACATTATATTATATTATAATATATTATATCAGGGTTCCCCAATTAGTTTCCCCAAGGGACAAATCATGTCATGCATGCCAAGCCGAGGGCCAAAACGTTCAGGTTTTTTTCCATTGCGCCAGTAAAAGTTGCTTTATGTGCAGATGCTGTTGTTGCCGCTATTATTAGTAATTATTATTATTATTATTATTACTACTACTACTACTACTACTACTGCTACTATTATTATTATTATTAGTAGTAGTAGTAGTAGTAGTAGTGATACCGATAGTGGTAATTTAGGCCTGGGATTCTTACGGCCTGTGTTGAGGGTCAGACAAGAAAAAAAATGCACTCTTGAAATAAAACAAGTCCAAAACCAACCATTTAATTATGGAGAAACGGACAAAAATAAATCGATGTTCTTTCACCAATCAGTGAGAGAAGTGAGAGTGACGGGATGAGACAATCCTCTTGATGTCAGGCCTGTATTCTGTTAAGTCGAAGGTGCAATCAGCGATTGGAGACTGCAAGGTGGTGACAGGGGAGAACGTAGCTAGGCAACATCGGATGGTGGTCTGAAGGATGACTTTGGGGACTATGAAGAGGAAGAGAGGGAAGGCAGAGCCAAGGATCAAATGGTGGTAGTTGAAGAAGGGAGACTGTTGTGTGGAGTTCAGGGAGGAGTAAGACAGGCACTGGGTGGTAGTGAAGAGTTGCTGGATGGATGGGCAGGCACTATAGAAATAGTGAGGAAGCCAGCTAGGAAGGTACTTGGTGTGTCATCTGGACAGAGGAAGGAAGACAAGGAGATTTGGTGGTGGAATGAGGAAATACAGCAAAGTAACAGAGGAAGAGGTTGGCAATGAAGAAGTGGGATAGTCAGAGAGATGAAGAAAGTAGACAGGAGTACAAGGAGATGCAGCGTAAAGCGAAGAGAGAGGTGGCAAAGGAAAGGGAAAAGGCGTACGGTGAGTTGTATGACAGATTAGACACTAAGGAAGGAGAAAAGGACTTGTACCAACTGGCTGGACAGAGGGAGCGAGCTGGGAAGGATGTGCAGCAAGTTGGGGCGATCAAGGATAGAGATGGAAATGTGCTGACAAGTGAGGAGAGTGTGCTGAGAAGGTGGAAGGAGTACTTTGAGGGGCTGATGAATGAAGAAAATGAGAGAGAGAGAAGGTTGGATGATGTAGGGATAGTGAATCAGGAGGTGCAGTGGATTAGCAAGGAGGAAGTGAGGGCAGCTATGAAGAGGATGAAGAGTGGAAAGGCGGTTGGTCCTGATGATATACCGGTGGAGGCATGGAGGTGTTTAGGAGAGATGGCAGTGGAGTTTTTAACTAGATTGTTTAACACAATCTTGGAAAGTGAGAGGATGCCTGAGGAGTGGAGAAGAAGCATACTGGTACCGATTTTCAAGAACAAGGGCGATGTGCAGAACTGCAGCAACTACAGAGGTATAAAGTTGATCAGCCACAGCATGAAGATATGGGAAAGAGTAATAGAAGCTAGGTTAAGAGGAGGAGAGGTGATGATCAGCAGCAGCAGTATGGTTTCATGCCAGGAAAGAGCACCACAGATGTGATGTTTGCTTTGAGAATGTTGATGGAGAAGTATAGAGGAGGCCAGAAGGAGTTACATTGAGTCTTTGTGGATTTAGAGAAAGCATACGACAGGGTGCCGAGAGAGGAGGTGTGGTATTGTATGAGGAAGTCGGGAGTAGCAGAGAAGTATGTAGGAGTGGTGCAGGATATGTATGAGGGCAGTGTGACAGTGGTGAGGTGTGCGGTTGGAATGACAGATGGGGTCAAGGTGGAGGTGGGATTACATCAAGGATCGACTCTGAGCCCTTTCTTGTTTGCAATGGTGATGGACAGGTTGACGGACAAGATCAGGCAGGATGGCAAGATGGTTGTGAGACCAGCTATGTTGTATGGTTTGGAGACAGTTGCACTGATGAAAAGACAGGAGGTGGAGCTGGAGGTGGCAGAGTTGAAGATACTAAGATTTTCATTGGGAGTGATGAAGAAGGACAGGATTAGGAACGAGTATATTAGAGGGACAGCTCAGGTTGGGCGGTTCGGAGACAAAGTAAGAGGGGCAGATGGTTTGGACATATGTGGAGGAGAGATGCTGGGTATATTGGGAGAAGGATGCTGAATATGGAGCTGCCAGGGAAGAGGAGAAGAGGAAGGCCAAAGAGGAGGTTCATGGATGTGGTGAGGGAGGACATGCAGGTGGCTGGTGTGACAGAGGAAGATGCAGTGGACAGGAAGAGATGGAAACGGATGATCTGCCGTGGCAACCCCTAACGGGAGCAGCCAAGAGTAGTAGTAGTAGTAGTAGTAGTAGTAGTAGTAGATTTCAGCAAGATATTCTTGTGGAATGGGTTGATTTTTTTTTCATTTTTGTCCGTGTGTTGTTTTGGTTTTTTTTATCTCACTCTCTCACTCTGTCTGAAGAATTTCCAGCAGATGGTGTCCTATACACATTAGTTTTCATAGCTTTGGGCTGTGAAGTCCCCCATGGTGAGACGCCTCTCCTCTCATGCGGGGACCCGAACCAGTGCTCACAGGGGGTAAGTGCTCCATAAAATGGATCAAACAACAGTACAACAACCATTAATGATAGCTGGTTTTTTATTTGTTTATTTATTTATTAAGGAACAGGAACTCTCATTTCTGTTCCTGTTCCTTCACTACAGACTCAAACCTCATTTAACTGACCTAAACCTCGTCAGTGCCAATGAAAAAGGCAGCAGTGGGCTTTTCTGTTCAGTGATATAATGATATTGTCTTTAAATCACGAGAAATGTTTGCCAGAAAAATGTGTGACCCATTTCCTCTTCTGATAATCCATATGAGCAAACAGGAAATCAAGTGAAAGAAAATAAAGATAGTGAAAATCAATTATATCAATCAAAATCAGAAATCAGTTGAGTCCAGTCTATTGTCCCAATGCAAAAAGTAGTCACGGTGTAGTGAATGGGAGGTGGTGAGGACTTTTTTTTCACTTATTCACATACTCACGAGGCATGTTTCTAGCTGACAAAAAAAAAAATTGAAGCAAATGTGATGAAAGGTACATTTCCATCAGATTTGATGAAGTGAATAACACTCTGAATGTAGGCCTACGTGTCCTACACCACCCTCCATTGGCTTCCTATCCATGTTAGATCAGAATACAAGGGGATTCTGCTGACTTACAAAATCCTAAATGTGCTTGCCCCATCTTACCTGTCTGACCTCCTTAAACCATACATTCCATCTCAAGCTATCCCCTCTCAAAATACAGGGCTCCTGTGTGTACCCAAAGTTAAAAAGAAGTCAGCTGGTGGCAGCAGGGCCTTTTCCTATCGGGCCTGTTCTTGTGGAATAACCTGCCTGCTGCCATCAGACGATCAGTCTGTTGAGTCCTTTAACGCCAAACTTAAAACTCATCTCTTTACCTTAGCTTACAATTAGTTACCTTTAAGTTGAGTGCTTCACAACCTGGACTGCACGGCGGGTCGGTTTCTGTCTCAATGAATTTACCAACCACTGTTCTGCCGACCAGATTATAGAGTATAGATTATTGATTAGGCAGCACGGTGGCACAATGGTTAGCGCGGTGGCCTCACAACATGAAGGTCCTGGGTTCGAGCCCCGGGGTAGTCCAACCTTGGGGAGTCATCTCGGGTCGTCCTCTGTGTGGAGTTTACATGTTCTCCCCATGTCTGCGTGGGTTTCCTCCGGGGGCTCCGGTTTCCTCCCACAGTCCAAAGACATGTAGGTCAGGTGAATCAGCCATACTAAATTGCCCCTAGGTAGGAATGTGTGTGTGTGTGTGTGATGGCCTGGCGGCCTGCCGCCCAGTGACTGCTGGGATAGGCTCCAGCATCCCCGCGACCCTGAGAGCAGGATAAGAGGTTCGGATAATGGATGAATGGATTAAGGCAACACCCCCACTTTGTTTATTTGCCCAGGCTACATGGGTGTAAGTATAGTCAGGTGGGGAGACTTCATTTAAGGGAAGGAAAACATTTGTTTTCAGCTATGTTTCACAAAACCCAATCATCAGGGTAACTGATAAGTTGTCAGATAACTGCATAGTGGGTGACAGTGTACATCTGAGAGTTGAAGTAGTAGAAAGAATAAATAACTCGACGGACAGCCAAGAGAGCATATGTGTACTTGAGGAGCAACGCGGCTTCTGGTCTCCGCTACAACAACATTGAACAATGTGATGGAACTGTGCTACCATCCCTCTACAACAGGGGTTCTCAAACTTTTTCACACCAAGGACCACTTGATCATAAATTTTTTTTTCGTGGACCACCTAACCAGCCGGCGAACACCCCCCCCTCCCCCGCCCAAAAAAACCCCTTTTAAAACAGTCTGTATTAGGCTTACAATAGCATATTATGTTTGATATTACAAATTATGTCTGCAGAATATTACAATACAAAATATGTAATAAATATGCTACTAGCAAAATTAGGCTAGGCTTCTACCATATACCTTGACCTTGATTCTTGTGAGATGTATGTGTAATTACTGTTTCATATTAATTTTGTTCAGAGCTATTGCCTTTGGTTGTGATGTGATGAATAAAACATGGGAATTTATTTGAAATACCGCTGTCAGGGTGAACTCAATGTGAATTCATCATTAAAAGAGTGAACTATTAATGCTAATTTAACAAAAATTCGTTTTAATAGGAATCAAATCTTTGTACTGGCTCTTGTGAAGCTATGAAATTACACATTTCAAATAAGCATAACAGCTTTACAGGTAGCAGCAGTCAACAACTAATGGGAGGAATGCTGTTGCTTTTGCTGTTGCATCACTGACTCAATGTCTGGCTCCACACTAGAGAGTTTCAGTCTCATACAGGGGGCTACGTCGATCTTGTTCCTCTGCTTGGTTTTCAACCCAACCAGTGTGGAGAACCCAACTTCACAGTTGTAGGTGGTTGAAAACGGCATTAACACTTGCAAAGCAGACTCAGCCAGCTCAGGATGTTCAGGTTGGACGAGAACCCAGAAGTCTGTCAAGCATTTTTCTCTGAACGCCATTCTCAGTGTTCCATCTGATGCAATGTCCACAAGACGATCCACCTCCCGTGCTGATAGTTTGGAGCTGACGCGCTCAATGGGAGGTTGGTCTCCAAATTGATTTCTGATCCATTCAAGGTCCACATCCAATTCTGGAAAGTATCTTCCCAATTGAGTGTGAATGCCTTGCAAGTGTTCCTTGAAGGCTGCAAATGTGTTGCTATCCAGAACCTCTTCAGCTTCGAGGACAAAATCGGCTAGAGTTGGGAAACAGTCAAACTCCTGGCGATCAAGACGCGCGCACCACAGATCCATTTTGATGCGAGTGGCTTTAACTTTGTCCTGCACTGTAAAAACCGTGACCGCTTTTCCTTGCAGTGCTAAATTCAGGTTATTAAGCGTGCTGAGCACATCAGCAAGAAAGGCTAGTTTTGCGAGCCATTGAAAGTCATGCATTCTGCCATGAAGTTCATCAGTTTGATGCAAAAACAGCTTGACTTCATCGCGCAGCTCAAAGAGGTGGGTGAGAACTTTACCACGCGATAGCCAGCCAACTTCTGTGTGGACAAGAAGTCTTGTGTGCTCACTCCCCATTTCTTCACACAGAACTTGTGAGTTCAGTGCCTTGCTTTTAATTAAGTTGACAATTTCTACGGCCTCGTCCAAAACCTGTTTAAGACAGGGTGGCATTTTTTTTACTGCCAACTGCTCTCTGTGGATACAGCAGTGCGTCGATGCGGCAGAGGGAGCGACAGCGCGGTCACGCGTCACCAGCAGGCCCTTGTGTTTGGCTGTCATCGCCGTGGCACCGTCAGTGCACACGCCAGCACACCTCTTCCAATCAATGTTATTCTGCACAATGAAGTTATTTAGGGACTCAAATATCGCCTCTCCTGTGGTGTTGGTTGGTAGGGATTGACAGAAAAGGAAATCCTCGTGAACAGCACCCGCATGTATGTACCGCACAAAGCAGAGGAGAATAGCCTCGTTACCGATATCCGTGGCCTCGTCCAGTTGGAGAGGGAAAAAAGACTCTGACGCAGACGTGTCACCAGCTGATCTTGGACATTTGCAGCCATGGATGTTATTCGCCGCTTGACTGTATCATTGGACAGAGATACTTTGTAAAGTTCCTCACTCGCTTTCTCCCCTAGCATTATGTTGGCCTTAACCTTTGCAGCTGGCTTAACCAAGGCCTCGCCGATTGAGTGAGGTTTGCCAGCTTTCGCAATGAGTAGGGGGACCTTGTATGAGGCTTCCGTAGCTTTCGCGTTGTCCCCTGGCATGAAAACCTGTGTGGCTTCCTTTCTCGTGTGTCGCTCGAGCTCTTCACGTTTTCTCTCCAAACATTGCACAGGTTTCCAGGTGTATTCCTTGTGTTTTGTCTCGAAGTGACGCTTGAGTTTGGCAGGTTTCATTGCTTCATTAGCTAATATGTCATAGCACACAACACAATGAGGTTTAGGATCCTCAGCATCTCCAGTCCAGAAAAAGCCAAATTGAATGTAATCGCTACTGTATCTACGTTTCACTTTTGCAGTGGCTTTTTCAGAGTGTTGTGCTAGCTAGCTCCTGCTGCAAGCTGTTAGCACTATGGGACTCCATGCTAACACCGACGCGCTCAATGTGAGAAGGAAGTCTCTGCACCTTGTTGCTTACATTGTTCGTCGTTTCTCCGGATTTTCCCTTCAGCCACCGATCCATGATGTTTGTATTTTGAACGGTTCACTTCACTCTTTGTTAGATTCTACTTAATTTTCACAATAGTCAGGAGGTCTTTGATATGAAAATCCTGTTATTGGAATGGAAGCTAACTAGGTAACCTAGGTAACACAGGCTAACTGAAGAGACATGACTCAAAACGCAGGTTTGCATTAGACAAATGGAACAAAATTCTGAGGCTTATTTAGGCTACATTATGATTCACTTTTAATTTAGAAAACATTTAGAAAACAGCTGTACTCGTAACTTTGCATTGGAACGCAGATGAAGGTGATTTGAGAAACACGATTTTTTTGCAATCCTCCCGCGGACCACTTGGGGGCGCTCCGCGGACCACACTTTGGGTATCACTGCTACAACAGTGTTGAACAATGTGATGGAACTGTGCTACCATCCCTCTACAACAACGTTGAACAATGTGATGGAACTGTGCTACCATCCCTCTACAACAAGGTAACTGGCATGCCATTCTTTTTGTCTGCTCACTCTATTCTGATTCTGAGTGAAGCAGCCGTTTAGCTTGTGGCCTATACATAATCCAGCAGTGCAACAGGCCTGCAACAGGCCCACAACAGCTGACTTTGGGTTTACTGCTGGCATATGTTACATTTCTCTCTTCGGTTGACTGACTTACTCGGACCAAAAAGGGGTGAGATTTGAATTCATTAATGCAAGGGGCAGTTGTTAATATGTTGTACATTGAATATGATGTATATGATATTTGCCTGGTTTGCTGGTATTGGGTTGGTTATCCAGTATATGTATTGTGTGCTGGGTTCATTTAATGGTAGAAACATTAGTACCACTTTACAGTAGGACTACACTTTATAAAGGATTTATAAATGGCTTTTAATTAGGTTATTAATTAGGTCATAAACACCTTATACATTATTAATAAACAATTACAAACAAATTATAACATTTTCATACATTGATGCAGGCTCACTATTTGGCAAGTTCAAGTTACTGCTGCACTTTTTATTTATGTATTCTGTTAAATCTCGGATCTTACCAGTTGCTAGCAGATCTTGCTAGCTGCTAGCTGAGTAACCAGTGAGAGCCGAGGCTTAACAGTACAGATAAATGTGGGCTTACTATTTGGCAAGCAACAGGTCACGGTTGCCCTTTTTATCTGACGTGTTATAACAGTTATTCAATGTTTTACAAAGTGTTCTCAACATAATTAATAAACTACTTATAAACCATTCATTAACCTGTATGAGGGCAGTCTTATTGTGAAGTGGTACCACAACACTGATCAGACTGGTACAAAGCCAGTTGCATTGGATTGTGACTTAGCTTGTAGGAAAGTGGTTTCATAGAGGAAACATTGATTTTGGTTTACAAAAAAACGGATTTCTTTAATAGAAGGAAATTAGGAAAGAATACAACTTCTGTGCTTTGGTAATATTTTATTTTGTTGTAATTTCATGTATACTCTGCAAAGTGGAGACTTTTCTTTTTCCTTATATTTGATAGGAGTGCAACTTTACTCATGTCAAGAGGGAATATTCATGGCTCATTACAATATTTGACAGGAACCTATAAGAAGGGAAACTTGCCTTCAAATCATTATACACACCCATTGTCTACACATTATTTAAAAAGAACTCAGGGCGCCGGCGCCCCAGTGGGCTAATTTAAAGTGTCATGCCCACCACTGCAGCAAGGGGGCATTACAGAAGGAAAGGCGACGTCACTTTGATACTGTTTTCATGTCTTACTAAACTGCAGAAACAGGTACTAAAAAAGATGTGCGTTTTAACTTGCACGTGCAAAAATGTGTGCATGCTATATATACACTTATTTCCATGTGACCGGTTAAAAAGACACACACGTCCCGAACCAGACTCGTGTTCACGGTGCCTTTACATTAACAGCTACAACATTGTACAAGCTCTGCAGGATAGTCATGAGCTTTTCAGCAACAGGGTCTCTTGTAATCAGCTGTGCCACTTGTCTTGTCGCTTTCTTCTAGACAGTCTGCTGCACATGGTCCGACAAACCTGAATGATTACAAGAAAGACCCACAAGGATATTTAGCAAACAGGTTCTTAACTAGAAAAATACATGCATCTTCTGAAAAACAATAACAAAAAAAAAAGAAGAAAAAAGCTGGCACTGCACGCGCCCCTTTGAAAGGAAGTGGCACTGCAAGCTGAGAAGTGTGAAGTGGCGGTATGCACCTAAAAGTAGTGTGCAATCCGCCAGTAAAAGTGAACCGAGAGGGGATGGGGGGGGGGGGGGGGAAGCTGAGAGGTGTTGCCGTCAGGCATTGTTGCTCCACACTGCACATAAACCTCATCTGATTCAAAGAACAGAGAAGCTCCACTGTGACAGAGACTCTGGTGACAAACACTGCAGACTTTAGAGAGAGACACACACACACATACTAAATATATATATATATATACTAGAAGAGCCCCGCTACAATGTAGCGGTTTGGTTCTCCACCCGTCTAAATCTCCCTCCTCTTCATCCTGCCAGCTAACCGCCTTCCCCCTGCCCCTAAACCCCCCCCCACTCCAACTCCCTCCCCCCAAATGCTCAGAATCATCTGGAATGCCGAGAAAAGTGGTTTTTAGCCATTTTTAGAAAATGCATAACTATGCATAATTATTATAATTATTTTAATTTTCTGCTATTTTTCTGGTCCTCTCTGGAACAATACCTACCACCTCCAAAAAAAATGAGGATCATAAGTGCATTTTTGCTAAAATGCGTATATATTGCATAATGCCAAAACATTTCTAAGTCCCAGAATTTTTTTTTTATATACATAGGTGAAAAAAAATCACATATGCTCAGAATCATCTGAAATGCCGAGGAAAGTGGTTTTTAGCCATTTTTAGAAAAATGCATATTTTGCATATTTATGCATAATTATGCATAATTTTAATTTTCTGGGATTTTTCCCCTTACTCTCTGAGACAATACCTACCACCTCCAAAAAGAATTAGGATCATAAATGCTTTAGTTTTCGGTCCCGCTATCTACACTAATTAACACACACACACACTAACACCACACACACACACACATTATGAAAATATATGAGTAGACGTGTGTGTGTGCGTGTGTATATATACAGTGCATCCGGAAAGTATTCACACCCCTTCACTTTCCCCACATTTTATGTTACAGCCTTATTCCAAAATGGATGAAATTCCTTTTTTTTCTCATCAATCTACACACAATACCCCATAATGACAAAGTGGAAAAGGTTTTGTAGAAATTTTTGCAAATTTATTAAAAATAAAAAACTGAAATATTGCATGTACATAAGTATTCACACCCTTTACTCAGTACTTGGTTGAGGCACCCTTGGCAGCGATTACAGCCCAAGTCTTCTTGGGTATGAAGCTACAAGCTTGGCACACCTATATTTGGGGTATTTCTCCCATCCTTCTCTGCAGATCCTCTCGAGCTCTGTAAGGTTAGATGGGGAGCGTCGCTGCACAGCTATTTTCAGGTCTTTCCAGAGATGTTCAATGGGGTTCAAGTCTGGGCTCTGGCTGGGCCACTCAAGGACATTCACAGACTTGTCCCGAAGCCACTCCTTCATTGTCTTGGCTGTGTGCTTAGGGTCGTTGTCGTGTTGAAAGGTAAACCTTCGCCCCAGTCTGAGGTCCTGAGCGCTCTGGAGCAGGTTTTCATCAAGGATCTCTCTGTACTTTGCTCCATTCATCTTTCCCTCGATCCTGACTAGTCTCCCAGTTCCTGCCACTGAATAACATCCCCACAGCATGATGCTGCCACCACCATGCTTCACTGTAGGGATGGTATTAGCAAGGTGATGAGAGGTGCCTGGTTTCCTCCAGACGTGACGTTTGGCATTCAGGCCAAAGAGTTCAATCTTGGTTTCATCAGACCAGAGAATCTTGTTTCTCATGGTCTGAGAGTCCTTTAGGTGCTTTCTGGCAAACTCCAAGCGGGCTGTCACGTGCGTTTTACTGAGCAGAGGCTTCCGTCTGGCCTCTCTACCATAAAGGCCTGATTGGTGGAGTGCTGCAGAGATGGTTGTCCTTCTGGAAGGTTCTCTCATCTCCACAGAGGAACGCTGGAACTCTGTCAGAGTGACCATCGGGTTCTTGGTCACCTCCCTGACCAAGGCCCTTCTCCCCCGATTGCTCAGTTTGGCTGGGCGGCCAGCTCTAGGAAGAGTCCTGGTGGATCCAAACTTCTTCCATTTATGATGATGGAGACCACTGTGCTCTTCGGGACCTTCAAAGCTGTAGACATTTTTTTGTACCCTTCCCCAGGTCTGTGCCTCGATACAATCCTGTCTCGGAGGTCCACAGACAATTCCTTTGACTTCATGGCTTGGTTTCTGCTCTGACATGCACTGTCAACAGTGGGACCTTATATAGACAGGTGTGTGCCTTTCCAAATCATGTCCGATCAATTGAATGTACTACAGGTGGACTCCAATCAAGATGTAGAAACATCTCAAGGATGATCAGTGGAAACAGGATGAACCTGAGCTCAATTTTGAGTGTCATAGCTAAGGGTGTGAATACTTATGTACATGCAATATTTCAGTTTTGTATTTTTAATAAATTTGCAAAAAATTCTACAAAACCTTTTTCACTGTGTCATTATGGGGTATTGTGTGTAGATTGATGAGAAAAAAAGGAATTTAATCCATTTTGGAATAAGGCTGTAACATAACAAAATGTGGGGAAAGTGAAGGGGTGTGAATACTTTCCGGGTGCACTGTATCTATATATCGGCTGTGACGGTCCAGCCGGGGATGCCCTTCCCGAAGGAAGGGGGCAATGTAACGATCACGGATGAATAGGCTCGGTAGCGCTTGGCTAACGGGTCGGACCCTTTAGTCAACTGGTTAACGTTGTCGCCCGTGGTGCGGGAGAGCCGGGTTCGCGTCCCGGCTGCGGCGGTTCCCGTACTGCCCCCCGAAATATGTGATGGCCTGGCGGCCGGTCCAAATTGTCTCCTCGCCTGCCGCCTAGTGACTGCTGGGATAGGCTCCAGCATCAACAGGATAAGCGGTTTGGATAATGGATGGATTTCTGATCTTCAGCATACAATGTGCACCGGGGCTGTACTGCAAATTCTTCTATCCGGTGTTTACAGCACCAATAAAAACCAAACAAAGAAAGGTAAAAATCCATAATTCATCGTTGTCCATCATTATCCCTCATTGTCTTGTTATGCCAACTACTGATTTGATAAGAGCAATGAAACATTTCACAATAACACAAGATTTTGTCTTTTAGAAAATATGGCACATTATCATATTTTACGTGCCGCCAAACAACGAGTGTGATGATGCCATGGCTTTTAAAGAAACCATGTAGTTGGCTATAAATGGATAAATTATAATGATTTACCACAATGGTGATGAAAAATAGAGCAATTTTGGAAAGGGCTACCACCAAGTAGCCTGTAATGCACCGTATGAGAGGAACCTCGTTCACGGGCATGGGGGAGAATGGCTCCGTGTGAGTAACACGTGACGTTTCTGTCGCTGAAGTCACAGTAACACAATCTGGAATTAAAAAGCAAACAAACAAACATAAAAAGCACATGATTAATACACAGGGAGAAAATAAGTTGATTTCCAGAATGCTGCACAGTAAATTCACCATATGGAATAAAGTCACCAGGTAAAATTCTCATCCGACCATTTGAAGTACTGTAGATGACTGTAGCCTCAAACATGTCAATATGTTCCATTAAGGGAACCGGTCTTAAATGATTGAATATTTTTTGGAATCTTTTATATCGTGAAATGTTATGATTTCACTTTCTAGTAACAAGTCATTTTGTCTGGGAGCTGTATTTTTATTTTATTTTATTGTATTTTATTTTGGTAGATACCTTGAAATGATGTATGGAAATGCTCAAAATTGCCACAGGGTAAAGGGGGAGACTAAGTGCTGGGACTCAAAGCTGAACTTTGCTCCCACTCAAGAGGTTTGGAGATTCACACCTTCCTGTCTTTTAACATTTCTGCAGTGGTGTGGTATGACATGTTTAACGTGGGGGTAATTTTCCAGCCTTAGGTTTTCAAGACAAACAGTGAAAAATGTCAAAATGTTAATTTCTTTTAATAACCTTTTGAAGTTTGTAATAAGTAAACGCTAATGCAGTTATTATTCAGACTTTTGAAGGGATTCCAATCATTTGAATATGTTTGACATTGGCCCTGTGCTCGTTCATTTCATTCCTCGTTCCTGTTCAGTGCTGTGGGCAAACGGCAGATAAAGGAAATACTGGTGGCGATAGGTACCAGTCTGTTTGCATTAGCATTTTTTCAAACAGTCACAGTTCTCCATCATAAACCAGGGTAATTAAGATGTAAACGTTTTCCACATCTTAGTCTTCATACAAATACTACACCGAGGTGCACTGAGGTTGTATCCCTGGAACACATTAGTTTGTTGGTGTTTACCGCCTGCAGGGTAATGGGAAAAAGTGTAGCATATCATAAATTATGACAACATTAACAATGAAAACCTTACTTAAATCAGTCCTTATCTGTTCAAACACTGGCATCCTGAAGATAAAGTTAAAAGGTATAAAAAAGATCCTTAAAGCCACAATCCTGAAGAATTACAAGCAAATTAATTTAATTTTTTATACTTTTTACCATTGGTTCATTTAAGGCAATGGCATCATAACAGTCAAATGAAGGAGAAGACGGGCAGTGCCGAGTCAGGACAGGATGTGAAGTTGTTGTGTCTAACAAGCAGATATGACAGAACAAGCTGGTAGACCCTTAGCAACAGACAACAACAACAACAACTTATTTTGTATCGCGCCTTTCAAGGAACCCAGGAGCATACAACATCAGTAAGTAAAACTCGGGTTCAACCAGGTTTTTTTGTTTGGCGGTGGGGGAAGTCTGTGGGATATAGACTGGTCAAATGCCAATTTAGCAACCAGTATCATCATGGATGTTAGTGAGTCAAACAAACATCTTCAGGATTGTAGCTTTAACAAATACCTACTCTATGACCTTGATCCAGTTAGCTGACAGAATATCTACAGCTGTGGATAACAAACAATTCAGAATTGTAGTATTTATTGATTTGTCAAAAGCTTTTGACACTGTAGATCATGATATATTATTGATTAAGCTACAAGCTCTGTGCTGTTTTTGGTACTGAACTTCACTGGTTTAAAAGCTTTAAAAGCTTTCCTGCTTAACAGGAAACAATGAGCCATTTGGAACGGAACTAGCTCGTCATACAGCCACAGACAGTGTGGTTTTCCGCAAGGTTCCATACTAGGACCTCTTTTATTTTTTATATATGCCAATAATTTGCAGTTGGTATCAAAAGAAGTGGTCTTCATTTTATATGCTGATGATAGTAATACTCTTCTTACAGATAAAGATGAACATAGGGTGATGACCCGTATGAACAATGTTCTAGAAAGGAGGAATATCTGGTTCAAATAGAATAAATTGTCCCCTAATGTTAAAAAGAGTGCTTATATGATCTTCAGGCCTAAAAACAGAACCCTATCAGATCATCTTCAGTCTATTCTCATAGCTAATAATGCACCTGAATGTTTCCCATGTTAAGTTCTTAGGTGTTATCACTGATGATCAGCTTATGTGTCCAATAAAGCCACAAAGAATATTGGCATTTTAAGAAAAGTAAGACATATCTTGTTAAGAAAAAACCTGCTCGATCTATATCATTCTATGATTTATGCTTTCATTTCTTATGGCAATATAGTATGGGCACGTACATATAAAACCAGTCTTGAGCTCCATCTTTTTATTACAAAAATAAATTGTTAGAATGGTCACCAACTGTAGCTGGGATGCTCATATTGCCCCATTATTTCAAACCCTGGAGATATTAAACATATCTGACATCAATAAACTTCAGCTAGGTACTTTTGTATTTAAATTTCTTAACAATTTGCTCCTCTTTTCTTTTCACAGTTTCTTTTTAACGAGGTCTCAGATCCACTGTTGTCCCACCGGATCTGTTGATCTTCTACAAAGTCTGCTCTACAGAACAAGCCTCGGCCAGAGTTCACTCAGGTACAGAGATCCAGCTATATGGAACAGCTTTTCTGCCTCAGGTTTCAGTCACTCCTCATTTCAGATTAAAACAAAAAAAGATCCTAAGCGGCTTCTCTTGAAAGAGTATGGTACTATGTAGATGAGGATTAACTTGTGTATAAAACAGCGCAAACACATTATTGTAATCCTTGTATTGATTTATTTTTTCTTCTTCTGTCTTTTTTGCTGTGTGGAAGTTGTATTTTTCTTCCTACCTCTGCATATTTTAAATATATTTTTGTCTGTTTGTAAATGTGTGTTGAAGTATGGATTCTGCTTTGATTCAATGCCTTGTGACTGCGTCAATGAGGCCCAAGAAAGTTGATTCAGTTCTCTCCATGAAGAGGGAAGTGAGAGGTAAACTGGGTAGTAAAAATCATAATGAAAGATTGAAAGCAAGTCAAGGGAGCCTAGAAAAGTGTGTTTTAAGGTGCGATTTTAAAGCAGTGACTGACTCAAACACTTTGGAAATAACAAGAAACCCCTGGACTGATGACCTGAGTGGTTCTTCAGTTTTAGTTCTGATCTATAAGGTCCTATATGATGCCTGACAACATTTTAATGAGGTCTGGATTAAAATAAAGTGAACTATCCTTTAAAGCAACCAGGTGCTTTCTTTTAGGTCAATTGTCTGAAAGTAAACTGAGGCACTCTTTTCTTCTTCATAGGGTAGCAAGAACTCAACAAACTATCGTGGAAGAAGAGGAGCCATGTTCATGGACGAGGTAAAGTAAAATTCCAGTACTTTGATATTCTTTATTTATCTTGTCATTTATTGAGTTCAGACACAGGAAGTACCTGCTGGAATGCAACCCCTACCTTCTGTAATGTATTGGGACTTATGTTAATGCACATGCTCTCTGGTTAGTCTTTGATGGGGGGCTCTCGTGAGACGAGACCAGGAAGTAATGTTAAGTATGAGCCAAACTGGAAGAAACGCAGATGTAGCCTGATGGCTGAGTATCCTAAATTTGCTAAGTTCTAAGTAAAGAGTTCGTTACAACCAATGTCTCTCTCGTCTCTAAGTCGAATCCTACACTGGCGACGAAGCGGATCCGAACTCCAACAGTTCTGAACAGTTGATTGATGGAAATCAGCAACCTCCGATATTCTACTACAGCTTCGAGGAATCTGTGAGTAGCCTAACGACACCACCATGACCACGCTGGGTCGCATAGGAGAGTTGGATGAAGGCTCCGGCACTGCCACTGAGGAGTATGTTGAGAGACTGGAATGTTTTTTCCTGGCAAATGGAGTAGATGGGGAGGAGAAGAAACGCGCTATTTTGCTTAGCGTCTGTGGGGCTGCAACGTATTCTACACTACGTTCGGTGGTCGCTCCCGTCCTTCCTCCGGCCCTCACCTATGAAAACTTAGTATCGGCCTTGAAGCGCCACTACAGTCCTCCTCCATCACAAATCGTTCAGCCTTTTCAGTTTCACAATTACAAACAAAAGCAAGGCCAAGGAATCTCCAGCTACATTGCTGAACTCCGTAAACTCTCAGTGCATTGCGCTTTTGGTGACCAACTGGAAGCCATGCTGCGTGACAGAATTGTCTGTGGGGTGCTAGATGAAGCGCTGCAGCGCCGCCTGCTGGCTGAAAAGGAACTCACATTCAAAGCAGCAGAGGAGAAAGCCCTTGCAGCGGAAACAGCCACGTTAAATGCGCGAAAACTACAACCAAACCAGCTGGGACCCCCACAGCCAGCAGAAGTTCATCAGACTGCACAAAGTCAAACCGTTTTGAAAGTGAAACAAACAGTAGCAGAAGGTGGTGCAAAGCCATGTTTTCGTTGTGGAGGCACACACAACCAACAACATTGCAAATGTACCTCTGCTGTATGCCACTATTGCAAAAAAAAGGGGGGAAATTTCTCGTGTTTGTTTTAAAAAGAGCAGGGATGTCGCATCAGCGGATTCTTCTGACACAGTTCCTCAAGCCGAACAACACACACACACTGTTAGGCAACAAGAAGAGGAATATGACATTGACACCATGGTCAGGCAGCTGTATGCTCACGTAAAAAAGCCATATCAAGCCACTGTGATCCTGAATAACAAAACACATGGAATGGAGGTGGACTCTGGAGCCGCATGCTCCTTGATCAGTGAGGGCAGTTACAACACCTTGTGGCCTGACCAGCCGCCTTTACTGCACAAGGACAGTAGTGTGCTTAGACAATGGTCACAAGCAGAACTACAAGTTAATGGGAAGAATTTTGTGGATGTGCAGTATCGAGGCAATCACAAGACCTTGCCACTGATTATTGTTCGAGGTCAGGGGGCAAGCCTACTGGGCAGGGACTGGTTTGAGGCACTGGGCATTTCTGTAATGGGGGTGCGCCGAGTATGCTTACAATCTGTGGAGTCCATCTTAATGGAATATGCAGAAGTCTTCCAGGACCTCGGGGCTTCACGAACCCCTCCAATTGCTATTGATATTAATACGACAGCATCACCCAAGTTTTTTAAAGCACGTTCGGTGCCCTTTGCCCTTCGACCAAAGCTAGACGAGGAGCTTGACAAGCTAGTAGCTCAGGGTATTTTTGAACCCGTGAGACACTCGAGGTGGGCCACACCCATCGTACCAGTAGTTAAAAAGGATGGCAGCTTAAGAATTTGCGGTGACTATCGCTGCACTGTGAATACAGTTGTGAAACCTGATGTATACCCCATTCCTATGGTGGCTGAACTGTTTTCCAGACTGGCAGGGGGGGGTGCTTTTCAGTAAATTGGACCTCAAACAAGCTTACCAGCAGCTGGTGCTGGACGACGAGGCTGCAGAGCTTCTCACTATAAACACCCATCGCGGGCTGTTTCGGGCCCGCCGCCTGCAGTTTGGAGTATCGACAGCTGTGTCCATATTTCAGCGTTTCATGGATACACTCCTCGCCAGTATACCAGGCGTGCAACTGTACCTGGACGATGTCTTAATAGCGGGAAAGACTGTTGACCAGCACAGTGACCGTCTTTGTGCAGTGCTGGAACGATTTGCAGAAGCAGGATTGCAGCTACAGAAGGAGAAGTGTGTTTGCTGCTGACCAAGTTGAATTTTTAGGTTTTCGTGTGGACAAGGATGGCGTGCGGCCGACTATGGAGAAAGTTGAGGCTATTCAGAAGGCGCCTTCACCCCGGAACAAAACGGAGCTTCAGTCATTCCTAGGCCTACTCAATTTTTACAGCTGTTTTTTGCCAAACAAGGCTACCATCTTAGAACCGCTGCACCGCCTCCTGGATCAGTCTGCACCCTGGCAGTGGACTGACGCACATAAAAAAGCTTACACTGCTGCAAAACAACTGCTTCAGGCTGATGGCGTGCTCACGCACTATGACGAAACAAAGCCATTAGCCATTGTTTGTGACGCTTTGCCTTATGGCTTGGGGGCGCTGCTCTTCCATATGGAGTCTGATGGCCGGGAGGCTCCCATCGTCTTTGCCTCGAGGACACTATCCTCCACTGAAAGAAATTATGCTCAAATAGATAAGGAGGCCTTGGCGGTAATTTTTGCAGTCAAAAAATTTCACCAGTACCTTGCTGGTCGCCACTTTGTGGTTTTTACTGACCACAAACCTCTTTTGGGCCTGCTACACCATTCAAAGCCCATGCCACCTGTCCTGTCCCCACGCATGCTACGCTGGAGTGTTCTTCTTGGGGCCTACGATTACGAATTGTGCTACCGCCCTGGCAAACAGCTAGCAAATGCTGATGCCCTCAGTCGCTTACCACTGCCCGCTGGTATGCGTGAGACCCCTCCACCCATGGAGGTGCTCTTACTGGAAATGGCGCCTGAAGCCCCACTGAATGCAAAACACATTGCCGCCCTTACTCGGAAGGATCCAGTTCTGTCTCGGGTTCTGCGCTGGGTCCTGCATGGCTGGCCAGTGGATACACCCAACAGCCGTTTCAAGCCGTTTTTCACCCGGCGCCATGAACTGTCCGCACACAAGGACTACCTATTATGGGGGTGTCGTGTAGTTATTCCTAACCTGGCGAGGGAGGAGGTACTAGCCATGTTGCATGATGCACACCCAGGCATTGTGTACATGAAGGGCCTGGGGAGGAGTTATGCCTGGTGGCCAGGTATGGATTTAGCAATAGAACAGACAGTAAAATCCTGTGAAACCTGTCAGATAACTCGTCATGCACCACCAACAGCACAGCTGCACCCTTGGGAGTGGACAACTAAGAAATGGTCCCGGCTACACATTGACTTTGCTGGTCCATTCCAGGGGAAGACATTTCTCATAATTGTGGACTCACACTCTAAGTGGTTAGAGGTTGCCATGGTGCGTTCAATGTCCTCCTCTGCAGCGATCAGCACACTGAGGCTCCTCTTTGCAACGCACGGGTTACCAGATGTCATTGTTTCTGACAACGGTGCAGCCTTCACATCGGAAGAATTCAAAGAGTTTGCCAGACGGAATGGCATCAGAGCAGTGACTACGGCCCCTTACCATCCTCGTTCAAATGGCCAAGCAGAACGTATGGTCCAGACAACCAAGGAGGCCCTATCTAGGATCACTATCGGTGACTGGCAGACACGCCTGGCTAGGTTTCTGCTGTCACAGCATGTGACTCCCAATTCAGCAACAGGAAAGAGCCCTGCGGAGCTTCTCATGAACCAGCGTCTTACCACGGCCTTTGATCGCCTTCATCCTGACTATGAAAATGAGATGCACCTCAAGCAGGAAGTGAGTGCAGAAAAGCTGCAAGGCCCAAACAGATGTTTTAGGCCACAGGACACTGTGTACATGAGGAGCTACACTGGGGGACCCAAATGGATCCCTGGTGTGATAGCCGATCCTACTGGCCCAGTTTCATATAGAGTGCAGACTCCTGATGGCCAAATGCATCGACGCCACGTGGATCAGCTGCGTGGTAGAGCGACTGCACGCACGGATGTGGTCGCTGGAGAATCCATTGTTCCTGGTGAGCAGTCACCTGAAGATGGGCCGCTCGAGTCTACCTCATCGCAAACGCCATGACCAGAGACCAGCGGGTCTGTTGAAGATCCCTCTGGTCCTGTGTCCATTCCTGTGCCCAGTACCCCTCTACAGCGTCCGGCAAGAGACCGGCACCCTCCAAGCCACTTGGCTGATTTTGTTGACTGGGGGAAAGGGGTGTAATGTATTGGGACTTATGTTAATGCGCATGCTCTCTGGTTAGTCTTTGATGGGGGGCTCTTGCGAGATGAGACCAGGAAGTAATGTTAAGTATGAGCCGAACTGGAAGAAACGCAGATGTAGCCTGAAGGCTGAGTATCCTAAATATGCTAAGTTCTAAGTAAAGAGTTCGTTACAACCAATGTCTCTCTCGTCTCTAAGTCGAATCTTACACCTTCCTGGTCAGTTTTGTGCCCGGTGGCAGACAGAACATATATGGAAAACAAGGCTGACCAGCCCTTGTGTCATTCTGCCATGGCCTCCACACAAAGACCCCAGAATGAATATAATGCTATGTTAAAATAAAAAGTTACCTGGTGCCGCTTTAAGAAAGATTTAGTAAAGTTTGGCAGTGCAGAGACAGTTCCAACTCATGCTATGTATTCAGTCATCACATCAGAAACATGCTTTTTGCTGAGGGAGATGGCGGTCATGAGTAACATACCTGAAACAATCAGGTTGACTCTGAAGTTCACATTTATACCTCCTACATTTGCCCCGATGGCGCACTCATAGGTCCCCGAGTCTTCAGGCTTTACGCTACTGAGCAACAGACTGTAGTCTTCTGTAATGTTGGCTGTACGGGAAAAGTCAAAGGCCTGCATCTTGTTCCCAATTTTCCTGATAATGCCGTGCCTAGTCTGGTTGATGAACTGCAGAAATTGGAGATGAGCAACAGGGACACTGACACCATCCTTCCAAACATCACATCGACTCACATGTCAGCCACCGACATACCTTGGCATAAACTTAAATCATGTTGTACCATAAACTTGCTGTGAACATAAAGGTAATTTATATTCATATTTCCACATGAACTGGTTGGTCTCTCAGACATGACTGACCTTGTACCATGTTATGGAGCGGATGTCTCTGCCTTGGACGCCCTGACAGAGCAGAGAGAAGTCCTCACTGCAGTCTGCCTGGATGTCTGTGAGACCCTGGGTTGCCACATGAACCAGCAGCAGCTGAATTAAGCAGACCACCGCCACGCTTCGCTGTGAGTGTACAAATACATCCAAGCAATGACACGGTCATAGTTAAAATTTAATTCAAATTATATTCTGATCAGCTTTTGATTAGTAAGAGAGCAAAACTCTAAAATACTAATGCGGTGTGATGGGCATGGATTGCAGTGAATCATGACTCACCTCAGTGAACAATACCACCTTGGACATCTTGTGTAATTCATCCAGGGTTGAATAATCACTGTTAGGTTTGTATTTCACTTTTGCAGCAAGCGGAAGGGGATTTCCTGTGAAGGGTGCTTGTTTCACACAAATGACAGAGAAATGCAAATCATTCTGACCCTTTTGTTTGAGACAATGAGCCCCCATGCGGTAGTTTTATATAGCTATCTGTCGCGCTCTCTCTCTCTCTCTCTCTCTCTCTCTTTATATATATATATATATATATATATATGTATATATATATGTGTGTGTGTGTATGTGTGTGTGAAATGTAAAGCCTGCCATAGAGAAGCATACCAGTCTTTCATCATTAAGTCATTAAAATGGTCCATGTTACCATGGACCATTTAAATACTACACAAAGACTACACAAATGTGGAAAATAAACTTGACTTTTTCTTTTGTACATCATTAACCAGTCAGCGTGGCGGCCGTCTTTCAAGAAGCTCTTCAGAAGCGGCCATCTTATGTACAGGGCAACCAGCAGGCTCACATCCAACACCCCCATGATGCTGGCTCATCCTGTTGTTGTCATCACAGGGAACGAGCCATCGCTTCCCTCCGGTCATTTTATTTGTCCAGTATGAGTCCTTCTTGTTGACATAGAGGGCAGATATTCGGTTATTATTAGGAAACTGGCTTAATGGAAAATGGACGCCTGTGAGGAGGTCTTTGGATTCCACCATCTGGATGAAACAATGCCTTATTCAGCAGCAGCTGACGCGCTGAGAGGCAGGCAAGTGGAGTGGCTGAGGACAAAGAAAAATGAATGGACAGGAGGATGCTGGGCCACTTCCTATAGAGAGCTGATTACTGCAGCTGTGAATGATCAGGGTTTCGCAATGGCTTCTTACCTGGGTACCCATCCAAGATGGCCCCATAAATGACTGCTGCGGGGTGCGGCTCTGTCCCCTGTTTTGTTTTCCCGCCGTTTTTTCTTCCAGTTGTACTTGGCCAATTACTCCACTCTTCTGAGGCATGTGGTAGTCTGCTCCACCCCCCTCTGGCGATCCGGGGAGGGCTGCAGACTACCACATGCCTCCTCCCATACAGGTGGAGTCGCCAGCCGCTTCTTTTCACCTGACAGTGAGGAGTTTCACCAGGGGGACGTAGCACGTGGGAGGATCATGCTATCCCCCCCCCAACAGGTGCCCCGACCAACCAGAGGAGGCGCTAGTGCAGCGACCAGGACACGGCCATCTGTGTGCGTAGGGACGCCCAACCAAGCCGGAGGCAACACGGGGATAGAATAGGTTTTCTCCCCAAGCAGGGCCCTCATTAAGAACGACCAAGACGGTCATTATGACCGTTTTGGATTGTCAAAGTTGAATAACTGTGTGAAATAAAAAGACACAGACCCGCTGCTCCCCGAATTCCCCTAGTATTGCATATATTTGCATTTGAAATGAGTTTTAGGTCAATTGCACAAAAAAAGTTATGATACTGTAACCTACAAAAAGACTCCCTGGTCGATCGGCCAGTCAGTCTTTTCTGAGCGGTCATCATGACCACTCGTGATTGTGCGCGTCACGTCGCTACTTATGACGTGTTTTGGTCGCGTCATCTCCTTCGCGAGGTTCTTTGCCCTGTATTACACTCTAAACTTGATTATCTGTGGTTATGTCCAACGTGTCTGGGTACAGACGCCATTACAGGCGCACCATGACCACCACCGACGCGTTGCAGTATTTACGGGCGTTGGACAGCGGCCATTTTAAATTGTCTGAAAAATAGTATTAAAGTTGTTAAAATGTGAATTTGCTGTCAGCCGTTTCCTAGCAGACACACTAACACATGCGAGGCATTAATATCTCAGTTGGGTATTTATCTTGACAGAATATAGAGTTTAAAAACCGCGGGCATTTTGACCGCTCATGGTTGTTTCAGGTAGGAGTAAAATCCCGGTCGTTCTAGTGCTATCTCAGATAATCCCTGTCTATCTCCGTCACCCATAACACACACTTGCTTGCTTGCTTGCTTGCTGGTTGTCCATGGTGCCCGATGATGACCATCTTCTTCTATTTGTGGGTCCTTTGAGGACTCAGATAGCAGAAGATCCCTGCGCAGAGATGGTTTTTAAAGTAGCATGGGGGGGGGCGCTTCTCCCAATGCCACATGACTTGATTGTAGAGGAGATGGTTCCGATGGCAAGGGGGATCCCTAGACGACCGGCACCTCCACACAACTGCAGGGGGCTGCCGGAAATCCTGTTTTTCGGAAACCGCCTCGAAGCGTGCCGCCACAGCTTGCTTTTCTGTTGGGGTAAGCTCCCTTAGCCTTATGTCTTCCAGACTCACCCACAAGGCAGCGGGGCAGTGGTTGATAGGTGCCAGGGCGTGTCCACCAGGGTGGGCCTGCACACCATATCTCTGGGGCCCACTGCTGCTCCGAGATCCCCTGCCAAGTTAGCCTGGGGCCGCAAGAACCCAGTTACCACGTGTGGCCACGGGGAGGCGTGGCAGGAGTCTAGGTGAAGGAGAGGCTATGTACTGGCCAGGGAAGGCTTACACGCTAGGACGCTTCCCTATTCGCCACAAAGGCTAGCCAGCGGCAGCAAGCTAAGGGCAGGAAGGACACAAGCGGGTTGGAAGAACACATGCACCTTCCCTCCAACTACACACTGCTGCACTAGATGCATCACAACACCCACACACACACACACACACACACACATACTCAGCACCTACTGTACCTCCACTACTCCAGTATCACTGATGGGGTTACTCTGAGCTGGTGGTATCTTATGTGATATTACACTCTGTTTCTCATTCATACTGTATGTGTGTGTGTGTGTGTGTGTGCGTGTGTGTGCGTGTGTGTGTGTAATATTGTAGTCGTTTACTGCATTTAAAACCAGGACTCCAGTACAGATATGAAGCGAGACAGCTCGGCCTCAGCCTGGTTCATTTCTTTTCCATTACCCACCTACAGCGTCCTACCTACAACTCCACCACACACCCCTCAACACCGTTACACACACACACACACACACACACACACACACAGCTGGCCAGCTTCCCAACAGGATTTGAACCCCTGCACAGCCGGTTGTGTTGTTTGCTTTTTATGAGCCCATCCCTACAAATCAGATTAGAATAAATCTCAATCGGAGATCCCTCTGCTCGCCAAGACTAAACGGTGATGTAGTAATTATCACGATGTTTGATATTCGCCATTATTAGTTGTTTTTTTTTTGGCGATCAGGTTATTTTTGCCTGTTAGTCCGTGTGGATACGAGGTGTTCTAGTTTGGTTTAGTAAACCCACGCCTGGGGGAATTTTACCACTGCTGCAAAAGTACGTGTGAGACTGAGGAGAAAGGTAATAAGTTATCATTTTTTGAGGTCAGCGTTTGGAAATCGTCTGCATCAGGTCGAAACGAGCTCGAAAGAATCCGGAGTCGCCGAGTGTGCAGACCTCTGAGGGGTTCGAACGTGTGTGTGCATGGGAATGCGTGTGTTTGTGTGTGTGTGTGTGTGTGTGTGTGTGTGTGCGTGTGTGATGCAGGCCCTCCATACTGTGGTTACAGGGTGTTACACACCACAGCAAAGTCCCCGAGGTTGTTAGCATGCCCAGCTGCAAGTGCGAGTCTCCATGTTTCTGTCATCGAGGTTGTTCATTGCTCACTCCGTGGCCTCTGATTGAGGATATCCTCTCGCCGCGTGCTCTCGCGCCGAAACGAGCCGTCCCAATGGTTCCTGCATGTCTCCCACAGGCCCTGTGCGCAGAGACTTTCCCATGAAGTTCGTGCGCGCATGCGCACACGCAACACAAACACACACCGCAGGCGTAACACAAATGCGCAACCTCGAGCCGCTCTCGAGTCTCCGTTCTCTCCAATCCAACATCCGGACCTCCACGAAGACCGTTTACGTATTTGTCGAGCTCGTGATTGCTTTTCTCGAACCCGTTTGTCCAACGAGTGCCCGTACGACCGCGTAGGTCGTTCGTCCTCTGATACGACCCACGGGAGCCTTTCCTAAATTAGCGCCCCCTGCCGGCGGCAGGAGATTTGCCGCGTGCTTTTCGCGCCTCTGTGCATTGTGGGTTTTTAAAACAGCGTGTGTGCGTCTTTCTAGTGTAGTAACTAAGATTGCTGTTGGCGGTAGGTTTACCTATGGGTAGCGCTATGAGAGCGAGCTAGAAAGACGTTATAACCGCTATGCGACATTAAACGTTGCTCTTATCGATGCTCCTTCTCACGAGAGCTTATGGAAGGAGGTCGCTTATTGTCCCAGGGAAAGTAGCCGTAGGTCGTAATAAGCTGCTTGTGCGAACGACCTTCGGGGTCGTTTTTTTGGTGGAGGACGGTCTCCTCTCGTACTTTTGAGCAGCAGACGAGTGCCGTTTTGGCGGGAGGCATTCCTGCGCCTCGTAAAGAAGCGGTGCCCGCGGGGCTGCGTTGCATTGTTCGATTGTTTGTTTAAGGAAGCGAAGCCCCAGAGTCCCTATTACTGGACGCTCACCTCTGCTGCTGGGCCTTTGGCAGGCCAGGCGATACGAGGGGTGTGTCGTCCCAAAAAGAACAGAAGCTCGCTAGGATTGTCTGTATTGTTTCATAATGTCATCCCTGGGAGTTCCTCTATGCTCCGCGCCGCCACCCTGTTCCCCCTCCCCACCCCCCTTCTCCATTATCCCCCCCCCCCCTTGTCTCAGCAAGCCCATGCCAAACAATCTGTCACATGAAAACAATCGCCGCCGTCTGCTCGGAAGAGCAGCAGAATCCTCAAGACGCTGACCCGTCTCACCCGCAGAGCCTCGGCCGACGGTCCGATGGGCTTCTTCTCCCCCTCTCTCTGGAAAAGCAGTCAAGTGAAGATCGGAAGCGGGGAAGACGAGTCTTGGGGAAGGAGCGCCGCAACGCGCGTCTCACGGTCATTAATATCTTTGACATGCAGGTTGAACCTGCCCCTCCCCCCCCCGCCGCCCTCCCCCGCCCCTCCTTCCCTCCTCCAGTCAATGAGCGGTTTGAATCAGGGCGAAATAACATTTGCCCCAAGCTGAGAGCGGGGAGAGGAGGTCGATATATTACCCCTGTGCCTGTTTTCCCCTAACAAGAGTTCTTTGGGAAGACTCTTTTGGCTGCAGAAGTTTTGGCCCGAAGCCCCCCCCCGCCCCCCACCCCCCACCCCCCCACGTACGGGATCTGGGCAGTGCTCCCAAATGAAGTTGAAAAAATGGTTTACTTCCTTCCCCTTTCTGGATCATCTGTTTAGGTTTTTGTTTTTATTATGATGTGTGACGCGGGGGGGGGGTTAGGACCATGTTGGAGCAACTGATGCTCAGAAAAGAAGAATTGTGTATTGTGAATTGTGTGGAGACATCCTCAACAGGATCCATTAAATAATGCGTCTTAAATGTCACCGTTCCGGTTCTTTCCGCCCTCTATTTTTTTTTTTTACAGCCTTGTTTTCGTTGTTTCATTAGACCGATTTTGGTAGTTTTTGCCCTCGCGTATATCAGTTATGAAAGGGGTTCCCAAACCTTTTCTTGTTGTGACCCACCTCTCGAGATACTTCTTGGCCCACGGCACGCCATATATTCTGTGTAGTCGAATAAGCAGTGGATTCTCATTTCCTGTCAAAAAATGTAGATAATTAACAACCCTTCCTATAATGTCCGTCAGTGCAGCATTCCCATGTCCAGTCCCGGCCTGCTAATAACAAATGAGACGGACGCGGTCTGTCCACGCCGAACCTTATTCTAGGGATTTCTTGGGGATACGGTTTAATCGTTGCATGATTTGCATTGACTCAAACTTACTGGAGCGAATTCGGGGGGCGGCAGCCGGGTCTCCCGCACCACGGGCGACTGCGCTAACCAGTCACCTAAAGGGTCCGGCCCGTTAGCCAAGGGCTAGCGAGTCTACACATCCGTGATCGTTACATTGCTTTTGTGGGCGTCCGGGTGGCGTAGCGGTCTATTCCGTTGCCTACCAACACGGGGGTCGTCAGTTCGAATCCCCGTGTTACCTCCAGCTTGGTCCGGCGTCCCTACAGACACACTGGCCATGTTTGCTGGTGGGAAACCAGATGTGGACGTGTCCTAGTCACTGCACTAGCGCCTGCTCTGGTCGGTAGGGGCGCCTGCCCAGGGTTGAGGGGGAACTGGGGGGGGGGGGAACAGCATGATCCTCCCACTCGCTACGTCCCCCTGGTGAAACTCCTCACTGTCAGGTGAAAAGAAGCGGCTGGTGACTCCACATGTATGGGAGGAGGTATTTTTGTTGCACAGTAATTGTATCCATTTGTTCGCTGTCTCCAAACGACATGTGAACGTCCCACGACCCACCCGGTCCCCTGATGTGACCCGGTTGTGGGCTGAAAACCCCGGAGCCATGAGCTCATTTTCCTCACCGGCTTCATTTTGTAGATTTTGGACACGGGACGGCCGCTGGGCTCGGCTTTACAACGGTGTCTTACGGGACGACTTAACACGCACGTCAGACATGTTTCAACAAATCCAATTTAGCCCAATTATCTAACCCGCGTATTTAGAAGTGAAACCCAAAGTGCAAATGACAAGTTATTACCTGAGACGTCCAGTATGATCAATGGTGGACGACATGGCTGTGGGTAGTTGGGATACGGCCACGGACGGAAGTGATGCGAAATCTGGCACGAAATCGAGACGTAGCCTGTCATCACTGTGTCGGTTTGAATTCTGAGTATCACCTGGAACTGCTCCATCTGGAACTGCTCCATCGTCTGCAGATGGAGGACAAGTGTTCACAAATACTTGTTTTAGCTGTAATGTCACAACACTGGTTGTCATCTTGTGGGAGTGTGATGCATCCATATATCTGCTGAACATCAGCCCAGACAGCATCCGGATGTGGGGCCACTTCAGGCACTGGTGGTCTTCTTCTGGCCCTGACAAACTGGATGTGAGCCTGAAGTGGCCCCGTGTGGTAAATGGTGAATATGGCCCAGATATCACAAAACAAATATGGCCACCTTTTGGCAAATTTGTGGCACATGCGGCATTGCTATGGCTCGGTTCTGGCCCAGATCTGGCAAACAGGAGCGGACCGCCCAGGCGCCATCGTTCCACGCAGCACCGGGCCGGATGAAAGTGTCGGGTGTGGGACGGCTCCGGGCCACGGTAATTTTGCTACCTGGGACGCCATCACTTTTCCAAGCCTTCCCACCTCACTTTCAATCCTTTAGCACATCTTCGTTTTCTATAGGAGCGAAGCGTCATGGACGAGCGTCTCCCTCTCTCCTTTGTGTGTGTGTGTGGGTGTGTGCGTGATGAAGCGCCAAAGCCGCAAGTCTAATAATATGAAGCAATATACGTAGATGTGAGGCAGGACAAACGGTGGAAAAGGGTTGAGATAGGTTTCCCCTCTGTTTGTTTTTACGTCCCATCTTCCACAAACAATGGAGCGCACACATGTGTGGGCCATTTCTCATCTTGGGGTCACTGCGCTGGCAGGACAAGGTGGAAGCGCCGTCGAGCTCCATTTCACCCCCACGGAAATTCTCCCCGCGCAAAGTCTTTCCTCGGGCAGTTGGGAGACGCAAGCTTACGAGGAAGAAGAAGAAGAAGAAGAGGAGGAGGAAGGAAAGAAGAAAGAAAACTAACCAAAGCGGTAAGCCATAAAACTGCAGCGGTCCCCCAGGTGGGGCCGTAGCGTTGCCGGTAAAACATATTAAGCAGATCTGCGGTGGACTCGCTCATTTTCCTCCCTCCTCCTCCGATGACCTCCTCCGGTCAGTTTCTACCCGTCAACTTCCGACTCGGTTAGAAACAGGCGAGTCTGTCCGGTCTGAAAATCTCGCTGGAGTGCCGTACATCTGGGTCCCAGGGCCGGATTATGTCAAGACTGGCAGTGACCCAAGGCCTGCCGCACAGAGAGTTCCTCAGAGAGGTCGGCCGTGCGTGTTTTCCCTTCCTGTGCCTCCGTGACATCTTCCTGCCGGGGGGGGGGGGGGGGCGGAGGCTGGAGGGTGGAGGTGGGGGTGCCTCGGGGAGCCATTTGAGGAGGCTGAGGCCCAAAGCATGAAGGACTGAGCACAGCAAATTCTAATTACCCTGACAGGGCAGGTGGTGGTGGTGGGGGTGGGGGTGGGGGGTGTGGGGGGTTGTCTGGACCCCCAGCATGCATCTTTAACTGCCTTGAGTTTCCCTTCCCGTATAGCCTCCCGTATCATCGGGGAGCTCTCTTGTCGTTTTCAGGAAATGCTCTATATTCTGATTCAAAGTCCTGTAATCCCAGACGGGAAACCACCGCGAGCCGCCAGACGGATCACTTTAGCTGCTTTTTAAGACGGGGGGGGGGGGGGAAGAAAGCCACAAACATGGGGTTGGGGGGTGGGGTAGGTGGGGGGTGGGCTGTACGGCTTAAAGGCCAGAAATCACGATTTTCAACTTGATCTCTGTACATATAGTACATGTTGTAGGGATAACGCTCCGTTAGCAGCCACAATACTTGAGCGAGTCTCCTGCGTTGTCCTGGAAGTGCCGCCAAAAACCGTGCAGAAAAGTGTGGCTGGAAATCCCAGACTGGGAAAACCACGGTTCCTGCTCTGCCGATAGGCTGGATCGTGTAAGAAAAACAATGCTATATCATACAGCTGTCTGTAGCATTGTTACTCCCGCGTTCTCATACAATACAATGCGGCCTAACGGCAAAACCAGGAAGTACGGTTTTTTTTAAATTTAAAACAAAAAATTCCAATTTTTTTTTCTATTTATCTTTTATTTTGTTTTATCTTTTTAGGGAAGGAAGTACGTTTTTTGGGGGGGGGAGGGGGATTTTTGCCCCCCTTTTCTCCCCGGTTGTACTTGGCCAGTTAGGAAGTAAGTTTTCCCATTCACATATTTGTCATGTGACATTCAGCCTCTGTGTACTTCCTGATATACTGTATAGAAATGTTTACATACTGTTCCCTTTGGCACTTCGGATACCTCTATGTATTTTTGGATGGAATGCATATTCGCCATGTTTTGTTTTATAATGAACTTCCTTCAAGAATCTGTACATGAATATGAACAATGTTCAATGAAAATATTTAAAAAAAAAAGTTTTCACATTCACGGGTCGCCCGCGAGTGACGTCACTGGCGGACAAATTTCACCAGCGTTTCAGCAAACCGCTGTGTATTATTGTTATGATGACGTAGGGATGACGTCCCTACCACACACACACACACACACACGACTGTTGCTCTACCGTGACCTGATTTCTCCACGACTGGCTGCTGCGCAACACTACGTCACAATACGTACGTGTCAGAGGACACGTTTTTGCGAGAGCGGAGTACGTGTATATGGACACGTATTAGTTGCCGCTGGGGCCGCAATCCCGTCTTCTGGCCACTGGGGGCGCAATCCTGTCTTCTAGGTCTAGGCAGAGCTGTATCGGTCGGGATTCACCACAAGTTCTCCACCACACAAGGTAACGTTACATCTAATACATATTTAAGTAAAATGTTAACTTAGAGACATCCTTTTTATAGAAGTGGCTGTTGCTCCATAGCGAGATTTGCGCGCCATTTTACCGGATTACAAACTCCTCATTACCAGACTCCGATTGTTTTTCGGTAAATCGCATGCAAAATTGTGGGGACTAATTTATTGAGATTGCATTGACACTCCGTTTATTTAGCTCACATTTATGCAATTTAAATATAGTAGTGTAACGTGTATGGATAAGGAGACACGCTGGCCGCTGGCTGGCGGGTCTGACCCTTTAGTCTAGCGGTTAGCGATGCCTCCTGCGGTGCGGGCGATACGGGTTCGCGTCCCGGCCGTGGCAGTTCCTGTGGTTGCGTTGTCCCCCGAATTCGCTACAGTATCCACTCGCATATAACGTTAATATGAGTCAAAAAATTATTTGAAGATAGCAAATTTAGCTACGACTCACATATTAAGAACATTCGCGTCGCTCCGCCATCTTTGTTCGACATTCTAGTGCGTCACGACCATGGTCACGACAGACCTAGTAGGCTACAGGGCGCCCCTAGCGGCATCTGTGAGACACGCGCCAGTGAACGCGTATAAGTGACTTGCAGAAGCGTGTCCGCAGACACGTAAAGAGGAGGCGACCGGTCTGGACTTGCGAGAGGTCGGTGCAGAAGGTTTTGCCGGCCTGCTGTCGTACCCGCCAGTTTTCTGGCCCGCCCCGGAAACGGGTCGGCGTAAGATGTGGGGGGGGGGGTACGCAGAACGCTGTGAGCGCCGCTCTTAACCGTAAATAGATGTCGACAAGGCTTCACTTCTTTAACACGCTCCTCTGTGCTCCACCCGGACCTCCAACCTCTCACCCCGTCCGCTGGGCCCGCAGCAGTGATTTATCCCTCTGACATACCAACAGCTGTGTTGAGGGCTCCGAGCGGATTGGGGGGGGGGTGGGCTACTATTTGCCGTGACTAATCGATACCAGACTTCAAAAAAAAAAAAAAAACGGGAACCGTGAGATCTGCAAAAATACACCAGTCAACGACACCAGAAACCCCGACCGACCTGCTGCCGTGGCTCTGCAGACTACACAAACAACTTCTTGGCTGTGCCATTGGAAACAATGGAATGGAATCTGCGTGTGTGTGCGCGTGTGCGCGCGTGTGCGTGTGCTTTTGGCGTTTCTGCATCAGTAATGCAGTAGAGTTGTGGGTCTGTACATCGGGCTCGTGGACTGTCGAGCCAAGCCGCTGTGCACGAGGCGTCTTGACGAGACACGCGGTAGTGGACTGCATAAAGGGTACGCCTTTTTAAACAAATAGCCTCTTTTTTGTGGGGGGGGGTTGTCCTCTCTCCTGGGGGGGGGGAGTCCTCTCTCCTGGGGGGGGGGGGTTTGTCCTCTCTCCTGGTGTTTTTCCCTCCAAGGGAATTTGGTGAACTCGTGAGCCGTTCCATCCGCGTTCAGCTCACGCGCGCTCGGAAAGGCAGAAACACGCTCGGAAGTGACGTCACGCGGCTCGCTTACACACGCCGAGGTGGTGTGGGCCCGTTCGACACGAGCAGCGTCGGTGTCGGGTTTAACGTCGGTAATAAGGGAGATGAGCGCGAGACATATGGGGTAAGTTTAGATGAAACATTGTAGCGAATTCGGGGGACAACAATTCGCTACAATGTGATAAAATGCGGAGGTGGCTCGGCTCCATACGACCCGGGGGGACAATACATCCACTGCTGATCAGCGGACAGGAGAGGAGGGTGAGAATGAAGTGGGGGACCCTGGTACCCTGGGGGGGGTGGTTGGGGGGGGGGGAGTAAATTAATCAACTTATTTTGTATCCAGTTATGTGAAGTGGTTTCACACAAAACCCCCCACTTCACATCACCGGACACAAATAAGTCCATGTACGTACTTTCCTAGACCGGTTTCCTAGAGTCATTATTTTTGAAGTACACTTCACTTTCCCAGTTTGCGGTGCTCTGCCTGTTTCTACTTGTCCCTCCTGGGATTGTGAGACCAGCGTAATCCCGTGTTTCCTTTGAAACGCGCGCGGCGTCTCTCTCTCTCTCCGGCCGCACAGCGAAGGAAAACCAGTTCCCAGCTTCCTAAAAAATATATTTTATTTTAAACTTTTTGCAATAATTCACACGCAAACCCCCCCCTCCCCAAAAAAAACACAACAAAAACAAGACAACCTCATAAAACGTCATAAATGCACTGCATTTGTGAAAGGCGTATGCCCGGCTCAAGTATAAATAGTCCCGTAGGGGCTCCGTTATCCTTATCCAGCATGGAGGCTCCTTCCGCACGTGCGCGCTCCCCTCGACCGGCTCCGAGTCCTCAGCTTTCGGGGTTGGCCGGGGGGGGGGCGTCCTCGGGTCAGCGCCTCATCCGCAGGGAACCCGGCCCGCGTAGCTTTAAACAGTCTTTGCCGTCCTTGATCTGGGGGGGGGGGGGAAGGGCAGGAATACTGATGAACCGGAAGTTGGGAGAATAAAGCTCAACACTGGTTTATCTGTAGGTGCCGGGCTTCTTAATGAGCTATTCCAAGCCGGCACCGGCATAGTCAATGTAGCGTTATAACGCTTGATATTCAACATTATAGTCAATATTACATACGCGTCATATGTGGTGGGCGGTATACCCGCGGTTGCACGTTTTAATTTCGGGGAAGTTGAGCAAGGCACTGGCAACCCCCACTGCCGTCTTTTTACCCCAAAACAAGCAACCATGATGAGTGAGTGCTGGGATGCACAATTCAATCCCAAATAGGAAGGGCTGTGTGTGTTTGTGTGTGTGTGTGTGTGTGTGTGTGTAAAGTTGTGTCAGTTGCATCCCTGTGTTGTTAGTAGGAGCTACTTTCATGATGTGGACTAGTTCTGACACGGGCTGCCCTGGACGGTCCTCCAGTGCCGTTATGAGGAAACTAGAAATGGGTCTACACACTATATCCAGGATATATATTAGATTAGATTGTTTCATTAGCCACACGACCAAGGCCGGTGGACTTTTTTTCTTCTTCTTGGTACACACTGAACTCTGCAGCACAATGCATACATGGACAACAACAGACGCTCCGCGTATTATTCTGCAGTCACACAACAGCAGAAATAAACCTATCGCGCATAACAACGAGGTGAACGGTGGTATTTATTTGTGAGGAGGGGACTGTAGGGAGGATTTCGGAGTCCTGATGGATAGGGGGGGGCAGCTATACTACAGAGAACACAGACTATTTCGAGATCTTGTGCGTAAAAGTTGTTTTTACGCACACGATCGTGAAATAAAAACGCACTTTACCGACGGCTGCGAGTAAAAACAAGACAACGCATGCGCCGGAGATTATTTGATGAAGTTTGGAAATCGAGACCAGCCAGCAGGCCAAGTGGAGAGCTGATCTGCCCGACCTGTGCCATGAATATCCACTCGTGCCAAAATGTGCGTTTTGACACAATTGGTTCACGTTGATGTTTGTGTGTGTGTGTGTGTGTGTGTGTGTGCATTTATTTTGGTTCAGGATGCGAAATAGCAGCGCTTACCCCTTTCCTCTGGTTGCTCAGGCAGAAGGTGCAGATGGTGCGCGGCTGCTTCCCGCCGCCGCCGCCGCCCTCCCCTTGCGCGTAAACAGCGCCGAGGCACGGCTGTCCGTCGGCGTCGCTGTCCTCCAGAAGGAGCACGTTGGCCAAGTGGGAGATATAACTGGAGGCCAGGCGAAGCGTCTCGATCTTGGACAGCTTCCGGTCCACGGGCTCGGTGGGGATGAGAGTCCGCAGCGCCGTGAAGGCGGTGTTGACGCTTTGGGTCCGGTCCCGCTCTCTGGCGTTGGCCGCGTTCCGCTGTTTCATCACCACCGGGCCGTTTCCTTCCGACTTGCGGGGAATCCTGCGGCGCTTCTCGGCGCCGGCGCAGATCCCGTAGCTCTGGTCCGAGCCGCCGTCGCTCTCGCTGCGGTTGTCGTCGTCCTCGGACATCAGGCTGATGTCTGGACGGAGCAAGTGGGTCGCCATCGGCCGCAGCATGGCGAAAGTCATTATCCGGAGGTGGTGCGTGCGTGGTCCGAAACAGATGCAAAACTCCTCAACAACAACAACAACAAAGCCAATCCTCAAGTTGTTAAGGCGGCATGGGGTCGCCTCAAGAGCGCGCGGGGGACGCGTACGGGTCCGAGACGATGTGGACGCAGCTCACGCTCGTCCTAAGTAAGCCATGTGTGCGTCAGTCCACCGCGTCTGTTTTCTGATCGAATGCCCCCTTCAGTCTACCTGCTGCTCCGCCGGCCTCGTCTTATAGCTGGATGATGGGAGGAGGTGCCAAGACCGCAGCCGAGAAGCAGCCTTCACCGAAAACGAAGATAACCCAACGTAAATAGTGAACTCGTCCGTTTAGGGTTACAGCCCGGGTCGGCGTTGGCTCCGGGGCTTACGTTATACATGTTGCCGGGCGGACGTTGCAGCTCCTGTCTCGTCTGAAGGGAGGACGGTCAGCAGGCCTGGACCATATTTCAACACCATGTCGACACGGTGATAGGGGACTAGATGTGGTGGGACAGGATTATGGTTGTGGTGATATGGTGACTCAAATGTTGTCATTTCCCGGTCTCAAAGGCTGCATTTACGGTAAAGGGAGAGCGTTTTCTGAGCTTGTTCCACTGTTGGTGACACGGACAATGGACGTCCCTACCTGGTCATCACATTCACATGACTAATGATCATTTAGCATCAGCATTTTCAGCATGTGAGACTATCTCATGAAAGCACCAATAGCTGGCCCCAACATATAGGTACATTATCCATACTGACACACTTGAAACATGTCTTCTATCGCCAAAAATAAAATAATTATCTAAAACATTGTTATTGAGGGAGGAGTAGAATACATGTGACTCCAGAGAGTTAGGAGTAGACGTAGTTTTTAGTATATCCACGTGACTCCAGAGAGTTAGGAGTACACATAGTTTCTAGTATATCCACGTGACTCCAGAGAGTTAGGAGTACACATAGTTTTTAGTATATCCATGTGACTCCAGAGAGTTAGGAGTACACGTAGTTTTTAGTATATCCATGTGACCCCAGAGAGTTGGGAGTACACATAGTTTTAGTATATCCATGTGACTCCAGAGAGTTAGGAGTACACATAGTTTCTAGTATATCCATGTGACTCCAGAGAGTTAGGAGTACACATAGTTTCTACTATATCCATGTGACTCCAGAGAGTTAGGAGTACACGTAGTTTTTAGTATATCCATGTGATTCCAGAGAGTTAGGAGTACACATAGTTTCTAGTATATCCATGTGACTCCAGAGTTAGGAGTGCTCATAGTTTCTAGTATATCCATGTGACTCCAGAGATGGGAGTACACATAGTTTCTAGTATATCCATGTGACTCCAGAGAGTTGGGAGTACACATAGTTTCTAGTATATCCATGTGACTCCAGAGAGTTGGGAGTACACATAGTTTCTAGTATATCCATGTGACTCCAGAGAGTTGGGAGTACACATAGTTTCTAGTATATCCATGTGACTCCAGAGAGTTAGGAGTACACATAGTTTCTAGTATATCCACGTGACTCCAGAGAGTTAGGAGTGCACATAGTTTCTAGTATATCCACGTGACTCCAGAGAGTTAGGAGTGCACATAGTTTTTAGTATATCCATGTGACTCCAGAGAGTTAGGAGTACACATAGTTTCTAGTATATCCATGTGACTCCAGAGAGTTGGGAGTACACATAGTTTCTAGTATATCCATGTGACTCCAGAGAGTTAGGAGTACACATAGTTTTTAGTATATCCATGTGACTCCAGAGAGTTAGGAGTACACATAGTTTCTAGTATATCCATGTGACTCCAGAGTTAGGAGTGCACATAGTTTCTAGTATATCCATGTGACTCCAGAGTTAGGAGTACACATAGTTTCTAGTATATCCAGGTGACTCCAGAGAGTTAGGAGTGCACATAGTTTCTAGTATATCCATGTGACTCCAGAGAGTTAGGAGTACACATGGTTTCTAGTATATCCATGTGACTCCAGAGAGTTGGGAGTACACATAGTTTCTAGTATATCCATGTGACTCCAGAGAGTTAGGAGTACACATAGTTTTTAGTATATCCATGTGACTCCAGAGAGTTAGGAGTACACATAGTTTCTAGTATATCCATGTGACTCCAGAGAGTTGGGAGTACACATAGTTTCTACTATATCCATGTGACTCCAGAGAGTTAGGAGTGCACATAGTTTCTAGTATATCCATGTGACTCCAGAGAGTTGGGAGTACACATAGTTTCTAGTATATCCACGTGACTCCAGAGAGTTAGGAGTGCACATAGTTTCTAGTATATCCATGTGACTCCAGAGAGTTGGGAGTACACATAGTTTCTAGTATATCCATGTGACTCCAGAGAGTTGGGAGTACACGTAGTTTCTAGTATATCCACGTGACTCCAGAGAGTTAAGAGTACACATCGTTTCTAGTATATCCACGTGACTCCAGAGAGTTAGGAGTGCACATAGTTTCTAGTATATCCATGTGACTCCAGAGAGTTAGGAGTACACATAGTTTCTAGTATATCCATGTGACTCCAGAGAGTTAGGAGTACACATAGTTTCTAACTTGTCTATGAATGTGAAGTACCTTAAGATGGGGGAAAGTGTACAAAAGTACATAGGTTGCCATATCATGATGGCATTTGTTGTTGCGTCACTTCTGCATTCAAGTGAGTCACCCTGCAGGGACCACTGAGTCAACTGGTTCATGTACGGGAATGGTTTGCATACGGGAATGGGGTTGCGTAATTATTAATATATGTTTGTAAATGTGGGGGGGGGGATAAAACAAGAAATGTACAAATTAGCAGAGAAATTTAGAGTTCCAGGTGATGTGGGCCATCTGTAAATATCTGTTCATATCTAGATTATGATTAGAATTAAAGAATCATTATAAACATCACAATGATATATCTATTGATACAATGATAGACCTATTGATACAATGATAGAGCTATTGATACAGTAAAAGATCTATTGATACAATGATAGATCTATTCATACGATAGCTCTATTGATACAATGATAGATCTATTGATACAACAATAGACCTATTGATACAGTAAAAGATCTATTGATACAATGATATATCTATTGATACAATGATAGATCTATTGATACAATGATATATCTATTGTTACAATGATAGACCTATTGATACAATGATAGACCTATTGATACAGTAATAGATCTATTGATACGATATATCTATTGATACAATGATAGACCTATTGATACAATGATAGACCTATTGATACAGTAATAGATCTATTAATACAATGTTATCTATTGATACAATGATAGACGTATTGATACAGTAATAGATCTATTGATACAATGATATATCTATTGATACAGCGTGTTTTAAGAATTGTAAAGAATGATGTTAAAAGTTGCCGAGAGCGACATCAGATGGGCAAAACGGAAAACATATGTTTAATGATTCCACTGCTTTTTGCCCTGTGATGGCCTGGCGGCCTGTCCAGGGTGTCTCCCCCCGCCTGTTGCCCAATGACTGCTGGGAAGGCTCCAGCATCCCCGCGACCCGGATTCAGGTAAAGCGGCTTGGATAATACAACAATGAAGCCTTTTAAATTTGTGTTGTCATGTGTGTGTCTTGCAAACTCTCAGACTTAAAATGCAAACTGAGTTGTCAAATCTTACAAACGCATTCCTAGTACACCGTTATGATGCATCTTTCCTTCTCTCTTTAATGACCCCCCCAAAACACACACACACACACAAACACACACATTTGTTTCTCCATACTTGTGGGGACCCCTCATTGACTACATTCATTCCCTAACCCTAACCTTACCCATCATAACTACATGCCTAACCCTAACCCTAACCCTAACCTTACCCATCATAACCACATGCCTAACCTTAACCCTAACCCTAACCTTACCCATCATAAGTACATGCCTAACCTTAACCCTTACCCTAACCTTACCCATCATAACTACATGCCTAACCTTAACCCTAACCCTAACCTTACCCATCATAACTACATGCCTAACCTTAACCCTAACCCTAACCTTACCCATCATAACTACATGCCTAACCTTAACCCTTACCCTAACCTTACCCATCATAACTACATGCCTAACCTTAACCCTAACCCTAACCTTACCCATCATAACCACATGCCTAACCTTAACCCTTACCCTAACCTTACCCATCATAACCACATACCTAACCTTAACCCTTACCCATCATAAGTACATGCCTAACCTTAACCCTTACCCTAACCTTACCCATCATAACTACATGCCTAACCTTAACCCTTACCCTAACCTTACCCATCATAACTACATGCCTAACCTTAACCCTTACCCTAACCTTACCCATCATAACTACATGCCTAACCTTAACCCTTACCCTAACCTTACCCATCATAACTACATGCCTAACCTTAACCCTAACCCTAACCTTACCCATCATAACTACATGCCTAACCTTAACCCTAACCCTAACCTTACCCATCATAACCACATGCCTAACCTTAACCCTTACCCTAACCTTACCCATCATAACCACATGCCTAACCTTAACCCTTACCCTAACCTTAACCTGATCCTCATTCTGACCTTAACCCTAAACCCAAGTCCTAACCCTAAAATAGACCCTCTTCCTCATGGGGACCCATAAAATGTCCCCAAAAGGTAGGTGGTTTCTGGTTTTGCTGTCCTAGTGGGGACATTTGGTCCCCATTATGGTATAAAAACAAGCACATACACACACACACACACACCCACACATTAGGAGCTCAGCTTGCACCTTCGGCCACATAGCAGAGCAGTTTGAGCTGCTTGGGTTTCTTAGTGTCGCTCAAAGGCACATCAGCAGTAGAGGTACTGTCAAAGCGGCCTGACCTCCAGCAGTCTCCTCTCACTGACATCAGATATCAGCCCTTATCTTTGACTGGCTACCAGCCTACCGCAGGCTCCGTACCCTACCTATTTGCGAGAGACTACACGTGTAACACTTGTTTGTGGGTAAACCGCTTCATGTTTTTACACCAGCGGCTGTCCCAGCTTCATGCTGAAGAGGGAAAAAAGTTAGTTACGTGTGAGTAAATAAACAATGAGCAGATGTCCGGGAGGTGGTGCGCTCCTGGGATGGCAAGGATGTATTTTCTTGTTTGGGCCGAGTTATAAAAACAAAAAAAAAACAAAAAAACAGCAGGAAGTCAAATGGTCGACTTAAAACCTGTTAACCACTAACAGCTCTGTCAGGCCCCACCAACCGCCAACACATCCAACCACATCAACTCAATTTTACCACCGCTGTACTGCAGACCAACAAAAAGTGGACTTTATATCCCCCAATCGGGTGCAAACGGCAATAAATGACTCAGATGCACCTATCTATAGTACAACGTCAGACATGTAAACTGGCTGGTGAATCTGTGACATCTGCAAGAGAGCAAAGACTTAAAGCGGAAATATACCACGGGGGGGGGGGGGTTGTGTACAGGGACTCAAGCCTGCACAATTTAAAACCCAGTGAAGCTCAAAATCCAAATCTGCAGGAGACGGTGCAGGTTTCGGTGAAGGCTTTCTCTGCTTGTGAGATGCCGTTTCCCACTCGTACCAGCGACGGAGTCCTAAATAAACCATACCAAGTGTCGTCCTCCAGCCGTTAGTCAGTCGTTTAAAGTCTTGCAGAATTTTCCGTGGTCGTATGGTTTACTGTTCACGCCATGACACACGGCGGTTTAGTCATGATGTCATCAGTCTATGCATTGGTTGCTCATGCGTGAGTCAAGCAGCAGAGAGACGGAGGGAGCGAGAGAGAGCGAGAGTTTTGTGCGCATGCCAGTCGACTTGGGGTGACGCCGAGGAAGGTTAAGCCACGCTTTCTTAGAACGACATTGATGTTTCATGGGATTTTGCAAGGCTCTTACGCTCTTCCGGAAGAACGCGCTGCCAGTTGTCCGTAGCCATACGGCGACATCCTGCTGGCTTTCCCACCCACAGAGGCCCGACGCTGTTTTGCTACAAGAGGCAGCTGACGCAAAGCGGCTGTCTGCCCATGCTGTGGAGCGAAAAGCGGAAATCTGCATGCTCAGTGTCTGTGCCACGGCATATCTGTAAAGGACAGCATCCAGAACTGAATCCAATTGGACCTCAGTGGACACGGTCGGGGTGACGACTGAAAGTAACCCACCAAAATCTCTTCATAACGTTCCCACAGTTGAAATGGTCAGTAAAGGCGGATGCAATGAATGGAGTATAACGGTGATCGGCTATCACTGATAATACACAGTATTCTTTATTAATAGTATTGTAACGATCACGGATGTGTAGACTCTCTAGCCCATTGGCTAACGGGTCGGACCCTTTAGTTTACTGGTTAGCGCAGTCGCCCGATCCGGGTTCGCATCCCGGCTGCGGCGGTTCCCGGCTGCCCCCTGAATTTGCTACAGTGGTGTCAGAAGTGGGATGGTGAGACCGTGAGGCCATCGGAGGTGCTTGCGCCCAGAGGTGTGAGGGAGCTGGTGTGCTGAAGCGTGGGGGCGTGCTTCCCGACCCAGATTGCAAAATTGCTGTGGCCCAGACCCGTCCCACACCGACACTTTCATCCGGCCCACATACCGCGTGGAATGGTGGCACTTGGGCGGTCCGCTCCCGTTTGCCAGATCTGGGCCAGAACCAAGCCACAGCAACGCCGCATGTGCCACATATTTGCCAAAGGTGGCCCATATTTGTTTTGTGATATTTGGGCCATATTCACCATTTACCACATGGGCCACTTCAGGGTCACATCCAGATCACATGTTGCTGAGAGCACCGCATCTTTGCCAGAAAAGGCCCACATTTGATTTGGCATATTTGGGCCATAGTTGCTATTATACATGTGGGCCACTTCAGGGTCACATCCATTTTGTCAGGGCCAGAAGGCCATCAGTGCCGCATCACTGCCTGAAGTGGCCCACATCCGGATGCTGTCTGGGGAAGGAGTGTAGTGCAAGAAGCATGAATGAGTAGACTCGCTAGCCAGTTGGCTAACGGGTCGGACCCTTTAGTCGACCGGTTAGCGCGGTTGCCCGTCGTGCCGGTGACCCGGGTTCGTGTCCCGGCTGCCCCGTGAATTCGCTACAGTATATTGGTTATCTGTGGCTACCAAATATGTATTAAACGTCTGACAGATAACTTTAAATGAACATGTATATGTCTATCAGGTCAGATGTATTTGTATAGGCCTAAATCACAATTTACTCCTAAAGGGCTTCATAATCACAATTATATTCTTTACCGTGTAAAGCATCCCCTAATATTAGGTAGGGAGTCCATTAAACCTGTATCATACGTCAAACAAATTATTTGCACTTTGGGAACACAATGACAAATTGTACAACAACCTCATTAAAACGGCGCAGAGTTGTGTAAAGCGGAGGAAGCGCTGTTTGAGCATCTCTGTGCAGCGGGGAGGTGAGAGACCCAAACAGTCTGGAAAAAATTACACGGCTGTAGTCGCCGGTCGTGTGGTGGAATTCCACACAGGAAGCTGTGCGGGATCATCATCACGGCAACAAGCACCTATTCAGACTGCCCTCCCAGAGGAGCACGGTTTAATACCTCCTCCCTAGATGGAGCAAACGGGTGAGCTGACTAAGCAGAGCTCCCTTTCTCAGTTGGCATTTCAAATTCAGACCGTCTCTGCAGGGGGAGCGGGGATCAAGGCTTCCTTTAAAAAAAGGCCCTTCACGTAGAGCGTTGTGAGTCTAGGTTTTATCCCGCTGCCGTACCGGATCGTGTTCCCAGACCCACCGGCGATATGAAAGAGGTCAGATGGCAAGACTCCTTCTGCGGAGGTCCATTCAAAGGTTTGGTGAATGCAAATCTGATCTGCGCCGTCTGCGACCTTGGCGAGATTCGAACGCGCTCGGAGCTACCTGAAAAATAACCGAAGCCTGCACTAGTTAAGCTGGCGAAAGTTATTTAAAGAGCCACAGAATTTCAAATGGCAGAGAGGAAGGGAGGTCAAAAAGGTGGTCGAGCGGCAAACAATTCATATGAAAGACCAGAAACACTTCCTCTCCTTGGCACTTAAACCCTCAAACATCGAGCGTTAATGACCACCCATGGAAAGAATCCCCCAAAGTAACAGGTGCATTTTTTTTTCCACACTGCTTTTGCATGTAAGGGGGGGGGGGGACCCTTTGAGGATTTCATTACGCCCAGGCGGTGAGCGAGCCACAGGAAATCTTCTCACACGCGACGATTCTTTGGAGAAATGTTCAGTTCTTCAGGGCTGCGGCGGGTTTCCCTTCACTTCCTCTACAGCCACAAAGGGAACTCATCAGGCCAGTCTGACATTTTAATGGAAGAAAGGCCTGGTCTCCATGTAGTGTTTCGCAATCAATAACCCTCCCCACCCCCTCGCCCCCCCTCGCCTAACACCGAGGCAGTACCTGTTATTATCCAACTCAGGAACAGTTCCTTCCTCCAGGGTCAAAAGCTTGATTTGTGACCCATCGGTGAGGGCAATTCAATCGGGAGCCATTCCGTCATTCTGGACCCCATGTGCTCTACACAATTTAGTAACCAGGTCAGGGCTTGAGGTGGGGTTTTTTTTTAAACACAGTACTACACGGAGTCCTCTGAAAGCTGATGATTTCACTTGTAAGGATTCACTATTGTGCTGACACAAATCACGTAATCGTGAGCGAGTGTTGGTTTGTCAAATGCGGAAGTGCTTTCTTTCACTTTGCGTGTTCATTCGTACTCCTTCCAGTGAGTCGTGCGCCACCGATCACCGGACAAACACACGGGATGCGATTCCCATGCAACATGCCTGTAAAGTGCACTTTGTCAGGCGTCGTTCACCCTGTCAGTCAAGAACAGAAATGAGAGGGCCTTGTTATAGAAGCGTGTTCTTCCTTGCGAATTGACCTTTGACCCTGCATCCTGGAGGAAAGCCTAGGCTTCTCACTCTCCTCCTTTTCGACACCAAAACAAAATGCGGAACAGGTTAGGAGGTTAACAAGAGGCATCCTTTTTGCAGACTGTGGCCAGGCAAGACCAACGGTGCACTGGGAGGAAGGGGGCAAGGCTCAATGCCCGTCTGAAAATAGCCTCCTGTGGTGTGGACGGAGTGACTATTTCCAGTCAGCTTGATCTGTGCCATGGAGGCACTTTGTTCTCAGGATACCTGACCCTTCCTTCCACATGGTCAGCCTGCAGGCTCCTACATATCACAAGCAATTGATAGACACCAATTGTTTGTGATATATAGGTGCCATCCTCCCAGGTATGTAAATGTAACATCTCGAGCAAAACAGGAAATACAAATTAGGTTTGATACTACACTGGCGGTATATGCCTTGAACATGGCAATGATACTGCTAAAATTAAGGGTTTGATTCCCACTCGGGCCACTGGCCCCCATACTGTAATGTGGTGCAGTTGTTTCACTGTGAAGCGCTTTGTGCATAACCGCTACAAAAGGGATATCGCAACACATTTATTCATTCATTCATACCAGTTCTTCATCATTACATCTTTCAATCTTATTTACAGGCAATAACAGTCAGTAATGGATACATAATAATTTTATTCTCATTTTAAAGATTGTTTAGATGATCAAAAGCAACATACCGGTTTGGTAAAATCTGCAAAAATGGACACACTCACTGACCTATAATTATAGATATGTGTGTTGACACATTGTAATTATCACATATCACTGGTTATTCAACGTGACAATAATAAATGTGTGCAACAGCTGGAGTTACATTTCCCCCTGCTGGTAAGTACTTTGTTCTGCAGTCGTCGTCTGCTGGTGATGGATATTAATCTTTGACAGAAATAGAAAGTTTTCCCATGTATGAGATATACAAATGCACAGCGTGTAACATCTCTGAATGCTCAAACCTATGCCAGTGTCACAGCAGATCAGGTGTCGAGGCACCCAAGTAGGTCCTCAGGTCTGAAATATTTGATTTGATGATCTTGGCTGGAATTGTATTCATGTTCAATCTCTGGTATGCAGCAAACCTGTGACAGCCTCCAAAGGAGTAGTAGTAATTCCCCCCTTGTCTACCTTTGACCCAGAGCACATCGATTGGAGGGACGGTTTTGATGTCAGTGGTCTCCTGAAGGAAAATATGAATGCAGATAAATGAACAAGTTAATGGAACATAGTTAATCTCAACAAACGTGACTGAGAATAAAACTATGTGAGCGATGTACCCCCTGTACTGTGCCAAATGCACTTACGCAGATTTAGACTAAATTTAACAGTTATTATCGCTTCCTATTCAAACCACTATATAGTATCCCTCCATCCATCCATTATCCAAACTGCTTATCCTGCTCTCAGGGTCACGGGGATGCTGGAGACTATCCCAGCAGTCATTGGGCGGCAGGCGGGGGAGACACTTTGGACAGACCACTCAGCCATCACACAGGACCCACAAACACACACACACACACACACACACACACACACACACACACACACACACACACACACACATTCATACCTAGGGGCAATTTAGTACGGCCAATTCATCTGACCTACATGTCTTTGGACTGTAGGAGGAAACCCACGCAGACACGGGGAGAACATACAAACTCCACACAGAGGACGACACCCAAGGTTGGACTACCCCGGGGCTCGAACCCAGGACCTTCTTGCTGTGAGGCGATTGCGCTAACCACTGCGCCACACTATATATTGTACTAGAAGAACCCCGCTACAATGTAGCGGTTTGGTTATCCACCCGTCTAAATCTCCCTCCTCTTCATCCTGCCAGCTAACCGCCTTCCCCCTGCCCCTAAACCCCCCCCACTCCAACCCCCTCCCCCCAAATGCTCGGAATCATCTGAAATGCCGAGAAAAGTGGTTTTTAGCCATTTTTAGAAAATGCATATTTTGCATAATTATGCATAATTATTAAAATTATTTTAATTTTCTGCTATTTTTCTGGTCCTCTCTGGAACAATACCTACCACCTCCCAAAAAAATTAGGATCATAAGTGCATTTTTGCAAAAATGCATACATATTTTGCATAATGCCAAAACATTTCTAAGTCCCAGAAAAAAGATTTTATATGGGTGAAAAAATCAACGATGCCTAGAATCATCTGAAATGCCGAGAAAAGTGGTTTTTAGCCATTTTAGCCACTATCTACACTAACACACACACACACTAACACCACACACACACATATTCCGAAAATATATGAGTAGATGATGTTTCTATAAAAAAAACACACACACACACAAAAGTTTTGAGGCCCTGGCCGCATTAATGAAAGACTCTCTCTGTAATGGGATTATGTTTAACTATTGTAATCTTTCACACACTGTTTCCATTTACTGGAAACCGCCTTCAAATTGGCGTTAACTGTAATGGGTCAGCTAATTAATGGTCTGTTAACTGATCCCATGTACGCAGACGATTCCATGACCAATGCTCACAAGACCAATGCTCACAACACTAAAAGAAAAAGAGACAAACTCTCACAAATTGGCAAAAGACTCTATAGAGACTGCTTTAAAATCTCTTAATCAGGTCACTGTGATCCCTATTACATGCTTAGACCTATGTGATATTTCTTGTGACATGCAACAGACTGCTCAATGGAATATGTTTCCATGAATAAAGGTTAATTAAGATTGTGTATTACCAAACAGTAATTGATAGTCTCATTATCATGATTATCTGTAAGATCACCATTTCATTTGTCAGGGAGATGTTATCCCTCTCACATGCCCAGGCCTATGTGGTATGTCTTATGTGACATGCAGCGGAATGTTCAGTTGACTTTTTGAAAAATAAAGATTGCAAAACGATTTGTGAGCATTTGTCTCTTTTTCTGTTTGTCTTGTGAGCATTAGTCTTGTGAGCATTAGTATTGTGAGCATTTGTCTTGTGAGCATTAGTCTTGTGAGCACTAGTCTTGTGAGCATTAGTATTGTGAGCATTAGTATTGTGAGCATTAGTCTTGTGAGCATTAGTCTTGTGAGCATTAGTATTGTGAGCATTAGTATTGTGAGCATTAATATTGTGAGCATTAGTCTTGTGAGCATTAATATTGTGAGCATTAGTCTTGTGAGCATTAGTCTTGTGAGCATTAGTATTGCGAGCATTAATATTGTGAGCATTAGTCTTGTGAGCATTAATATTGTGAGCATTAGTCTTGTGAGCATTAATATTGTGAGCATTAGTCTTGTGAGCATTAATATTGTGAGCATTAGTATTGTGAGCATTTGTCTTGTGAGCATTAGTCTTGTGAGCACTAGTCTTGTGAGCATTAGTATTGTGAGCATTAGTATTGTGAGCATTAGTCTTGTGAGCATTAGTATTGTGAGCATTAGTATTGTGAGCATTAATATTGTGAGCATTAGTATTGTGTGCATTAGTATTGTGAGCATTAATATTGTGAGCATTTGTCTTGTGAGCATTAGTATTGTGAGCATTAGTATTGTGAGCATTAATATTGTGAGCATTAGTATTGTGTGCATTAGTATTGTGAGCATTAGTATTGTGAGCATTAGTATTGTGAGCATTTGTCTTGTGAGCATTTGTCTTGTGAGCATTAATATTGTGAGCATTAATATTGTGAGCATTAGTATTGTGTGCATTAGTATTGTGAGCATTAATATTGTGAGCATTTGTCTTGTGAGCATTAGTATTGTGAGCATTAATATTGTGAGCATTAGTATTGTGAGCATTAATATTGTGAGCATTAGTCTGCACACCACGTGGACAGCCACCTCCCCTTTTATACCAATCAACTGCACACACTGAAACTCAGCTACGCCCTTTTTAACGTGCCACCGCACGGTTTTCACCACTATTTTGGCAGCTTAGCTTAAAACTTTCTGAAGACCAAAGAAAAAAGAAAGAAGAAGAAGAAGAAGAGAAGGATCCACTTCACCTCTAACGTCTTCATCAGGCTCTGGACTTTCCGCTCATCCAGGACCGGAGGGATCGGCCGAACAACGACTTGCATCGGTATGTCATGCACCTGCGTGACGCCGTCGGACCGGACCGACCCGTCGTCTTCACCCTGGACCTCCATACCACCCCGCCTGGGGACGGACGACCGCCCGTTCAGCAGAACCGACGGATTCATCCGCGAAATGGCGAGAGACGAAAGAAACATTCCGGGACGCCTTCAGATGCGGAAGTAAATATTACGTCACGCCGTGACGTCGGCCGCAGGACGCCTCTCATTCGCCCCTCGGAACCGTCAATCATCACCTTGCGTCGTATCAGCGGCGGCGGTAAACGGTCGCGTTTCAGTTCTGTTGGCCCTAAATCGCGTTTCACCTGCAGGGGGCTTTACAGCCCCGTCACACCCTTCAGCAGACGGCGATAGAAGAAGCAGCAACACGTTACCGGTGTTATAGTGCAGCGTGAGCACGCCTGGACGCAGCTTATCCGCTTTTTATCTGCCGACTCATTACCCGCCTGCTTCAGGGCTGACATAAATCTTCATCACATCAAATGTATGGTATACGTCAAAGTGAACACTGTCAAACCAGTGTGGACTATAATGAACTGTGTGTTCTAGTGAGAGAGGGGGAAAGAAATCATAAATGAATATTGCCAACATTTGTAGATAATAAAGTAGTTCCATATTAGGGGAGCTGTTGGGATGACTCCAAATGCCTGTGACTGACAGGGCCCCTCAAAAATATTATTACATAAGGTTATTCACTTTTTTTTTTTAGTAAATGTAATATCTTTTCATGGGGGCCAAAAAACCTGTGGCGGTGCCCCTGGTTTGTCGCCTAATGTCGGTCACATTCAAATTAGACATGTATTTGTCATGTTCACAATCATGCACAGTGCAATGCACGGCGAAAGGCCTCGGGTACCCGTTTCGGCTCAGGTTAGCGAAGAAAAACAAACATTTAAGAAAGTGATTGAAATTTAAGACATATACTAAGTTGCAGTTTAGAACTGGAATAGCAGTATAACAGTAACAATGTAGACTATATACACATGTACTATACGCAGCATTGGCAAATAGCACAAACTAATGGGGGGTGGGGGTGGTAGGCACAGTTCTCTTTTAGCAGTCTGGTGGCTTGAGGGAAGAAGCTCCTCCTCATCCTCTTGGGGTCGGCCCTCAGGCGGTGGTAGCATCCCCCCCCCCGATGCCAGCAGAGAGAACAGTCTGTTATTGGGGTGACAGGGCTCCCTAACAATCTTCTTGGCCTTTGACCAGCATCGCCTGTTGTAAATGTTCTGCGGGTTAGGGCGGGTGGTTCTGATGGTTGGCACAGCTGAATGGAGGGCGGTCCGTAAAAGCTCCTGAGCACCCTGAGGGGGAGCTTAAAGTCTCTCAGGTGTCTGAGGTGATAGGGACACCGATGGACTTTCTTCATCTGGGTGTTGACGTGGCAGGACCGTGACAGGCGATGTGGACACCGAGATATTTAGAGATGTCCACCTTCTCCACCTGAGCTTTGTTGGTCCTGAGTGGGTGGTAGTTCCTCCTCTGCTTCCCGCAGAGTTTCTCGGTTTTACTGACATTCAGCATGAGTTTGTTTTTTTACTGCTCTATTGCTCACCATGGGGGAAATTCTTTCTCTGCATTTAACCCATCCTAGCTGGGTAGCTAGGAGCAGTGGGCAGCCGCCGAGCAGCGCCCGGAGACCAACTGCAGTTCGTCTCGCCATGCCTTGCTCAGGGGCACAGACAGGAGTATTAACCCTACCATGAATGTCTTTTCGATGGTGGGGGAAACCAGCGCACCCGGAGAAAACCCACCGCAGACACGGGGAGAACATGCAAACCCCACACAGAGGACGACCTGGGATGACCCCCAAGGTTGGCCGACCCCGGGGTTCGAACCCAGGACCTTCTCGCTGTGAGGCGACAGCGCTAACCACTGGGCCACCGTGCTACGCTCTGCCGTTATTCTCCTGACACCGGTTGTCCAGGTGGCTAATCTACATCAGGTAGGCCTTCCCATCGTTATTAGGGATCAGGCCCACCACAGCTGTGTCATCAGCAAACTTGACAATGGTGTTAGAGTCTGAAGTGGTGTTGGAGTCTGAAGTGGCCACACAGTTTAGTTGTATGTGTACAGAGAATACAGCAGGCGGTTCAGCACGTGGCCTCGGGGGGCTCCAGTGTTGAGGGTGGGGGGGGGGTGACACGTGGTGGCCCGCTCGTACCACCTGTGGTCTGCTCGTCAGGTAGTTGAGGACCCACCTGCATGGGGAAGTGGTAGACTTAGGTCTCTCAGTTTAGTGACCAGTTCGGAGGGGGTTATCATGCTAAACACTGAACTGTAATCAACGAACAGCGTACTAAGGTAATTTCCCCTCCTGGTGTCCGAGTGGGCTTGGACTGTGTGGAGCACGTAGGCTATGGCATTGCCCGTGGATCTGCTGAGGTGAAAAGAAAGGTATTGAGGGCTTTTTCAAGAGCGACTAGAGTCTGTGGTAGTCTCGGGCCTTATTAGACAAGTTATAGCGCAATAAGCAAAAATGAATCATTACATAATCAAACATTTGTTATATTGTGCGTCCAGCGAATCGCCTCTACAGGCGTACCCATGTCTTTCTGTTCCTTGGCGTGTAGTGACCCCCGAGAGGCCCGCCGAGAAACCGGAGCCACGATTAGTCACAGTCTCGCCGCGTCACGCCAGCAAACAAACCTGCAAAGTGTGGCGACCGCTGCGTATCGAATGGCACCGAGTGATGGAAACCAAACGAACTAAACTCAACAAAACGCAGACAATCCGCCGAAACTGGCTAACCCTCGCCCACACTACCTCTCGTTAAAATTCACTTCAGCAATTAGTCCAACGGCTGAAATGAGCGGCAACAAGCTCCGATTCCTTTGGCGACAATGGTTTTAATGAGGTAAAATGTTTTGTATTGCTGCGCGATAAGTCTTCCTTCAAAGAGCACTTGGTGACACTGTAAATCTGTGGGAATTTCAAAAGAGCCCGACAGGTTGCTGTGGTGACAAAAAGGACATCTGGACTCCCTCGCCTCGCGCAGGTACAGTGGGATGCTTTCAAAGAGCTGTCTGTCTCGAACGAAGACAGAACTATTGTTGTTTTCTCCAGCACACAGCATCGTCCTCCTAATGAGACAATTAAAAACGGTTTCCTGGACGGCGGAGGCAGACCGGAGTACTGGATCGCCGCAAACCCTTTGAACTACAAATGGCAGCCCGTTTTATTTGGATTAATTGGTCACACAGGGATCGGTGACGATGTGCAGTCGGTCTGTTTGTCGTGGACACAGATTCACAGTGGTATCGGTGCGATCTACAAGCTTTGTAGATTAAAACTGAGCAAAACGGGTCGTGTAAATCTGTGTCCTGCAGTGAGCACAATCAAGGTTTTAGCCTCTCTGACATGCTGATAACAGCACCAGCAACAGTTTTATATATATATATATATATATATATATATATATATATATATATATATATATACAGTTAGTTAAGTAAATTCTCTATGAGACAATACAAGCCTGTTTCATGCCATAAGCAATCATCAGCTGTCAATAAAGCTGCTCGAGGAAAGAACGTACCATTTACTGCTCACGTCACAGGCATAATGTCCAATGGGGAAGGGAGAGGTGCAACGTACAAAATTTCAAAAACACGTGATCACTAACGGTCCAATGGGGAGGGGGGCGGGTTTGGCTAGTGTCATGATTTATTCATAATTACAACATATTAACATTAACACAACTTAATATTCCGCTCTTCATTTGTTGAGCACTTTTATCTACGCCATTGATGGCTTCCGGAAATATAGGCTACCATTATCCGAGCCGCTTATCCTGCTCTCAGGGTCGGGGGGGGGGGGGTGCTGGAGTCTATCCCAGCAGTCATGGGGCGGCAGGCGGGGAGACACCCTGGACAGGCCGCCAGGCCATCACACAGGGCCGAGAGACACACATGGGAGGAAACCGGAGCACCCGGAGGAAATATATATGTGTGTGTGTTTTCATTGATTTTGTTTGACAGGTGTAGATCAGTGACCGTGTCATTGATGATGTTTATTGAGCCACTGCAGACACCGTACTGAGGAACACCGTTATACAGGTTACCGGGTGAAGCGATCGCGCTGGATGCCGGCTACACGTATGTGGTCTTATTGCATCCTCGTCGCGTTGGTTAATAAACCGGGTTATGAGTACTAACCCTGCGTCATTCATGAGAACACGAAGCAGGCGCATGATGATAGCAGCAGTTGGGGCGTCCGGGTAGCGTAGCGGTCTATTTCGTTGCATACCAACACGGGGGTCGCCGGTTCGAATTCTGGCGTTACCTCCGGCTTGGTCGGGCGTTCCTACAGACACGATTGGCCGTGTTGGGAACCCGGATGTGGGTGTGTCCTGGTCGCTGCACTAGCGCCTCCTCTGGTCGGTCGGGGGCCTGGTCGGGAGGGGGAGGGGGAGGGGGAGGGGAGGAAGAGGAGGAGAACAGCTTGGTCCTTGTTTCTTGGTTTTAGAGGAAGACACGTTTAGCCCTTAGCTAACAGGTCTGACCCTTCAGCCGAGCGGTTAGTGATGCCGCCTTGTGGCGCAGCACACCTCATATCGAATCCCGCACCGGGCAAGAAAGTAACCGGTTACATCATTAATCACAGCAACCTTACCAACTTTACCAACAGCGCGGCTACTATTGCAACATACGTGGGCGATAGAAGCCACGCGTAACCAAAACGTCGTCCTTTAGTTGAGCGGCAAAAAGAAAAACGGGAGCGAAACAACAGACGTCCGTCCACAGCACGCGTGCCGCTCAACTCAAAGAACACCAGGCGCCGTCTGATGACGTTGCTTCTCTCGCGTCATCGATGTCGCCGGCGTCGTCTTGCCGGGGCTTAAGCCCCGAATGTTTTGAGTGTAGCCCCGAATATAACTTTACCTTAATCTATGTGAAGCCACACAAAAACGTAACGTGTGGGAATGTCCGATAGCCTCCGTAACATGACGGCTGTCAAGATAAATGCAGATCTCTAAACTCCGAGCGCGCGCGCCGCGCATGGGTGGGAGGGTCTAATGGGGATCGTGCGCCGAGTCACGTGACAATTTAAAGCGGGAAGAGACGCGTAGAGGAGAAATGGCGGAGGTGCGGGAAGAAAACAACTTAAATCTTTTTGGATTTTTCCAAAAGAGAAGGAAGGGTAGGAATTTAGCCTGTGTAGTAACTTTTCAGTAATGCTTGAAATTGCCTGTTGATTTATTGCCCGAGTTGGATTCGGCACCCACAGTCGTGGTTGTAGGTGCCGTTCAGCTAGCGGGCCATACTCGTCCGATCCCACGGCGTACTTTTGTTGTCCTTCGGCAGGGGTTTTTCTCGTAAATGAATCAAATTTCCATAAAACGGTAACGACTCATTCGGGCACAAACAAAAGTGTTGTTATCTTATTGATATAAATCTAAATTAACGTCAAGTAAATAAACAATTAACTTTACGCCATTATGTTTGAGGGTGTTGTTTAGATACTACTACAGTTAGATCATGTCATTGTAAACTACTAGCCCCTAGCTAGCGGGTCTGACCCTTTAGCCCCTAGCTAGCGGGTCTGACCCTTTAGCCGAGCGGTTAGTGACGTCGCCTTGTGGTGCAGTACACCTGGTATCGAATCCCGCACCGGGCAAGAAAATAACCGGTTACATCGGTGGTAGCGGTGAGATCCGGAAGTGTGCAGATCCTCAGAAGTCTCTTCGGAGCGCGGGAATAACAACTTCCGGGGAGGGTGACGACTGCAAACTACTAATAAGACACGTTAGCCCCTAGCTAACGGGTCTGACCGTTTAGCCGAGCGGTTAGTGACGTCGCCCTGTGGTGCAATACACGCCGTATCGAATTCCGCACCGGGCAAGAAAATAACCGCTTATATCATGTAATTAGAATGCAATCCAATTATGAGTTTGATTTAAGTTGATTTCATGGTTTTGCAGAGGGCAGCAAAGACGAGCTCCAGACCGAAGAGCAGCAGAGTCAGAATCAGGCGTGGGAACCGGTAACAACAATTTGGTCTTACTTGGTGTGTTTGTGTGTCAGAGTCAAAAAGTGAAGCAATTTTCATTAGCCAAAATGCTAATGCTACTCATGCCTGTACATTGGACTGAATTTTGTCAATTGCAAATGTCAGTATAGACAGGTCAATGTCATGGTGTACCTTTTAAAGTTACACTGAAATAACAGATGTTTTCATTTTGGCTTATTATATAATACCGTACACCACTTTGACAATTTATGTCAAAAAAGTAAAATGATAATAAAAAAATACATATATATGTATATATGTATATATATATATATATATATTGAAATCGCATTATTTTGACTTCCTGAAAAATATATAGAAATATAACTCTTGTGGTGACTTCATTGTAATGTGTATGACAAGGTACATGAAAATTCCTACCAAAAAAAACAAAACAAAAACACAAAGCTATAACAGATCTTAGGGCAATCCCACCTATTTGTTCTTCCCATCAAATAAAGGACACATTTAAATTTTTCAATGATTAAGACATGTACTTTTAATGTAAATAAGGTGCCAGAGTGTATAAAAAAGCACCAAAATAGAGCTTGTTTATATATTAAAAAATGTCTGGGGGAGGATACCCCGGGACCCCTCTACTGAAGTCCAGGCTAAGCCCCGAATGTCCTCAACTCCTGGAAACGCCCCTGGCATGATCCTCCCATGCGCTACGTCCGACGAAGCGGCTGGCAACTCCACATACTATATCAGAGGAGACGTGCTAGTCTGCAGCCCTCCCCGGCTCAGCAGAGTGGGCGGAGCAGCGACCGGGACAGCTCAGCGAGTGGGGTGGTTGGCCAGGTACAATTGGGGAGAAAAAGAGGGACAAATCCAAAATAAAAAAACATAACCCAATAATGTGATATGATCTTTAGTTTGTTAGTTATTACGAAGATTATTTCAGGTCTCGCCAGAAATTTGTTGAAATGTAACATTTGTAACATTGTACACAAACCCAAAACGCATTTCTACAATACTTTCTAGAATATCCTTAATAAATCAACATATGTATGCTTTTTTCAAACCACCTAAATGCTGTGTAATTTATTTTTTGGCCGCAGTACATAGTTGATATATTGTATGGATATATTTTTTACAAACCTATTTACAATGCTACTGCAACTATGGTGCTGATTTGTATCAAGCTGCATGGTGTGGCTCAATGGAATTTTAGTTTTTAAAAATATCAGTGTGTTTCCTACAATTGGAAGTTGTAAATACTGAATTCAGAGTACATTGAGGGGATGGGAAACACATTTAAAGTTTCACTCTGTTATCATAAACGGTGTGAATATATGTGTGTGTGTGAGCCATGTGATTGACTGGCGGCCTGTCCAGGGTGTCTCCCCACCTGCCGCCCAATGGCTGCTGGGATAGGCTCCAGCATCCCCGCGACCCTGAGAGCAGGATAAGCGGTTTGGATGATGGGTGGATGGATGGATATAAATAGTACAATGTACCTTCAGATACAATGAAATATTTGTGCATTGGCTCGCTCAGCCTTTAAAACTACACTACCGTTCAAAAGTTTGGGATCACCCAAACAATTTTGTGTTTTCCATGAAAAGTCACACTTATTCACCACCATATGTTGTGAAATGAATAGAAAATAGAGTCAAGACATTGACAAGGTTAGAAATAATGATTTGTATTTGAAATAAGATTTTTTTTACATCAAACTTTGCTTTCGTCAAAGAATCCTCCATTTGCAGCAATTACAGCATTGCAGACCTTTGGCATTCTAGCTGTTAATTTGTTGAGGTAATCTGGAGAAATTGCACCCCACGCTTCCAGAAGCAGCTCCCACAAGTTGGATTGGTTGGATGGGCACTTCTTTGAGCAGATTGAGTTTCTGGAGCATCACATTTGTGGGGTCAATTAAACGCTCAAAATGGCCAGAAAAAGAGAACTTTCATCTGAAACTCGACAGTCTATTCTTGTTCTTAGAAATGAAGGCTATTCCATGCGAGAAATTGCTAAGAAATTGAAGATTTCCTACACCGGTGTGTACTACTCCCTTCAGAGGACAGCACAAACAGGCTCTAACCAGAGTAGAAAAAGAAGTGGGAGGCCGCGTTGCACAACTGAGCAAGAAGATAAGTACATTAGAGTCTCTAGTTTGAGAAACAGACGCCTCACAGGTCCCCAACTGGCATCTTCATTAAATAGTACCTGTTAGAGCCTGTTTGTGCTGTCCTCTGAAGGGAGTAGTACACACCGGTGTAGGAAATCTTCAATTTCTTAGCAATTTCTCGCATGGAATAGCCTTCATTTCTAAGAACAAGAATAGACTGTCGAGTTTCAGATGAAAGTTCTCTTTTTCTGGCCATTTTGAGCGTTTAATTGACCCCACAAATGTGATGCTCCAGAAACTCAATCTGCTCAAAGAAGTGCCCATCCAACCAATCCAACTTGTGGGAGCTGCTTCTGGAAGCGTGGGGTGCAATTTCTCCAGATTACCTCAACAAATTAACAGCTAGAATGCCAAAGGTCTGCAATGCTGTAATTGCTGCAAATGGAGGATTCTTTAACGAAAGCAAAGTTTGATGTAAAACAAATCTTATTTCAAATAAAAATCATTATTTCTAACCTTGTCAATGTCTTGACTCTATTTTCTATTCATTTCACAACATATGGTGGTGAATAAGTGTGACTTTTCATGGAAAACACAAAATTGTTTGGGTGATCCCAAACTTTTGAACGGTAGTGTATATATAAGGAAATAATAAAAAAATAACAAAAACAATAAATCAGAAATCCCACAAATATATTAATCACTGAAGTTATGCAAGGAGTCTACTGTTCATTATTCTGACTGTCTGGGAGTAAAAAGTGTCTCTGAGGCGGCTGGTTGGAGCTCTGATGCTCTGTAAGCATTGTCATGAGGGAAGGAGGAGAACAGACTATGGATGGTGTCCTCCATCATACTTAGGGCCCTCCTTCTGCAACAGGTGGTGTAAATGTCCTGAAGCTGTGGCAGTGCTGTTCATCTGATGTTTAAGCCGTTTTTACCATCCTTCTCAGTTGTTTGTGGTCCTGTTCAGTCAGGTTGCCAAACCACACCAGCATGCTCCCAGTAAGGATGCTCTCTATGGTAGTCTGATAGAAATTGACCAGGATTTTTGTGGACAGTCTGAATTTTTTAAGAGATCCCAGAAAGTATAGTCTCTGTTGTGCCTTCTAAATGACACAACTGGTATTTAGAGACCAGGAGAGGAAGTCTGAAATCTGGATGCCTAAAAATCTGAAGTTCGTTCTTCACAATTTCAACAGGGACACCGTTGATGTAAACTGGTGTCTAGACTGTTATGGACTCCCTAAAATCAACAGTTATCTCATTTGTTTTCTCAACATTTAGGGAGAAGTTGTTATCTTGACACCATATGGATAGGTGCCTCACCTCCCTCCTATAGGCATCTTCATTTTTGACATTTATCAGTCCAATTACTGCAGTGTCATCTGTGAATTTCACTATGCGGTTATGATATTTGGCAACACAGTCATGTGTGAACAGACTGTAGTGTACGGAACTAAGACAACAACCCTGTGTTGCTCCTGTGTGGAGAACTATGGTAGATGAGTAGCTGGTACCTGCTCTCACTTTTTGAGGTCTGCCTGTCAGCGTCATATAACCACTTACAGATGGAATTACAGAGACCAAAGTCCCTAAGCTTTAACACCAATTTAGATGTTACAATGGTATTAAATGCAGAGCTATAGTCAATAAACAACATCTGACATAATTCCCTTCAAGGTGTTTTAACACAGCATGCTGAGCCAAGGTTTCTCATTCGGGTAGGAGCAGATGATACGAGTGGGAATACAGGTGAACACACAAAATTTGATCTCGTCAGTAACTGTATCGTCGTATTCATTCAGGTTCAGAGGGCGCCCAGAAACCGAGCAGTTTGTTGAATCAAAGCAACCCTGAAGTGTCAAAGAAAATTGAATCAGTTCATCTGGATATGACATTTATTGACAGATATGTTTCATCACTCGTCTAATTGACCTGTTCAGTCATAAATTTTAATAAATGTTTATCCAGATGAACTTTCTTTGATTTTCTTTCCTGGATTAGTGAGCATGCATAAAGACACCCAGAAGTCTGATCATATTTTATTTTATTTTGTTTATTTATGTTATTTCTTGGACACGCTCCCCCCCTTTTCCCCCGCCACAATTGCATCCAGCCAACTACTCCACTCTTCTAAGCCATCCTGGTCACTGTTCCACCCCCCCTGCCGATCCAGGGAAGGCTGCAGACTACCACATGCCTCCTCCGATACATGTGGAGTCGCCAGCCGCTTCTTTTCATCTTCTTCAATCTTCTGCATGACGTGGTGTTCACAAATGAACATCTGTCTATTGTAATTACACAAGATGACATATCCCTCGTTTAGAATAGAAGCACTTTATTGTCTAGCTTTTGCGTGCCAAGGGCAGAAATTTGTCTTTGGCTTGCATGTGCAAAAAACTGCTATTAAAAAAGGGTATATTAAAAGACATTATCACATGCAGACAGGACACGTTCAAACACATTTACATAAAAACACAATAGAAGCTACATTAAAAGGAGCACCTGGTACTTGATGGTGAGGACTGAATCAGGGTTAAATAAATAGGGTTAAATGAGGCTGTATGCTGAGGTAGCAGGCTGTCTTACTGGTTGAAATATTTTATGGCAACAGTTTAACTATTTTGGAAAGCTTTGTCTTGCTTTTGACACTTAGGTGTTGGAACCAGGACACAATGTTAAAAATGAGTATACTTTCCATTAGGGATTGTTATACTTTGTTTAAAGTGCATTGGCTGACTTCATAATCCCTTAGTTTAGGCAACAGGAAGAGTCTTTGCTGGTGCAATGTTCGGTTCTTCCCATACGATGCCACATTCAAGTCGACACTTTGCCGTCAATCAAATAAACACAAAGCCGCCGCACTGCAAAACCAACCAAGGAGCGGTGTATGAAGGGAAGGGGCCCTGTCACTCAAAACCGGAAGACATGTAAATGATCTGGGATCCCACAACAGGCCGCATGACCCCCCGGCTGTCACCGCAGGGCTGCATCCTCCTCGCTAACGCATCTCAATTATTCAGATTGAGTTAGTCACACAGGTACAGCGGTGGGTCATGGAAGAACAGTTCTCACGTAATGATCTGTTGTTAATATTAGATTTCAGGTCCCCGTGGGATTGTCACACTTAGAGCAGCCAGAGAAAATTACCTGCCAGCTCCTCTGACAGCGAAGTGAGCTATATTTATTTATACCTGATTTTTTTTGGATATATTTCAAACACACTGACACACTTTTAAAGGGATAATTATTCTGATGGTGATTTTCAGTTGTTGAAAAAACTAGCTTTTGTGATAGATGAATGTATCTAAAGCGTGACACGGCTTAGCACAGCAGCGGTTTGCTGCGTTTCGCAGCTGAATAGGTGACTGATTTGTTCAGTGGATTTTGATTATTCACCGGCGGCCCTCGCTACCCAGACCTCCAAATGATTTTCATTGCCGTTTCCTTCCAGTGCGGCTCCCCCAGAATGGGATTTCTGTTTAAATGATCTGCCGGTGCCTTGAAATGAATTTGGCTACCCAACCTCATCCAAGTGTAAGTCACCATTTAGAAAAGGCTAAAAAGAAAAAAAAAGCTGTCAATGCTGTGGGCTTCCTTAAATTAACATAAGCCATCCAGCTAGAGTCAGGTTCTTGACAGATTTTACAGTTCTATAGTTTTTTTTAGCCTAGATGTCAACCATGAGCCACACATCACATACACACTGGGGTGTAATTTCTGGGGGGGGGGGGTTCAAAATGCCATTTGTGTCCCTCTCACTTTCAAAATGTTTTTATTATTTATTTTTTTAAACTACAAAAATTGTGCTTAATACGCTAGCCACTTTTTGATCAGATTCTGGCTGAGAATGTGAATTGAGCTGCTGATTGTAAGGCCCTGATATTGTCCAAAAAATTGCCACGGACGAGTAGCGGACACAGACAGCCTGCCTACGCGGTTCTATAGTACTGTAGCGACCCTGTACTGTTGGGAGTCCTGATTGGCGGAGTCAGTCTGTCATTCCCCAGCTCTCTGCCAATCACAGGAATGCATGTTATGTCGGTCAGTGTGTGTCTGGTTTGTGGAGTGGTGGGGGGAGGCTGGCTCACTGATTACTTGTTGTTCTTCGTTGTTTTTGCATGGGGCAAAAGAGTCAATAATACCATTTAACCCTGCATGGTGGCGCTGCCAATGACTGCTGGGATAGGCTCCAACATCCCGCGACCCCAATTGGGATAAGCGGCTTGGATAATGGATAGAATGGATGGACCAGAGGTTGTGCTCCAATTATCGGGGCATCACATTGCTCAGCCATCCCTGGGAAAGTCTACTCTAGGGTGCTGGAAAGGAGGCTCGGACCCATTGTCGAACCTCAGATCCTTGAGGAATAATGCAGATTCCGTCCTGGCCATGGAACAACGGACCAACTCATTACACTTGCGGAAGTGCTGAGGGAGGCATGGGAGTGGGGCCAGCTGACCCCACTTTGCCCTTCATCCTGGACACAGATACTAGCGGCATGGGTTTGGGAGGTATGCTTCTCAGTTGGGGTCTGAGGGGGAGCAGGTGGTGGCGTACTTCACCCGGGCATTCAACAAGGCTGAACAGCATTACTGCATCACCCGCAGGGAGCTCTTAGCAGTAGGCAGTAGTGCTGTCAATCAGGCTCTTCAAGTACTACCTGTGTGGCCTGCCATTCACTGTGAGGACTGACCACTCTGCTCTTCAGTGGCTCATAACCTTCAAGGAGCCAGTGGGGTGGATTGCCAGGTGGTTAAAGGAGCCCCAGGCTTTCAATTTCAAGATGGAGCACAGGGCTGGGGCGCGTCACACCAATGTAGATGCACTCTCACACCGCCTTTGTGCCGCAGACGGGTGCTGCTACTGTGAGCGGAGAGAGGCCCGTGAGAGAGCGCTGCACGAGGAGGGGGAGGGCTGTGCTGCAGTGCGACAGGTGGAGAAGTCCGTCTGCTGGAAGCTGCAGACAGTGAATATGGCAGAGTGGAGACGGCAGCAGGAGCAGGACGCTGACCTTCAGCCCATACGTCAGTGAGTGGGGGCGCAGCATCGATCTCCGTGGGAAGATGTAGCAGTGTTCTCCCCAACAACCAAGGGGCTGTGGTCTAAGTCTGGGGATCTGCAGCTGTGTCAGGGTGTGCTGCAGTGGACTTGGAAGGAACCAGCAATGGGGGAGGAGAGGTAGCAGGTGGTGGTTCCCAAGGGCCTGCGGGAGGCAGTGCTTAAAGCCACGCATGGAGCTGCAGGGTCTGGACATTTTGGAATTACTAAGACACTCTGTCGCCACCAGCAGGGTTTCTACTGGGGTCGGTGCAGGAGGGATGTGAAGGATTTTTGCTGCCACTGTAACGCTTCATAAGGGTCCTCCTGGTCATTTCCACGTTCCACTCCCAACAGTTTCCAGTGGGGACCCCGATGGAAAGAGTGGCGGTGGATATAGTAGGTCTACTATCTTGCTCAGACAAGGGTAACTGCTATGTCCTTTCCGCCATTGACTATTTCACAAAATGGCCAGAGGCGTATGCCCTCGCAGAACAGGAGGCAGAGACAATCATAGATGCCCTGGTGGAAGTCATGTTCAGCCGTTTCTGAGTGCCAGAGACCATACACAGTGATCAGGGGAAGAATTTTGAATCCCAAGTGTTTGCTTCCATGTGTGAGCATCTGGCCATACACAAGACCCACACCACCCCCTTGCGGCCCCAGAGTAACGGCTTGGTGGAAAGATTCCATCTCACCTTGGGCCAGCAGCTGGCCATCCTCACTATGCAACACCAGTGGGACGAGGATGACCATCTACCCTTGGTGCTCATGGCGTGTCGCTCTGCTATTCAGGAGAACATCCTGCATGCCTGCCCTTCTCATGTTGGAGAGAACGCTCCGCACCCCAACAGAGTTGGCTTTTGGTCAGCCACTAGATCCTCCAGACCTTTCTCTAGGTCCTGAGTATGCCAGGAGGCTTCAGGACCACCTCGAGTCAGCCCACGTTTTTGCCCAGGAGCAGCAGCAGAGAGCTGGTGTGAGGCAAAAATGGAACTATGATATGAGTACACAAGGGAGGCACTTTCTGGCTGGAGAACTGATCTGGGTCTACAACCCTCAGTGGAAGAAAGGCCGGTGCCCTAAGCTCAACAGCCAGTGGGCGGGCCCTTGCAGAGTACTGAAGAGGTTGGGGGAGATAGTTTACTGAGTGGAGCTGCTGTCCAAGGGGAGGAAAATGGCGCTCCATAGAGACAGACTTACAGAGGGGGCTCTACCCCATGTGCGTCGGGGATGCCGGTACTCCCCCCAGCCTTCCCCCTCACAGCCTGCTCACTCCCCTGCCATCTTCTCTGTGGCAGTGCAGGGGGCTCCAGAGACTGCGTCCCCAGCCTTCTCATCTTTCCCCCCAGCAACCCTGTTCTGGTCCCCAGACTCAGAGGGCGGCAGCCGCCTGCCAGTGACTGAGTCAACCACCTCCTCTTTCTCTGCCCCTCCTCCAGTGGCTGAGTCCTCAATTCCTGTTCCCTTGTCTCCAGCCCCCCACCCAGGTGGCACGTCCACAAAGCCAGAAGAGGTCTCCAAGTCGCTTCAGAAACTTTGTTGTTTGAAGAGGGCAAGATTGCGCCCTGGGCTCACCGGAAGAGATGGTAGTCTACCTGGCTCTTCCTAGTTAAAAAAATAATATTTACGTACTTAGTTTATCAGGGAATATCTAAAGACTCTGTCTCTCAAGGGGGAGGAACTTTGTAGTGGTGGTGGTGGTGGTGGGGGAGGGGTGGTGGTGTGGCGACCCTGTACTGTTGGGAGTGCTGATTGGCGGAGTCCATCTGTTATCGCCCGGCTCTCTGCCAATCACGGGACTGCATGTTATGTCGGTCAGTGTGCGTGCCTGTGGTTGGTGGAGTGGGGGGGGGGGCTGGCTCGATTGTTACTTCTTGTTCTTCGTTGTTTTTATGTGAGGGGTTGTGTTAATGGCGATCTGTATGGCATGGCTGTGGGCCAACAACAGCCGAGAGTAAAGACGCCGTTCGGTTGTAAGTTCTGCAAGGGTGATCTTTATAGCTGTGATGCTGCAATACATTTTGGTGTCGTCTGTGGACGCGGACGTGTTCCACGCTTGCGCACTAGAAAAGCTGCCAATGCGTAAGCGGCAGTTCATAAAAATGAAATGCTAACGGCAGTAGTTAAATTTAATGTCTTTTATTGAAGAGGGGATTAAAAGAAAGAAAGGAAATGTGAGTTGGTTGATTAGAAGGCTATTCAGTAATTAAGCCCGGGATAATCATATTTTCTGTCTAGACCTGTTGATGCTAGGCTAACACTGACTTAGCCAACTTCGATATACTCTTGCTAGGCAACGTATTACTAACGTTGGCTCGCGAGCGAAATACCGTCACATATTTCCAAAGAGAGAAAAAAGCAATTTGACAAACTAAATGGTGTACTACCAACAAATTCTTGTCCTTAATGTGCAGAAGACAAAGGAGCTGATTGTGGACTTCAGGAGGTCTAGAAGCTTCAGCCACTCCCCCATACACATCAATGGGGTGGAAGTGGAGCGTGTTTCCAGCTTTAAATTCTTTGGAGTCCACATCAGCGAGGACCTTTCGTGGACATTAAACACCCAGGCCCTTGTGAAAAAGGCCCAACAACACCTGCATTTCCTGAGGAGGCTGAGGAGCGCCCGACTATCCCCCAAAATTTTCACCAACTTCTACCACTGCACCGTAGAGAGCATCCTGACCATCTGCATCTCAGTGTGGTACGGCAACTGCACCTCAGTAGACCAGAAAGCTCTGCAGCGGATCGTCAAGGCGGCCCAGCATATCACCGGTACCCAGCTCCCAGCCATAAAAGACATTTATCAAAAACGCTGCCTTCGAAGGGGTCTGAGCATCAGCAGAGATCCCACCCACCCCAACCATGGACTGTTCTCCCCCCTGCGCTCTGGGAGGTGCTACAGGAGCTTCAGAGCCCGCACTACCAGGCTCAAAAACAGCTTCTTTCCACAAGCTGTTACCCACCTGAACCTGGCCACCCACTGAATGTCTGTAGATATTTTTAAATATGTTGTACTCCAGCTCTTTTTTTAACTTATTTTAGCTTTTGGTCTTCATGTGTGTATATCTTATATTGTGTTTGCTGTGTTTGTCTGTGTCTGTCTTGCACTGTTTGGTGAAGCCACAGCCCTCATTTAATTTTTAACATGTGTCTGCACATTGTTTTTAATGACAATCAATTGAATTGAATTGAATTAAATGTTTAAGGTGGTTGTATAATAGTACGATTTTCTATCAACCTATGTAACTGGAAAACGAGTCCACCTTAAAACCTGACCAAATAACTGTCGATAATGTATGAAAAGAAGAGTTTCTCTCTGCTCATTTACTTGAATGTCTCTGCTTTCATATCAGATCAGATGAGGTGGAGGTGCCTATGGAAGACAAGGGAGAAGCAGCACTGAGTTGCAGGTAGGTATGTGCTGTGTAAAGAATTGGGTGATTTTGGTTCGTTGATAATAAGAGGAAGGAGTGACCATGATAAGAAGTGAACACTGTTGAATTAAAAATACACTAACAACAACCAATATGATTTCAATATGGCTCCAGCTTTCCCATTAGCATTGTTCAATACCTTGTTTGTGTCAACTGCTTTCATATCAGAGCTCAGAAGAGGTGGAGGTGCCTATGGAAGACAGGGAGGGCGAGGCAAGGAGAAGCAGCACCGAGTTGCAGGTAGGTTATATCTGCTGTATAAAGGGTTGTTATTTTACTTAAGTATATCCCGGATTTTGTATTGTTGCCATGGTCCCTAAATGTATGTAGAAATGCAGGAAATGTGATTCAAATCGCAATTTTTTTGGGGGGGGGCCCCCCATTTTATCGCGCCCTCCCTTCCCCCTTCTCAAACTGAAGTTACACCCTTGCATACAGAAGACATTAAAGCTGAGTCTCTGTGTCTCTAGGACACTTTATAAACATCTCATAGCTTTCTCATCCTTTGTTCAGTTTTCTTTTGTTGTCCCCACATTTACAGTATATAGAGAAAAGTAGCTGCTATTTAAAGAGTGCCCCTTCTGACTTGCGCTTGAGAGCTAACGATGAGTTGGATATCTTGCATGCATAGAAATATGATTTTGACATGACTTCAAAAAGGGAAGCATACGGATGAGGTGGACCCTCTGCCAACAGAGAGAGGAGGAAACAGATGGGTTTTACACAAACAGCGCAAACATCAAGAACAGTGAGTTAAAGAGCTTGGCAGTCTCACTTGATGAAACAGTGAGAGATGGAGGTGCTTTAATGAGCATCTCTCTCTCCTGTGATGCAGAATGGGAAAACGGTTAGCTCTTAAAGAGCCAGTTACAGTTGGTTGGCTGTTAGTGACTGAGAAACCAACTGGTGTTTCCAGCTTTGAGCTGAGGGTGACCTTGGTCAGTTTACAGTCAGGCTTGGTTATGGTGAGTGGATTAGATGTATAGAGTTTGTGCATGCATGTTTTGAGTTTGTGTTCTGTTTTTAAAAAAAGCATGTATGCTGTGTGGGGAAAATTGACTTTAAAGAAAATTATCTTTTCGAATTGTTGATGTTACTGTCAACCAGCCGCAGGAGCCAAGCTCGTTTTATTGTTATTCCATTTGTGTCACCAGGGCATCCGTAGGTTGGTGACCAACCAAAAGATGGCGCCAGATGTTTGGGTAGGGTCAGGGCAATAACCTTTAACACCTAAGAGCACGTTAGGTGTGAAAATAAATACTACGAAATGTTGTCCATTGCACCAATGACAAAACACTGACAGCTGTCAAAATACTTACTTACCACTAAGTGTTTAATACAGGCAGCAAACAAAGCATTATGTTGCCTATATGGTGCGTTATAGTCAATTTTTCTGTCCATTATCTCAAAGACTATGAGAGAATTAACTTTCTGCATGTTGATTAAATCCTTAAATCCTGATCCCAGTAAATAACAGTGTTGCAAAAACAATTCTCCCGCTCCATCTTGTTGAATAGCCCAGTCACTTATGCGAATTTGTACGGGTACCCCTGTCCTACCTGAAAACATATTTATCTCAGTCTGCCTCGTAAGAGACAGTGGTGGTCTCAGGTTGATGTCCTTGATGTCTAATGTATGGCGTTCTTAATTTTCCAGATTAGTTTTGAACAATTAAAGTCAGTTTTGGATTTCTGTTGGCTTTGCGCATCCCTGTGGTCAAAAGCGGTAGTGTTTCAAGTTAGACAAGCTCATTTCATATAGGCGTTGCTTCTTGTTGCACAGATCTCCATCACAGCCCAGTATCTGGTGCATTTGTTTTAAAGAAATGAGTGAGGGATGGAGAGGTGTTTTGGAAAAAAACAGCTCTTTGTGAAATATACAGTGATGAGATAATGTATCTCTAACTGTGGCCATGTGTGCCGTAAATTGTTTCACGTTTCATCAGATTTCGCAGTGACTCCAACCCGGAGACAAAATGTATTTGGAATCATACAGAAATATCTGGTCTCTCAGTGATGGTCTCATTTTGATTATTTCGATCATACAGTGGCATCAAGATTGAATTGAGGCTAATAAATAATCAATGGAAACAGTTCTAATTCTGATTCTCATGGTTGCTGTAAGTTCATATGCTTTAGATGGCTTTGGTGGTGGAAATGGCCATCTGTCATACATTAGGGGGACACAGGGATCTCCACCCACATATTTTCTACTGGATTCAGGTCTGGGCCACTCCTAAATGTTGATCTTATTTTGGTGATGTCATTCCTTAGATTTGGATGTATGCTTTGGGTCGCTGTCGTGCTGAAAGGTGAAATTCCTCTTCATCTTTCTAGCAGATGCCTGAAGGTTTTGTGCCAAAATTGACTGGTATTTGGAGCTATTCATGATTCCTCCACCTTGACTAGAGCCCCAGTTCCAACTAAAGAAAAGCAGCCCCAAAGCCTGACGCTGCCACCACCATGCTTCACCATGGGTCTGCTGTTCTTCTGGTGATGTGCTGTGTTGTTTTTGTGCCAAACATGCCTTTTGGAATTATGGCCAAAAAGTTCTCCCTTGGTCTCATCAGACCATAACACATTTTCCACATGGTTTTAGGAGACTTAAGTTTTTGCAAAATTTAGTCACGCTTTGATGGGGTTTTTTTTTGTGTGTGTGTGAAAAGGCTTCCGTCTTGCCACCCTACCCCATAGCCCAGTCTTATGAAGTATACAGGATGTCACATGTAGGGAGCAACCAGTACTTGGCAGAAATTCCTGCGGCTTCTTTAGTGTTGCCGTAGGCTTCTTGGCAGCTGCCCTGACCAGTTTTCTCCTCATCTTCTCATCAATTTTGGAGGAATGTCCTGTTCTTGGTAATGTCACTGTTGTGCCATATTTTCTCCACTTGCTGATGATTGTCTTCACGGTGCCCCATGGTATATCCTAATGCCTTTGAAGTTCTTTTGTACCCCTCTCCTGATGGATACCTTTCAACAATGAGACCCCGTCATGCTTTGTAAGCTCTTTGTGGACCATGGCTTTTGCAGTTGGATGCAACCAAGAAGATGTCAGGAAACTCCTACAGGAACATCCATCCATCCATTTTCCGAACTGCTTATCCTGCTCTCAGGATCGCGGGGATGATGGAGCCTATCCCAGCAGTCATTGGGCGGCAGGCAGAGAGACACCCTGGACAGGCCACTAGACTATCACACAGGGCCGACATACACATATACACACATGTCTGTGAATGTTCTCATTCATCCAGGTCATGGTTATCCAAAGGAGTTGAATCAAGTGCAACTGGACTTGGTATATGTCTGTGAAGACGTTTCGCCTCTCATCCAAGAAACTGAGCCATAGATATGAGTGGCTCTTTTGTGTACCGGCTCTTTTGTGTACCAATGTGTGTACCACATCGGTACACAAAAGAGCCACTCATATCTATGGCTCAGTTAGCGACGGGCGTTGTTAAACATCAGATCACAAAGAGTCACACATATCAATAGCTCTGACAACGACTCCAAGAGGATAAATTCTGAGTCTCATCACCAGCCAGTCAGACTAGCTTGGTCTAGTCAGAAAGGCACGAACTGAGGAAGCCTCTTGGATGAGAGGTGAAACGTCTTCACGGATATATCCCAAGTCCAGTTGCACTTGATTCAACTCCTTTGGACATATACACACACACGTTCATACCTAGGGACAATTCAGTGTGGCCGATTCACCTGACCTACATGTCTTTGGACTGTGGGAGGAAACCGGAGTCTCCGCAGGAAACCCGCGCAGACAAGGGGAGAACATACAAACTGCACACAGGACGCCTCGGGATGACCCCAAGGTTGGGCTACCCTGGGGCTCGAACCCAGTACCTTCTCTCTGTGAGGCGACCACGCTAACCACTACGCCACCGTGCCGCCCTCTACAGGAACAGTTTAACTTTATTTGGGGTTAATCAGTCACTTTAATTGATGGCAGGTGTATACTAACTACTATTTAACACGAGTTTGAATGTGATTGGTTAATTCTGAACACATCCAAATCCCCAGTTATAAAAAGTGTGTGTACACTTATGCAACCAGGTAATTGTAAGTTTTGTATTATTCCTTTTTTCCCTAAAATGTTTCAGTTTGTTTTTCACTTTATTTTTATAGGTTGTAATTTCACACTGGGTGGAAAAAGTTCTGACAGGATTCATCTCGGTTTCATTTTTTTTACATCGCAAAAACCTGCCATTTTAACAGGGTTGTGTATGTGTAGCCTTTTTATATCCGCTGTGTGTATATGTACATGCATATATACATATATACAGGGCCTTGCACCTCCCTCCTCTCGCCTCACTGTCTTACTTACTCATAACCCTGCTTGTTCGGAGCCCCAAAGGGATGGTGTAATTGGATTCCATGGGTGCACATTTTACACTCCATTGCCATGTAATTAAATCAGTTGTTTATGTCCGTCATAAAATGTGACAAAAAGGCAACATTTGCCGGTGAGCCCTGCACGTGAAAGCATCGCTGTAAGCTGCAGCACACAGACATCAGCCACAGTCAAATTGCTTTGTGTGTTACGGCGCACTCCACTGTCGCAGGGGAAGTTATGGTAACGTGTTGCCGAATTCACATTGTTCTCGATATTCACGTTAACATTTAGTGACTCCCAGGTAATGAGAGCCTGCTGCTTACCGCAGACACAATTAACACGTTCTTACACTGCGACCAGACTCATAAGCGGTAAAGTTGTGTTGTGTCTGAGTCCTGGCTCAGCCGGCCTTCTCGTACGGCTCCTCTGCCGCTGGAGGACACCGAAAGGACGTCGGTGATTGAATTCAAGTCTTGTGTATTCCCTGGAAACCAATCAGGAAAAGCCCTGGAATAATAATCCTGTCTGCTGCTGTGTGATTCATTTTTACTTTGCTCCATATTTTGTCTGCGGCTCTTTAAGTCACTCAGAAAGTCTGGTTCGAGCATAAAATCAATGTCCCATTAAAACTTGATGATGAGGGAGGACTTAATAGTGCTGGAACAGATGCTGCTGCTTTTGATTTCATCCCGTGTTTGAGAAGGCTTTTCTCTGTACTGCACGTGGGCTTCCCACCATAACGTCCACCGTTCAGCACGCAGAAGACAGACACCGTGAGAAGGAACGGCGATTGTCGAGTCAGAATGTGGGGAGATTAGAAGTACTGAAATATTCAACAAAACGATAATCGAAGTTTATAAAATCCATCAAACGTTAACGGGGAAATTCACAGCTGCCGACACATATTATTAACAACGACCGCGTTGCATAAATGTGATGCAAGCTTGAGTAAAGTAATGGCTAGCGAGCAAGTAAATAGATTGTGTTGAACATTACGCCCAAATGTGTTCAGAATATTTCTACAGGGTCCAAAATCCTGTAATGTGGAGAAAGGCCTCGCTGTTTTTTTTTGTGAAAGCGTATTTTCCAAGATTTTGATAAGCAACAGATTAAATGGGCAACATCTGGAGGTGTGTGTGTATGTGTGTGTTTCTCATCTCTTTTATTGAGCAGCGATGGCATTATGCACAAAATGTCCGTGCAGAATGATAAAATCAAACAGGCTATCTGCAGCATTTCCTGTTGGACGTCCGAGTAAATATTTCGAGGGAAAAAAAATGGACTTGGTTTATTGGTTGTGCTATCGTTTTTATTAACTTTATCGTCATTATTGTTGTCGTCATTATTAATTGTAGCAGAACAAGATAACCAAAACACCCCTCAGCAATCATGGCTTAAGTTTCTTCATACTCAGCTGGAACAGAGAGACAGAGAGATAAAGTGAGAGAGAGAGCGAGAGAGAGAGAAAGTGGAAAATCTTAAATCAGTTTTTTTTTTTCTTTGAGGACCATATGGGAGGTTTCAAGCAGCCAACCATATGTTGAAGGCTTTTGTCATGGAAATCATACTTTTTGGCACTTTTCATTGCGCAGCCAAGCCGGGCACAAAAATAAAAACAAGGAGAAAAAAAAAACATACAGAAAATGATCAAATCTTTCTGAATACACAGAGTTTGAAGTTTTGTCAGTAACTTACAACAGATAGCGTTTAATTAAGACACTCCCTGATTCACATTGCCACCCATACTGTAATTGGTACCTGTATTTGTCTTTTTTTTTCTTTTTTCTTTTTTACAAAAAAAAGACAACATGAATAGAAAAGAGCAGTTAAATGTCTACATGCATTGCCATATTATTGCTGTGATATATTTACAGATATATTTACAGAATTATCAAAGAGGAACAATGTTTCTCTTTATCCAAGTTCAGGATGGGAAGGAAATTCAGAATTAAAAGCTTTGCCTCCTTTCCTGTCGTCCGTTTTTACTGTTTGGACAATCTGTCAATCTGCTGACGCTAATGCTTTTGGATGGAGGCTGGCTCAACTTGTGTTTCCACGAGTTTATGAGGACTTCAATGCTTTCCATGGCATTTTAAATCATGTTTCCTCGGTTTTGTGAGTGTGTATTATTTTGCTTCTTATTTGTTGAGCACTTTCCCTACCGTTGAGTGTTTCATATAACAAAATGATATATATATCCCTTTCAGACTGTAAAATAAAATATATTTTGGGAAATTACACTCAAAACAATGGAAATGTTGGATTTCGTTAAAAATGTCAAGTGGTTCTATGCAACTGTGTTTAGGAACATCAGCTTGATTTATTAATACATACACCAGAATTAGAAATTACTTTACACTGTTGCATGGGACTGCTTGATATAAGATTTGTGAATAAATCCGACATTTCATTTTTTTGAAATGTATATTTCTGCCTCAATGAAAAATTTCACTCATGAAACAAGATGCAGCGTTGTGAATAACTACGGCGTACACTGCAACTTAATGCAAAGAAAAGCAGCTTGGACCCACTCAGCACAGTAATGCAGAGATTTATATATTAGACAACAGGGATGACTGTTGGGGATGGACGGGGGGGGGGGTATTTTCTTCCTCTTTTCCCTCTCAGTGTTATTTCCCTCAAAGACAACCTCACCAATAATTGTGTTGCGGTTTTAGGATGTGAAAAGAGCTGACAGTGCCTTTGCCTGCTGGTGCTTGACCTTCCCACTTGGAGGTCGCTCACCGACTCAATTACTCTCCCTATCTGCAGTCTGTCTGCAAACACCTGTTATCCGCCCACACTCCACCGCCCTCCGCCAATCCCACTTCAGCACGTCTGATTAGAGAGGAGCTGGAATGGGACGAGGACGGCCGGTGTGGGGATTCATAGTTGGGGGGGGGGGTATTTGCATATGTGTTATAGAGCGTCAAGCTATTACGTCATGAAAAGCCTCTCTCTTGGTCTTTGATGAGATGATATACATCAAAATCATAGTTACTTGGTTATGGGATTTCATCTCGCCAGAAAATGGGGTTACATCATGCCAATCTTATCCCAGTGAGCTTTTCCGTTTACACTTAGAAAGAACTTAACCGTGGTGTGAATAAAAAAAAAAAGCAGCTGTGGCTTTGAATTTGAATGCCCTGCATGTACACAGCACTTAAACCCTAAAGGAGAATGATTGCATCGTCCTGTTGTGTGGAAACATGTCCGTCTGGTGTTTCAAGTCAAAGCGTGCGTCCCTTTCAGCACTTTTGCAGCTGTTGCAGTTAGGTTAAAAAATTTTTTAGACAAGCTGAACAATTTTCAAGCCTTCTTTTCTTTGTATTAAGCCTGCACGCCTTTCCAAAACAAGTCTGCGAAGCAAGTTTGAAAGTCTGGGACACTGTGTGGAAAATAGAGCTTTGTCTATAGCTACTGCATCACTTTCATTATTATCATTATGTTATTATTATTATTATCATTATTGCCGATCGGCCTTTGACAAAATGAAGTCCCTGCGTTACACCTCTGCCGGACTTTTCTCCAACTTTCAACAAGCCGAGTTACAAATGAGTAGTGTTACATCTTTAGGGGGCGGGTTTAACTCTATAAAAAGAAATGTTGAGGTCTGCTGTCTTTTTGGATTTATTGCATGACCTTTGAAGACAAAAGGTGGTTCAAATCGTCATTCGTGAGGAGGCAGTATGGCTAACTTTTGGGAACTGCAAAATGTAGAATATTTTTAATATTTAACTTTTTTTTTTCATATTTCCCTTTTTTTTTATTGCCCTAAATCGAGTGAACACAGGACAGCTGTGATTGTTATACATGTCAGTTGCCATGCCAACAAAGTTATTGCCATCAAACAAAAAATAATCTGCATTCATTTGTTGGAAGTACTCCACCGCTGATACTGTACATTGTTCCTCTTTAAAAAACTAAGTCGCGTGGACTCTCTACAGTTTCATGCATATAAACATTTTTCTTTGAAGATCAGCAGCATCTTACAAGGTCAATGGATGTTCATTTTTTTCAGCAATTAATAAATAAATGAATAATAGATAAATAAATAAATAAATAAATAAATAAATGTTACATTAATCAAGTAAATAAATACGGATAATAAATTAACAGGCAAGTCTTGGAGAAATACACGTAGAAAGGAAGGAGGGGCTATAAATAGACAATGAAGTATTTACATGATAAATAAGACGGCACGCGTCTAAGCCGCAGAGCTTTGAGCAATGTACACACGGACAAACAGAAGCATTTAGACGGTCACTTTGTAACTGAGGGTGTGTGAGTCCGTATACCTTCCTCAATCTGAGGTAAAAAAGAGGAGGAGGAAGAGGAGGACGGAGCACCTCAAGGAGCGGATCGAGGATTGCTTTTTGTTAAGACTGGACGATTCACCATAAAAGGCCGCAGAGTTCATGCAAGCCACCATGGCGGTGAGGAAGAACGACGGGGACTTTTCATTGCTATAGACAGGTCACTGCACATGGCACTTTTGATACCGATACCACTTCAACGACGTTTTGGTTCGACTCTGGGTGCTGCCGTCCTCACGGGAAATGTCATCGTGAGAAGGTGAATTATCGTCAAAACGGACAACGTGATTCTGGAACCTGTTCAACAGGTCGATTTTCCCCCAGGATGCATCAAAATGAACTGCTCTCTCAGAACGCGACGGGACCTGCGGCCCCTGCTCTTATCATGGCTAGCTTATGTAGTAACGCGTCTGTCGGATTACCTTTAAAACCTTTGACTACCCACAGTTACAAAGATGTTTTTTTTCTCTCTTATCGACAAGGGATAAATAGCAAAAGCAAAACCGTTTTAAAAAATCAAATAGAAAAATAACATCCGTTGAATTGAAACATTGGTGTGGAAAAGGGTTTCGTCTTTTTACCTTTTAAAATGATCTCCTTTTTTTGCAAATACTGTCATAGTTCACATTTTCATAAAAAGTTCATGTTGGCAGTTGCAAAAGAATTCAATTCTTAGCAAATAAAAAGCAGCATAAAAATACAAGAGGTCATTTTTGTCTCTAAAAAACAAAAAAAAACACTTTTACAGTCCTTTTTATGTTTTTTTTTTCATTTTTTTTTTCATTTTCCTGTACTATTTGCTATAAAATATCAGGAATCTAAATATTATTACTATTGATATCAATATCATTATAGTCATTGATAAAAATTCACATGCCAGGCCTCATATATAGTTGTGTGTGTGTGTACTTGTGAGTGTGCGTGTGTAAATGGGAATGAGAGTGTGTGTGTTGCGTGTGCACTGTCAAGGTGTGTGTACATGCATGTGCATACATATGTATGTGGGCGTGTGTGTGGTTGCACATGTTAGTTATTTGTGTACAACTAACATCTACAGTTGTCATTTGGGGAGGGGTTTGTCTGATTGTATGTTTCTCTGGACGATTAGCTACTGTGCAGGGGGAGAAAATCCAGCATCTTTTGAAATTGTCTTTGCCATAATCATCATAGTTTCTTCACGTAATCTCAGTGAAAATATTGCTTTCTAAAAAAAGGGAACAAACAAGGCATGGAGGGTAGAGCGGACTGGGGGTGGGGCTGGGGGCGGCGCATCGGTTGAGGACCCGAAAAAAGGAGCGGTTTCAGAAATTCTGCTTCCATCTCGTGGTTAGTTTTCCGATCCGGAGTCGTCTTCGTCCGCTGAACCCTTGAAGCAAGCCGACTCGTAGTGCTTGTTCAGGTAGGACTTGAGGGCGAAGGTCTTATTGCAGCGCTTGCATCGGTAGTGCTTGAAGGCAGAGTGTGTTTGCATGTGGGCGCGGAGGTTTGAGCGGTCAGCGAAGGCTTTGCCACAGTGGGCGCAGGCGAAGGGCTTCTCTCCCGTGTGAGAACGCATGTGGCCCTGGAGGAGCCAGGGCCGGCTGAAGGCCTTGCTGCACACATCGCACTTGTGCTTGAGGTCGTGAGTGAGGATGTGCATGGCTAGCGCGGGCATGGAGACGTATACCTTGTCGCAGGTGGGACACTTGCGCGCCATCTTGCTATCCAGGCTTCGGTGCGTTTGCTTGTGTCTGCTGAGGTTCGACGAGGTGGCGTATGTCTTGCCGCACTCGTTACAAGTGTGGCGGGACACGGTGGCGCCCCTCTCCTGTGCGGTGGTGGTGGTGGTATCTGCGTTGGCGGTGGCGGCGGCGCTGCTGCCTCTCGAGCCTCCCTCGCGACTTTGACTGTCCCCCTTCCTCCTCGAGCGCCCGTCAGAGATGAAGAAGGCATCCATGGTGTAACCCTCGGTCAGGGCCTCCGATTCGCCACTGTAGAAGCCGCTGGCCGTCATGCCGGACTGTGGGCTGTCGGGGTGCTCCAGGTCAGGGTCGCAGTACTCCTCCCCTCCGCTGTTCACCTGCGTGTACAGGGGGTCCGACACCGGCGACGCCAGCTTGTGCTCCAGCTTCTTCTCCCCCTGGTATACAGATGGCGTGATGTAATCCTGGATGTAGCCTGAGGATCACACACACACACACACACACACACGCACATAATTACAGTAGGCCAGCAGTTGTGTGATGGATAAGGACAAAAGGGACACAGTGGTGATTACATGCTTATCTTGTCGGATGATTGCCCTTTCAGAAATGATAAAACAGAAAAAGCAGCAGAGCACGAATGTCATTCTTTCCAGATCACACAGGTTATTTCCACAACTGTGGCCGCCATACAGGAAAACGCGACGCGCTCGTCCGAATTTGCGAAGGTTGCCCTATTACATCGCAGAGGGGCGCTGGCGTTCAGGCGGATATTAACTCATCAAAGGGTTCTCCAGCCAGAGAAGACGCACACTAAAGCCGCCTCTTACATAAAGCAGTCTCATTGATTAGACCTCCTTCCCTTGATAAGATTTAATTCAACTATACGGTGTGTCAGTCCTCTGTGGCCAGGGCCTATCTCCCTGTTAAAAACTGGTGCACGTGCTCACATTAAGGGTTTGCAAGGAAGCAAACTCCAAATGAGGAGGCAGATGTGCAGAACTGTGTCATGGTTCAGGGCAGAACATTAAAAAAACAGGTTAAATGAGTTTAATGATTTAAAGGAATGGCTTTGAGGCAGCGTAGGGCGATATGGAAAATATCATGATAATAATTAGGGAATTTTACATGATACCCCTTCTTCTTTCAGCTTATTCCCTGTTTCTCAGGGGTCGCCACAGTGGATTTTACAGTTTCCATCGGTACCTTGTGAGGGCACAGCACCAATGGCAGCTGTTGTTAACCCGGGCCTCGACCAATCCGGTGTGGTCTTGTCAAGCCCCATACTGATTTGGCAAAATTTTACGTCGGATGCCCTTCCTGACACAACCACTATTTTTTTTTTACATTTTTTTTTACATTACATTACATGATGAATTTTACACAATACTGATACTCTAAAAAAAAAAAAACCAAGTGCTGTCAGTTGGTTCCAGACAGCTGTGTCAAGCGACTTCTGGGCAACTTGATTTATTATTACATACTTAGGGAATTGGAAATTACTTAACGCAGTTGCGTGGAACCAGCTGACATATCATTATTAAGTGAATCCAATATTTCACTTTTTTCGAGTGTACATATCTGCCTACAAGTGCAAAAACTCCCATGTTTAAGAATCCAGCTGAGGTTTTGTCACACTGAATGCTTTGGTGATGTGTAATATAAAAACCAAAACCACTTTTCAAATAATGCCCCCTCAAACATTTCAGATGTCATGTTGTGAGGGTTTTCAGGTTATTGTCATCCTTAAAGGTGCAATCCGCAGTTGGTGCAGCTGTGGAGAAGTGTGGCGGACAGCTGCCACACTCCTGCTGTTGCTTTGATCAGATCGCATGAACGTTGCTCAATTTATGGCTTGCAAGTGAGAAAACCAGCCGGTGCCGCGTTGCCTTAAATTCCATTTGAGGCTTTCACTTGTTTTCATTTCTCACAATGCACCGTTTGATCCGATGGTGAGATGTGTTATGATGCTCGTCAGTACAGCACTCATGGTTTCACAGTACTCCTCATAGCCGTGGCAGCACGTGCCATTACAGAATGCACCTTTAATTTACACAACAACATCGTGTATCGCGATATGACAATATCCGAATTTCTATCTGATACAATACCACTCAAAGATGGTAAATGATAATATTGAACTATTGTCGAGCCATACTTGAGGATTTGAAATATCTTTGTACAAGGATTTATTGCCACTGGGGCCTCTGCTTGTTTTTTTCCGACCAAATGGCTCGTGTCAAAGAACAAGGTTGCACTTTTCTTACTTAAGAAGCCCTCCCTGGGTTATTTGCAGTAATTTACTGATTGTTTTAAAAGCTGCAGGCAAATCAATGTTGGTGCTCAGTCAGGTAGATTGTGGGACAGTATGTTACAGCACCGGCTAGACAAGCCTCCGAGACTGGCTGATGAAACAGGTCCAGGCATGATGCAGCAGAGCACAAACTTCCCCGGAGCCATGAAATGTCCACAACTGTATGCTGCATGATTACAGAGAGATATGTTTTGTTGGCATTATTCCCCGTCTTTCTTTGCCTTCTAAAGTGGCCCGGCGCCAGCGGGAGCTAAAAGGCTTCCTGGCAGCTAAGCAGGACAGAATATTCTCCAGCCGGATGAATCTCGGGAACCGAATGAGTCCTGAGTGTGTTTTACCTTCGGGACGAATATGCTCTATACAGGATGAAAATATGAGTGCAAATGTGGGATGTGGTGCAGTCTCTCCCCTCGGAGAAATAGTGCATAACTGCAGAAAAAGCCCATTCCAAAATACTGTGTGCAGCAAGTGGTGGAAATTAGGTATTGACTGCTTTTTAATGAAATTCAAACTTTTGCGCTGATCAATAGGCCATCATCTGTAAAATAGTACAGCTGTTGCAGCGGCCGGGTGCTGCAGAGGAAGACAGAAGTATAGTGTAAGGAAACGATAAAGTGCCCGTGACACACAATAATAGTTTATCGAGCACGGCGTGCTTGCGGGAGGAGAGATTTGAGACGATATCTGATGTGTGGCATGACGGAGGAGAAACAAGGAGGAAAATACAAAGAAATCCATCCATTGTTTGTGAAGGGGGGGGTCACCTGTCTGCAGCATCCAAGCCGGCTGAAGAGCCTTCAAGAAGCGTGTCATTAGGAAGTCATCTGAAGAGCTCTCACAGCACTCGGTGTCTATTACCGAGGGCTTCGGTTCATTCAGACAACCTTGGCAAAGACATGGCCATGGCACCGGGAGTCGGCAGCGCACAAATCTCACAGAAACCCCCTTTTAAACCGAGAATAACTACTACTATATGTGCACACGTGCTTATCAAGGTGGTTTATCTTGTTTTAAGTCTCGTGTGCTTATTTCAAGATGTTGCCTGCAAGATTTCCTCGCCAGCTGTCAGATGTTACTGCTTGTTTCCAGAAGGCGTACACGTTTCATCATAATACGACTTATTTCAAGACATTCTCTCTCTCTCTAAAAAAAAAAAAACGAGATTATCTCAAATCAAATGTCTTGTTTAAAGATTTTAATTTCCTGTTTGACTCCTTATACCAAGTCTTATGATTGATAAACAAGTACACTTTGTTGAAATATGCATCATCATCTGCCGGTGGGGTACATTTTCTTTACCGGCAGTATTCTGAAATAAGCATTATGAGATGCAAAACAAGATAAAATATCACGATGAGCCTGTCTTGTTTTGCAGTGCACCGTAGATTTAACAATTAACGGGGCCAGCCAAGGTTAATCCGGCATCCGTTCTGTGAATGATGCCCGAGCAGATCTCTGCCTCTTAAATCACACGATTGTTTTACCCAGCTTCTTTATTTTCATCAGTGCTCGTGTTTATTTCATCCAACTGAGCCGTATGTGAGTGGCGTTGTGTAATGTGTTTCAATTACCCAAGGTCAGACACGGCGTGGTGGTTTAGGTGTAGCGCTGTATCAGCCTTTACAGCTCGCAGGCTCGTCTCTCTCTCATGCAAAGCAAGCGTGTAATTAATGGACCCTCTCAACCAGCCCGCTTTGTTGTTCCACACACACTCAAGTCAAATGTCTCCACAACGGGGGTAACGGAAAGCCTCTCGGCACGGCAGAAGTGCTGACGCCGGCTATTTCAGCCATGTCGAGATTTCTTGAATTCTGCGTGTGTGTTTTCCAGCTCGGTGTGAAAATGAGCCTTCTTTTGTCTGATTGAAATGGCTTTAGTCAAAGCCGACATACTCTCTTCTGTTGCCGTTTTCTCACTTTGCAAGGACAATGGAGGGGGAAAATAATACAAAGGGCTGCCATCGTAATCATCTGTGCTGATTAATATTCAGTTGTATTTGAAAACAGTGCAAGTGCAAAAAGTCTACAAGGTAGTGTATGTGTTTCCAAAAAAGTTTCTCATAAAAATGTCTTTTACATTTAGCACAATTTAACAAATAGTTCCTATCAACAGTTTAAGCCAGTCTGTTTGATAGCGCTGCGTCCATCCACGTGCTTCAGTTAACACTACAGTAGCAGATTATCTAAATGTAAGTGGACAGTGGTACTGATGCAAGTGAATAACAGGTGGGCAGCATCGCATCATTTTGCTCTGTCTGCACGGCGGAGCCTGTCTTGTGTATGCAGAGCTCATAAAAAATCACAACAAAGAAAGACAGCCAGCCAGCCAGCCAGCCAGCCAGCCAGCCAGCCAGACAGACAGATATCTGGCGGTTTTAAATATGGCCACAGAATGGAAGCAGCGGGCCTAAACCTGACCGTGGAAGTGAAGGACGTGTCTCAGTATTGACTCGGTCTGTGTGCTGACCACTGTGTGCAGCTATGTGCCCTCTCTCCATGTTTACTGAACAGGCCCGCATCACGCGATGGCCGTCAATGCCGCCCCAAAGCATTTCAGCTCCTTTTTATTTTTTCTTTTCTTTTCTATCTCTCTCTCTCTCTCTCTCTCTCTCTCTCTCTCTCTCTCTCTCTCTCTCTCTCTCTCTCTCTCCCGCTTCCTCTTTCTATCCTTTCCTTCCGAGCTTCCCGCCTGGCTGCGTTGTTCAGTGGGCTGATGTCTCTTGTGGCGGTGATATAGGCCTGCGTGGATGAAACTCTAACCCCTGCTAGTTTTCAGATGCCCGGAAGGAGGAGAAAGATGTAGAGGAGCAATGGTGGGAGGGAGTGAGAGAGAGAGACACAGCGAGAGTGAGAGAGGGAGAGAGAAAGAGAGAGAGAGAGAGTGCTCCGGTTGGACAGGGAGAGAGAGGGGGGCAAGGGGAGGTTCGGGTTGTAATGGGAACTCAAGGACAATAACAGCTAAGGACAAACGTATCACCCGATGCTCATCTCTTGTATCCATTTTTTTAGCACACATGAAGCACAGATATGGAGTCAGCGCTTGTATATCTGTGTGTGTGTGTGTGTGCGTGCGTGCGTGTGTGTGTGTGTGTTAACGTGTGTGTCTGGCCATGCACCACAGTGCTCGGTGCAGCCTCGCAAAATAAATAAACGAAACCTTCTCCTGATTTTCGAGATCTGTTTTGTCTCCACCCCACCCCCATTTACATAAACTAATCCGCGGCTGTGACCTGAATTGTGTGTCTGCCCTTCACTGGAGTCAAAAGCACAAAGTCTGCACGCGTGGGGGTGGGGGGGGTGATGGATGGTGGTAGTGGTGGTCGGGGGGTATTCCAGAGGGGGATTATTTGAGATACTGATGCAAGAATAACCAACATCTCTTGTTAATTCACACACTTGGCATATAGTAATTGGAGTGAAAAGCGCCGATATATCTACCCCCCCCCCACACCCCGCCGCTCCACAACCCGCACACAGGCCACAGAAGATGCCGTCCGTGTTGACGGTGTGTGTGTGTGAACAGTAGGGAATAGATGGAGTGAATTGGGGGAGGGGGAGGGGGGGCTGTTGTCCGGCCAGCGGTGCTGGTACATCACTGACAGTGGGGGGGGGGAACCAGGGTGGTCCGGAGGCATGCATGCACGCAAACTCACCATTCTCGCTGAGACGGACCCCGAGGCTGGTCACCGAGTCTGTGATGGAACGTGCAAAAGTCAACGAGTCGTCCAGGTGGTGATGGTGGTGGTTAGAGTTGACCACGTTGGACGTGGATGAGAAATCATCAAGCTTGATCTTCTTCACCAAAAACGAACGGGGCATGGTTCAATGGATGGAAACACGGAGCCGAGAGAAGAGCATGGGAGAACGGAAAAAAAGGGACTCTCTCGCTGCGAGAAAGCACACAAAGCAGGAGCCGGATGGACGGTAATCCTATTGCGTTGAAACGTTACAAAGACGGCAGCCCAAAATAAGAAAAAGAAATAATATAAAAAAACATCAAGAAGGGAAAATGGAAACCAGCGGAGAGCGAGGCTGACGGCAAATGCTGTGTGCGTGCGCGTGCGTGCGTGCGTGCGTTACTCTATGGCTCCCCCAGCTTTCACCTCGACCAAATAAAAAAAAATAAAAAAAATAAAAAAAGATCCTGTTCAGCACTGGATAGCTCCTGTGATGCAGCAGGCTTAAGGGACCAGCGAGGAAAGAGAAGAGATGGAGACAGACTGAGAGAGAAGAGAGAGAGAGAGAGAGAGTGGGAGAGAGAGAGAGAGTGTGGGAGAGAGAGAGAGAGACTGTCAGACTAGCTGAGATCAGCAATCACGTCAGCCTTTATATGGGGCACAGGCAGGGGAAGATCAGGTGGTGCTGCGAAATGGAGCTGCTTAGCTTTAATCCATCAAATGTCCCCGGGGACACACATCAAATTACTACTGAACCGTCTGTGCATTCGCACACAGACAGAGGAGAAAGAAACACAGCCAGACCCCCAGTGCCCCTACCGACCCCCCACCCCTAACTCCCACCCCACCTCCTTCCACCTCCTCCCTCTCTCCCTTTCACCCCCGCTTATGCTTCATGCTCGGAGGAGGAGGAGTAAAAAAGAGGGGAGGGCAGACAATGGAGATGTGGATGAGAGCACATTCGGTGTCCTGCCCCCCATTGTTTTCAGATGAAGTGTCGCGCTTTATGTTTGCCTTGTACAGCCGATGCCTCCCTCCTGTCCTCCCCGTCACCTTCGACTCCCTCTCTCTCTCTCTCTCTCTCCCTCTCTCTACCGCTATCTCTCCCTCTCTTTCTCTCTGGTCCAATTCAACAAACCATCCCATCCCATCCCACCACCAACACGTCCCCACTGTTTACTGTACTACCAAAAGAAAAAAACGAAAGAAAAAAAACGCCAAGCACAGCGTTTCACATGCTGTTGAAATCTGGGAATGCCATGGATCCTTTTTTTTCCTACAGGCTGCAGATTCCAGCACTGTGTGTTTTCACTGGGAACAAACTGGCTGGAGGAGGGACATCAGTGCTGCCCTGCTATAACTTGTCTCTCTGCAGACGTGCGTCCTGTCATGCATAGCAATGAATTACCGGACTAATTAATTACACTACTGTTTGATGAGAGTGAAATCTAGAATTAGACTCGTGCTTGTTAAACGGCGTCTCCGTTCACATCTGTGTTTGTTTGGATTCATTTGGACTTATTAGCTCATGACCTTTCCATTGCAATATGTGTAATTCACAAAAAGTGTCTAAGTAGTCATGTATTTATTTATCGGTCAACTATTTTGACTCTCTGCCTGTGTTTGGGTAATATTTGTGCAGCAAGTCATTGTTTTACCTCTTCCTAAAACCACAACAAAAAGGTTTCCCACAAGTGAAACACAAACATGTCCATCTGATTCCCTGTTTAACAGCATTATTTGAGTTCATTTTGGTCACTGTAATGTAAAGCAATTCAGCTGTTGTATACTTGTAGAGATTGTCACACACCATTAAGATAAATGTTAATTTTTGATTTTTATGTCATATGAACAAAAGGCTTAAAATTTTATTATCCTGCCAAACAGCTGATGTCAACAAACAGGAGTCTAACAGAGGTCAAAGAAAGCGAAAATTGAGTTTGGATCCACAGTGACCCTCATTTTACCAATTCATCTCTTCTCTTTTCTTCTCTGTCTTGATGATTCAGACATAGATAGATAGATAGATAGATAGATAGATAGATAGATAGATAGATAGATAGATAGATAGATAGAATAGGAGCTGCCTTCCACTGGTTCAAGTTGTACCTCTCGGGGAGATCTTTTAGAGTATCTTGGAGGGGAGAAGTGTCCAAACCACATGGCTTATCCACAGGGGTACCTCAAGGGTCAGTGCTCGGTCCCCTCCTCTTCTCAATATACAAATCCTTACATAGTGCAATCATCTGCTCCCATTGTTTCTCATACCATTGCTATGCTGACGATACCCAGCTCTTCCTATCATTCCTGCCAGATGACCTCACAGTCTCAGCACGGATATCGTCATGCCTTGCTGATATCTCTGCATGGATGAAAGAACGCCACCTTCAGCTTAACCTATCTAAGACTGAGCTCCTTGTCATCCCAGCCAGTCCATCCTTACAACAACAGATCCAATATCCAGCTCGAATCAACCCAACTCATGCCTACAAAGTCTGCCTGAAACCTGGATGTCATGATTGATGACCAACTAACCTTTAAGGTTCACGTGGCCTCGATTATTCAGTCGTGCCGATTTGCCCTGTACGACATCAGGAAAATTAGACCCTACCTGTCTGAGCATTCAGCACAACTCCTGGTACAGGCTCTTGTTATATCACGCATTGACTACTGCAACTCCTTATTGGCAAGTCTCCCTGAATGCAATTTCAAACCTCTGCAAATGATCCAGAACATGGCAGCACATCTGGTCACCCAACCCAAAACAGCACACGTCACTCCGCTGTTCATATCCTTCCACTGGCTTCCCAGTTGCTGCCCGCATCAAATTCAAAACCTTAAAGTTTGCTTACAAAACAGCAACTAAAATGGCTCTCGCCTACTTGAACTCCCTCATTCAGATCTCCACTGAGTCCTGCTCACTACGCTCTGCCAATGAAAGGTGCCTGGCACTTCCGCCACAATGGGGCCCTAAGTCACTAGCCATACTCTTCTCTTTTGTAGTTGGCTGGTGGTGGAAATAGTTATCAAATTCCATTCAATCCGCTGAGTCCCTCTCCATCTTTAAGAAGAAGCTAAAGACCCAGCTCTTTCTCTAACACCTCCACACCTGATGGTATTTAAAAAAAATTTCACTTCTATGCACCTTTGCCTTTGTGCACTGCCTGTTGACACCTTATGTCCTATCAGACTAGAACCTAGTTTTTTGACACTTAGTCACCTCATGACTAGATCCTTGCTTGTTTTGTGTTAATTCTCAGATGTACGTCGCTTTGGATAAAAGTGTCTGCTAAAGTTAGTATAGTTTATAGTATAGTTATAGTTTATAGTATAGTATAGTGGTATAGTTTATTCATTGTTTCCTCCCTCAGGCTGTGAGGTTCCTCAACAGCCTGAACACTTAGACCTTCTATAAAATGACTTTTTTGCTTACTGTCCGTGTCGGGTGTGCTTTTGATGTTTAGGTCAGTGAAGTAATTCTTGTTTTTAATGCAGTTTTTGTTTTTGATATTTATTGTGTGTTATTTGTTTTTATGTGGCACTGAGGTCCTTTTGAAACGTAATTTCATTCCCTTGTATGTATCAGACATACATATAAGGCAATGACAAATAAAAGCAGTCTAAGTCTAAATTGTAAGATGGACAATTTCTTGTCCAACACGAGGAAATTTGTTGCTACAGCGTATACATTAAAATACAACTTAATCACATCAGAATACAAGTTCATCCTTAGATTTATTTGTATATACATCTCCATACAGTTAGACATGGTTACACAGGTACTATACAGTACAAATTTGCATGACACTGAATGGGACCTGGGCACATATGGACATGCACTATTACCGGCGTATTTTATTTAAAGTCTCTATGACAGAGGGGACAGAACTTCTGCCAAAACTAGCTTTTTGATGTGAGTTGATTTGTGATCTCTTTTTTTCTCTCTCCCCAATTTTACCCGGCCAATTACCCCACTCTTCTGAGCCGGCTCAATCGCTGCTCCACCCCCTCTGCCGATCCGGGGAGGACTTCAGACTACCACATGCCTCCTGTAATAGATGCGGAGTCGCCAACCGCGTCTTTTCACCTGACAGTGAGGAGTTTCACAAGGGGGGACGTAGCGCATGGGAGGATCACGGTATTCCCCCCAGTTCCCCCTACCCCCGAACAGGCAACCCGACTGACCAGAGGAGGATTAGACATGTGGTAGTCTGCAGCCCTCCCCGGATCGGCCAGAGGGGGTGGAGCAGCCATCGGGACAGCGCGGAAGAGTCGGGTAATTGGCCGGATAAAATTGGGGAGAAAAGGGGGGGGGGATCCCCAAAAATGAAAAAATAAAACATAAGGAGTAATGTGGGAACATCTGGGGCTAAGGCAATTATTGGCCTAAAAGAGCCTATAATAATTTGTTACGACTATCTCGTTAAAAGTATTTTTGTTATAACAGAAATAAGCGTGTTTTGTATCTCTGTTTGAGCCTTGTTGGGTTCAGGTTGTAAAACGTTATAGACTTAGGCTAATCTGGAACTGGAGTTGGCCCTGCCCACTGCTCCTACTGTATAGGAAGGGTTAAATGCAGAGGACAAATTTCATTTCAACGTACGTGAGTACTGAGAAATGACAAAATGACAAATAAATATAAATCTTATAAATATAAATCTCAGATCTTGAATTTGTCGGCGCTAGTATGCTGTTTCTGACCTTGTGTTTCACAGTGCTTTCTCGAGCGTTGTCTTGGATTCGGCGCCTGTTATAATGAGCATTTATGTAGATCTATAATTTATCCATGATAAGAAAAAATTGTCACAAGCTGTTATGTCACAAAAAGTCCGTAGATAGGACCTCGTTCAACCAAATCCTTTGGGATTACACACGTGCATAAAACACACCAAACCTTTTGGAAAATGGTTTTTATTTACAAACAACAATATTGTAGAATAACAGAATCCATAACAATTAATATGTTCAATTAAATCGAAAGACACGTGTTGCACCAGTATGCCGTCCAACAACGGAGAAATGTCTGGCTGACTAATTCCCCGAGTCATACCCCCCGCCCCCAACCCCACCGAAACTCCGAGTATTCACTGTTGATCACTACCAAAGTTTCGGAGCCCAAAAAAAAAAGGTATTCGGTACAGCCATAGATTGCAACATTTCCCCAATCCTCTGAATAGTACACAGGGCCATTGTAACTCTAATTAATGGTCACACTAATTTGCATATGAAACCGATTGTTGGTTTCAGTCTTATGCAACAGTGCTGTTTATAAGGGTGGGGACACCTGCAGTCAGTTGAGACTGAAGAGGTCGCTTAGTTGAGTGATGAAACATTTCTCTCAATAAACGTTGCGTCCAGATGAACTGGTTCAACTTTCTGTGATTGAGAAACAATAAAACAGCCCAAGCCCAGCCCAGACAACCAACAACCATGCTGAAGAAAACTAGCACCCAGTGTCCCTAATTAGTTGATAGATGTGTCAGTCAAAATTTACTGTCTGGTTGACATGACAACAATTCTTATTCTGATGCTTTGAGGTGGCAGGCGAGGAGAAGGAGGAGGTTCGTTATTTGGCGGTCTGAGATGAACCCTGTTATCTGCCATGCAGAAGAAAAGTTCCTTTTCAATAAAGGATCAATAAAGACATCTGGATTAAATCAAGTTAGATGCACATTGCAGTGATGAACAATCTTTGAAGCAACAAGTTTGAAGTACTGATACCATTTATCTACAGGCCGTGCTAGCTAACGCTAATCTCTGCTTCATGATATTATCCCATTCAGAGGGAGCCTGCCCTTGGAAACGGATGAGCCGCTGTGGCAACCCCTAACGGGAGCAGCCGAAAGTAGTAGTAGTAGTAAAGTATTCAATGGGTCGCCATTCAATGTTATTGAATACGCCTATGACCAATAAGTAGTCCCTACTTATGATAATTTCCCTTCAACATTGTATTATACATTTCTTCTTTACCATAACCCTGCATGTGTTTTGCTATTTTTTTATTTGTGTTAATTGCAATTAATCATAGCCTATCATGCAATTAGCATGTTAAGAATGTAGTTGAATGTAATTGTCAACATAAAATTCTAAAATATAAATGATAATTGTCTATATTCTAAGTTAAACAAAACACAGCTGTGTGACACAGCTGCTAATGAACCAGTTGTTGAAGGAATAAGAATGTATGTGCACTGTCCATGTCCTGGTTTGGGACTTTGAACATCTGGTCACCCCATATAACTTTAATTAATTGTACCGCAACCTAGGATGGAAAAGCATTGGTGACATGTTAGCCAACAGCCAGGACTACCAGATTTGGTTTCCAATTCTGTTAACAGCAAAGCTAACTACAACTAGCAAATTTGGCTACCATGCTCTTTGAGCTCATGTTTAGCTGCGGGCGCATGCTGCTCTGCACTCAACCAAGTGGTGAACACAACATAGACAGCTCATCATGTGTTTAAGGCTGTAGAAGTCACAGTAAGGCCAGAAATTGCTGTGGCTATAAAATGTCTACACACCCCTGTTAAAATGGCAGGTTTTTGCGATGTAAAAAAGTGAAACCAAGATAAATCTTGTCAGAACTTCTTCCACTCTTAATGTGAATTTGCAATCTATAAAAAATGAAGTGATAAACAAGTGAAAAAGAAAAATACAATCTCACAATAACCTGGTTGCGTCATTGGGGATGTGGCTGTGTTGACTCAGATCGTGTAGTGACAGGGTACAGTGTTTCTTTGTCCTTTCTTGTTTACTTGCACCAATACAAAGACACCAACCAATTATGAAAGATGAGGACTGTAACCAGTTATATTTAGTGATAAATTGGTGACTGCATCTGCCTACTTATTAACAAAAAGAAAAACCACTCGCAAGTGAGCAGGGGAGCAATGATAGTAGTTGTGTGCTTGGAGATAACAATCACGCACTCCTTCGAATACTGTGTAAACTAAAAGCATGGGTTTTTTTCCCTCGCAGGCTATAATATTGCTCGTGCAAGCAGAGATATTATGCCACCAGTGCTGTGAAAGTGCTCACAAAAATAATATGCGTTTGCAATTGTTTGAGTTGCGCGTGGATTTCATTTGCACTTGCAGATTTTGGCAGTGGTATGCCATCATACATGTAGGGAGCAACCAGTACTTGGCAGAAATTTCCTGCAGCTCCTTTAATGTTGCCGTAGGCCTCTCGGCAGTCCCCCTGACCAGTTTTCTTCTCGTCTTTGTATCGATTTTGGAGCAACATCCTGCACCACAACTCCTTTACATCTGCATTCGTAGATCTCATTTGCGCTTGCGGATTTTGGCAGTGATATGCTGTCATATACATGTGACAACAATCTCCCGTATTCTTCATATGTCTGTGCTATAGAGTAGGGTGGCAAGACAGAAGGAAGCCTTTTCACACACAAAAAAAAGCATCCAATCCCGGCTAAATTTTGCAAAAAGATACATCCCAAAACCATGTGGAAAAATGTGTTATGGTCTGATGAGACCAAGGCTGAACTTTTTGGCCATAATTCCAAAAGGCATGTTTGGCAGAAAAACAACACAGCACATCACCAGAAGAACAGCAGACCCATGGTGAAGCATGGTAGTGGCAGCATCAGGCTTTGGGGCTGCTTTTCTTCAGCCAGAACTGGGACTCTAGTCAAGGTGGAGGGAATCATGAGTAGCTCCAAATACCAGTCAATTTTTGCACAAAACCTTCAGGCGTTTGCTAGAAAGCTGAAGATGAAGAGTAATTTCACCTTTCAGCACGACAACGACCCAAAGCATACATCCAAATCAACAAAGGAATGGCTTCACTAAAAGAAGATCAGCGTTTTGGAAAGGCCCAGCCAGAGCCCAGACCTGAATCCAATAGAAATTCTGTATGGTGACCTGCAGAGGGCTGTGCACAGGAGATGCCCTCGCAATTTGATGGATCTCGAACGTTTTTGGAAGGAAGAGTGGGAAAATATTGCCAAGTCAAGATGTGCCAAGCTGATAGACTCTTACCCAAAAAGACTGAGTGGTGTAATAAAATGAAAAGGTGCTTCAACAAAGTATTATGCACTTATGCAACCAGGTTATTGTGAATTTTGCATTTTTATTTTTGTTCCATAAAAGGCTTTACTTTGTGTTTCACTTGAATTTTATAGGTTGCAATTTCACATTAAAGGAGGGGAAAGTTCTGACATGATTTAACTTGGTTTCCTTTTTTTTTTTTTACGTCACAAAACCCTGCCATTTTAACAGGGGTGTGTAGACTTATTATATCCATTGTAAATGGTTCAAAACTGAATTCTGGAAAATTTCTAATGATATAACAGTTGTGTGAATGACAAGTTTATCAATTTATTGAGACAAAATATGTGCATAATTGATATGGATAAGGGTCTTGAATTTGTAGTTTATGTTAGCTGTGATAAAGTGTTCCTTCTTCCAAGTATTTACAAGAAATCATTCCCATCATGGAATGATTGACAGTCCTACATTAACAGAGACCCTGCAGCCTGAATGTGTCAGTTTTCAAGAGAACGTTATCTTAAATTAGTGTGGAAAAGATTTATCACACATCTGTGACGGTACGTAATGATGCACGTTCACTTTGCTGTCGCTGAGCCAGCTTTACACCAATGAAGCAAGGACAAGAAAGAGGATAGGGGAAAGTATGCATTACATTGGTCCAAAATGAGGAGTTGGCAGTGTTCCCACTCCCACTTTAGGGTAGGTCATATTGGTAAATAAATATTATTTACTACATGCTTTATAAAGTGAAGCTTTTTTTGTTCTTTCTTTTTTTTTAACACTGATTAATTGCATGACATCATTATATGCCCTAAATCTTGCAGGGTACCTTGCTATGCAAGCTTTTTAAAGGCAGCATCTGGTTTTGCAGCAAACCTCATTACAAGTTCTTAAAAGAATTGCTTCCTGACTGCTGCCGATTTGATTATTTTTCCAGCTTATGCAAAGAAACAGGATAAACAGTGAACTTTTTTCCGACTGGTATTGAGCTTTTCCAGCAGCTGCACTAACCACCAGTCAGCTCACCTTAGCAGAAACATTCCTCATTATTCTGCCTTTTGTATGGCGCCGTGAAGCACATACACAAGCCACTTGTCTGTTAACACACAAGGCATGCAGACATCAATATTTCAAACGCAGGATAGTTGGAGTAAACCTGTAGCTGCTGCTATAAACTCAACCCGATGGCAAAAACCACCTGTTAATTCAACTTAATGGAGAAAACCAAGTGTACCTAGAAAAGCACACTCAGTATGTTGGTGGAACACAGTTATCTCAACTCAACTCAAAACTTTTTTTGCAGACTCAGGGTCCATAACAAACAAAAACAAGAGAAGAAAGAATAAAGCCATAAAAGATGAGAACCACTGGTAAAAGATAAACCCTAGACAATACATAACGTCAACACAATAAAATAACAAAAGAGGAACAAAGCAGTTTTATAAGAAGGCAGGTATACCTGTGGTCCCACTGCCGGGATTGGTGGCGTGTGGCACTGAATCTTATATTAGTTAAACTCATGATGATTACATTATCAGAGTCATTGAGCCGGCAAATAAATTTATGCATGAGCTTTCTTAGAACAGCCTGAAAAGTATTGACTCCTGCAACCACAAATATTTCACTTTCACTACACCGTCTAGGTCTTTTTAGTAGTATTCTCATAGCATCATTATAAGCTACTCAAAGCCTCTGTAAGCTTGTTTTTTTTTTTGTAGTTTAACCACAGGTGTGCAGTATAAAGTGATGTACAATATGTAGTTTGACCACAGATGTGCAGTATAAAGTGATGTACAATATGTCGTTTGACCACAGGTTAGCAGTATAAAGTGGTGTACAATGTGCTGTGAACAGAGACATCTTCACACTAACTGAACACATACCAAACTTGTGTGACAGAGTTTTTGCTTGTGCATACATCATGCAGCATTGCCTATAAATATCATCATCTTCTGTCATTTCTTCAGTAATATAATGTCCAAGATATTTCACCTCATTACATACCACAAGATTATTATCAGACAATTTAAAATCAGGAAAAATTTAGATAATTGTCCTCTTTGGTTATGCAGATCATGACAACACTCTTACTCACATTGTATTTGATATCATGCTCCACACCATACACAGATCATATATCAAGGAGCTGCTGGAGACCAGCGCTACAGGGACTAAGGATGACAAGGTCATCTGCATACATAATATGGTTCACCAAAGTATTACCAATCATGCACTCAGTGTTACAGGCTTTCAACTGCTCGGACAAATCATCAATATATAGTAGATTGTAGAGAACCGGGGACAGAATTCCCCCTTATCTGACACCACACCATTACCGGTACCATTACCATTCATTCATTCATTCATTCATATTTATTTTTCTCATTTCAGTGTATACTTCCAAATAGTAATTTTTCATATAACTACTTATTTACAATCATAACTGTACACATTCCATGACTGAAAAAGAGCAAGAGGAAGAAAAAAACGCAGTACACAATTGTACAGTGCATTGCATTGATACACTGTTCTCTAACTGTTTCCTGATGAGCATTAACATGCAAATTTCATCTGGACAAACTCCACCTTGACTAGTGCTTCTGACTGGGTAAAAGAATGCAACAAGTTACAGGTTACAGAGCCACAGGTTACAGGTAAAATGTCAGCTTAGCACACAGAAACATGCTGTTGTAAAAATTAATGTGTTGTACAGGCTATATTTGTGGACTACACATTGCTAATTGCTCCTCTGCTCATCTTTACCCCTCCTCCTCCTCCTCCTTTTGCTCTCTTCGCCTGAGTTCTAGTCCACTTCCAACCCCTCAACGTCATGTGGTCACCGCCTCAGGATGTTACCATAGTGACTGCCCCGCCTTGGGCTAAAGGAATGTTTTTTTTTTAACCCCCACCAATATTACAACGGGACAGGGTCTACAATCTGTTCTGACGGGGCGGGGGGCAGGTTGTTGTACAGCCTCAACCTCATTAACATCCTGTATGGTCCTCCAGCGTTTATGTGGAAGATGACCTGGCTGACTGAATGAATGAATGAATGAACAAACGAATGAATGAGGTCTATCTACTCAATTTCTTCATCTTGTGCACAATTCCACCAGAGACACGGCGACAATTACACTGTCTACAGGAGACTTTATAATCTCTATTTACAGGACATGTGAAGCCCGTTTAATCACTTGACTCAATTCTCCAGCTAATTCAGCTGCCTGGTAATTTATTTGAAAAATAATTGAAATACAAAAAACTAGAGGAGTGCACCCAATAGAGTGCAGATCTCCGCCAGGCGTACGTATCTCCCCTTCTCCAAACACGCACACACGAACAGAAAAAAACAATGTCTTTCCTGCCATTATAAGACTTTTGTCCAGCACCCAAGTCGAATGAATTAGAAATATGGAAAAAAGTTGTCAATATGCAGCGCTCAAGCTAAAAAAAAAAACTACTTAATCAAAACAGTTTGCCTTTCAGTCTGTGGATGTGCAGCCTCATAGGCAGATCCTTGCACGAAAGTGACCAAGTTTGATATGAAATGACAGCGATCAGGCTATCATAATTATAAAGCCCTTATTAAAAGACATCAAATGTGTTTAACCGCTGCTGTTTTCATAGTATAAAATGAATCAAGATGAATGACTGCTCTGCTGATTGACTTTCCTTCATGAAACAATGGTAAGGAAAAAGCTCAGCCATGGGAAGTGTTTTATTGTAGCTACTGAGATGATTTCCAGCTGTGACTGTGATTAATCCAACCAGGGGCGGCGCTTAGACTCTCAGCACAGAGGGGGTGAAGCATTCTCCAGGGGCCCTTCTGATAGTCATTTTGAAATGCACAACTAAAAAAGCTGATCTATCCTATCCTATCCATAAACACAAATTGTCACTTATTGAGCCAAGTAAGCCTATGTCTAAGAAAACATACAGTGAAACCGTTTTGTTAGACAAGCCTGTTCTGAAGAACAAAAATGAAAATGGGTTGGTAGTCACGTTCTAATGTTTCAGCACCGAGGACAGCATGTGGCACTACGTGTATTGATTGACAAACGGTTCAGCACCATCTCCAATAGACAGGCCAGGTGGAAGGATAAATATAGACTTTTCACTCACCAATTTTTGTCCCCGCTCAACCTGCTGTAGTTTAGTGTAGCCCATCTGAGAGAAAATGGAAGAAGGATAAACTTAAGGTATCTCTTAATATACTGAAAAGTTTGATGCTGGCTTATCAGAATGCAGTAAAGGAAGCAAGGCATTCCTACTTCTCCAATGTCATTGCTGGTAGCTGTCACAACCCCAGGGTTTTATTTCAAGCAATAAATTCAGTGCTTAGCTCTTCTTCTAGCCAGCCTTTGGAAGCATCCATTGAAAATTGCGAGCAGTTCTTCCAACACTTAATTAATAAAATAGAGGACATCAGGCTCCACATTACACCTGTGATGACAAAAAAAAAACCCATCTGCACTGAACCCTCAACCAATTGGACTCATTTTAAACAAATTTCTCTGTTTAACGTAGGGGGGTTAATCTCTCACTTGAAGGCTTCCATCTGTCAATTAGACACCATCCCCACTAGGTTTCTGAAAGAGGTATTTCAGACAGTCAGCCCACAAATTCTCTCCATTATCAACTGCTCATTGTGTACCAGTTTGTTCCCATCTAGTTTTAAAAATGCAATGGTCTGACCTCTCCTGAAGAAGCCCGCTCTTTTTTTTTGGAGGGGGGGGGTCTCCTTTTCTCCCCAATTGTATCCGGCCAATTACCACAGAAAAGTCTTGCTTCTCAACTAATTGCACACATGAATTGTAGTATCTTTGAGCAATATCAGTCAGGATTCCGTGCCTACCACAGCACAGAAACAGCTCTTATTAAAGTTACCAACGACTTATTGCTCGCCACTGACTCTGGCACTTGTTCAACTTTAATCCTGCTAGACTTGAGTTCTGCTTTTGATGTAGTCGATCATGACATCCTTTTAAATCACCTGGAAAACTATGCGGGCATTCTGCTCTTGCCTGGTTCCGATCTTACCTATCTGACAGATCTTTCTTTGTTGTAATGGGAGAATTTGCCTCATCCCAGCCCCCCTTGCATGTGGTGCTCCCCAGGGGTCAATTCTTGGCCCAATATTATTTTCCATTTACATGTTTTCCTCGGGTCAGATCATCTGCAATCATAATATTAATGACATAACCTGTGTCCAAAAATTTCTAATCAGTGAGCAGTCCCAAAACATATGCACTGTTGTGCCCAGCACCTGATCCCGGCAGTGAGTACCGTTAGGGCTGGTAATTAGTTTCATTTTAAAACATTTGATTGGTGTAGCATATGCTCTGTATAAGCTGTATAGTGTATAAGCTGATTCGCAAGATTTTTAGAGGTACTGCTTATGTTAGACCATATCGTTTCCTAATTTGGTTTCAGACCGACAGTGCAGAGTTCCCTGGCCCACACCCCTTCAACTGCCAGTGTCTTAGTAGAGTGATCAAGCAGAGAGTTATATATACGTGTCACTGTCCCCCGAGTAACCCGCCCAGGACCAATCCACTCCTCCATAGGGTGCTCCAGCAAAGGCCCATTCCAGGGCACCCCATGTGTTTTCATTGCAGATCTCAGTCTCAAGTAAAAAAAGAAAGAGGTGCCCGGTAAATGATATTTCTCCCTAATATCTTGGAATGAACGGAGTCTAGTATTGTTAAAAATATCACTGAGAGTGAAGACACCTTTTTGTGACCATGAGGGAAATGTAAAAGGCTGCCCACCTGATTGAAGGTGATAGTTATTCCATAGTGAAGATGTTTGATGAAATAAATCTATTTTGCCCATCATCAGTTCCACTTTTTTCCATACATCAATAGAATTGGTTACAATGCTCCCGTATCGTAGATTAATGCTCCGCCTGCCTGTATATAATAAGTCTTCCAGACGGTGTGGCTTCATGCGTGCTGCCTCCATAGCCCGCCAAGGGACCTCAGATTCCTGGTTTCTCCAAACATGCAGTGGTCTAATTTGAAAAGCATAATAATAAAAATTAAGGTTTGGGACAGCTAAGCCTCCAGTGAGTTTGGTTCTTTGTAAGGTTGTAAGTTTGATTCGTGCACGCTTTCCTCCCCAAATGAACTGTGATATGAGGGAGTGCATTTCCGTGATAAATTTAGGTGGTGGTGCAAGGGAGATCATAAAAACAAAAAATTAATCCGAGGCAAAATATTTATTTTTATAGTTGTAACTCTGCCTTGTAAAGACACAAAGAGAGCCCCACCTCTTCAGATCACCTATAATCTTTTCTTTCACAGCCAAAAAGTTTTCCTGAACTATTCTACTAAGACTGGGGTAAATCTTTATGCCAAGGTATGTAAAGGGTGTACAGTTAGGGATGTCAGCAGTCAAACTGGTATTTAATGCAGCGGTGTTCAATGGAAGAAGAGCAGATTTAGTCCAGTTGATTTTATATCCTGCCATCCCTTTAAATAGATCAAAGAGTTTTAGGACCTGCAGTAGTGATGTCCAAATATTAGATATGAAAAGAAGACAGTCATCTGCATATAATGTCTAGATTTGTCTACGGTTATAGGAGATATTGTGTCACTCTCTCTGATGGACTGAGCCAGGGGTTCTAGGGACAAGGCAAAGAGCAGAGGGGAAAGTGGACAGCCCTGTCTGGTTCCACGATGTAAAGGAAAGGGTTGTGATTGATATGTTCCTGTGAGAACTGATGCTGTAGCATGACCTTATAGTGTTTGTGTCATGGAGATGAAGTTAGGCCCAAATCCGAATCTCTCCATGACCAGCCATAGGTAACTCCATTCCTGTCTGTCAAAAGCTTTATCCGCATCAAGAGAGCAAACAGCACAGTCCTCTGGAATGGTATCTGCAACCTCGATAACATGTAGGAGCCTCCTAACATTATCTGATGCTACTTTCCCTTTCATGAATCCCGTCTGATCAAAGTGAATTAACTTCCCAATTACCGTCTCCATGCGAGTAACAAGTACCTTGGCGTAAAGCTTCACATCTCCACAAATCAGCGAAATTGGGTGATAACTTGAGCATTCAAGAGGCTCTTTGCCTTTCTTGAGTAAGATGGTGATGAGGGCATTTTTCTGGTCCCTATGAAAGGATCCCTGTTCAATGGCAAAGTTTATAGAGCCCAATATAAGAGGTCCTACCTGATACCAAAAGGCTAGATACAGTTCCGGAGGTAGGCCATCCAAACCAGGACTCTTGCCCTATTGGAGAGTTTTTACTGCTGTTTCAAGCTCTTCTAAAGAGACGGGGCTTTCTAATTTTAAGCTCTCTAAGTAGTCCAGACAAGGCAAAGCTAAATTTTGAAGAAACATGGTGCACTTCTCCATATCTACACGGTAGTCTGATGTGTAGAGACTGCTGTAGAAATTTTTGAAAACATTGTTGATTGCACTGGGATCTGTAACAACGTCACCTTCTGTTGTACAAATTGCATTAATCACTGCTTTGGATTCATTTTGTTTTAACTGGAGGGCTAATAGTCTGCTTGGGCATTCGCCATCATAATAATATCTCTGTTTGGTTCTATGTAGAATAAACTCGACCTTGCTTATGGATAAATTTCTATATTCTCCCCTTAACGCCTCGAGAATACTGGTGTTGGCTTCAGAGGGTGTTTCTATCTCCTGCTCAATTTCTGAAAACCACTTATTGTGCTCAGCTTTTAACCTAGAAGAAAAACTAATACATGTGCCTCTTATAAAAAATTTCGCTGCTTCCCATAATGTTTGGGGATTGTCACATGACCCACCGTTCTGTTCAATAAATTCACCAAGTCATGTTTTCATTCGTAATAGAAAAGCAGCATTGCTAAGCAGAGAGTCATTAAATCTCCATCTGCGTGCTTTGGGATAATCAATTAATGGTGTTAAAGTGCATGACACGGGCATGATCAGAGATTAAGATAGGGAGCATGTTAATATGGGGTATATTATTTATAAGAGAAGGGCTGGCAAATATATAATCAATCTTGGAGGAGGTGCCATGATGACTAGAATGAAAGGAATAGGCTTTAACTTTGTCATTACGAATGCGCCAGAGATCCACTAAGTTCAAGTAAACCAGGAAGGATCTTAGAGCTAAGGATGAGGGAGGAGCTGCATTAAGAGCACCTGTAGATCTGTCTGTGGTATTGTAATCGCCAGAGACAATGCAATGAGGGTCTCAATAACGTAACAGAGTCACACTAATGGAGGGCAAAAAGTTTTCATCAAAAACATTAGGTGCGTAGATACACGCTAATAGAAGTTTTATATAATCAACAGAGAGCAGCACATAGACAAATCTACAATCATTGTCATTACCATTCTCCATAACCACAAGCAGTAATTTCCTTTCCGCTATAATCAGGACACCTCTAGCTTTAGTTGACAAGCTTGAATGAGCTATAATTTTATGGTGCTTGTTTTGGAACCGCTGTACGTCCTTCGCTGTCAGGCGTGTCTCTTGAATCAGAGCTGTAGAAACATGTTTGCGGTGTAAAAATTCCAGGCAACGAGTGCGCTTAATGGGTGAGTTCAGACCTCGAACGTTCCAGCTCAAGATATTTAAGTTGTCCATTTAAATGGTGGTGTAGAAATGTAGCAAAATAACATGTAAACAGTCCACTTTATATGAGTAGTAAAGAAAAGACTTAAACTGAGAATATGTCCCTTAATAACTAATGGCCGCACAATACATGTAACATGGACAAATTTAAAGTTTAACAACAGAACTATATACAAACAGGCAAACCGCCAGGTCCTTGTTACACCTAAGTTTGCATGGAACATACACTAGTCATTCCGTTGGCGCGCGTACTGCAAGGCCACTCCTCACAACCCCTCTCCCCTCCTATGTCTCATGATGTTCAACAAACAATAGAAAACAAACAGGGAAAAAAACCCGGAAATACGAGTGCTACTCTTGAATGTTGACATTGACTCTATGACATTTCCACATGGTGGCGAGGTGAATAAGGTGAATTATCTTAGGTTCATCCGGTGTTCCTCCAGTTCTCCTGTGCTGAGATCAGCAGTGAATGAATTTCTGACTTGCGAAATACGACCAACTTCTCGTTAACTTTCGAGACTCATACCCAAATACATAACGTTTTGGTTTTGACATTCCCGCTGCCTGATCTGACTGAACCGTAGATTTGAGTCGCGCATGTACACGGTTGGCTCAGAGCGAGTGGCAACAGAGAGCAGCGTTGGTCACGCGAGCTAGAGAGTGAATGAGGGAGCAGCGATCATGAGAAAAAACATTTTTCAAAGGTTTTTAATCACCACAATCATGAGAGGTTCTTCATCATATAGTCATAACTGTGTACAACATTTTTTAGGCTGATACGTCCAGTAGTTTGTGAGATTAGGCACGGACAGACACACTCTCTCTCTCACACACACACACACACACACACACATGACCAAATGCATAATCCCCTCCAGGCTATCGCTTGGCAGAGATTAAAAGAAAAGAAAATTTGCAGTGAGATTTCGATGCATGAAAACATGAAAATGATGAACTTATACCACGTCACGGTGTGGGTGTGGGTTAGGTGGAGAGACTCTAGGAGTCCATTAAACATGGCCATCTATAATTCACACTCTTGCTTACTGGGTCACTAAATTGTGGCTTTTGCAGCAGCTAGGATGCCATCATACTTGTTATAAAGATATAAGATGATCTGATAGGAGGCTCCAATTCTAAGAGTTGATGAAACAAATTGTTGCAGTACACGTTCATATGTGCATATAGCATCCGTTTCATTTCTATGTACCATTATTTTATGTCAACTATTTCTTTTTTCTTCTTTCAACCGAATGTATTTGGCCATGAGTTTGTCAAATCTTTTCTCTGTCCTTTTCTGCAGATGCGGATCAGATATTTCACCCTAAAGCAGGTTATAAAGACAATATTCATTATTTCATTGTGGACGTTCAGTGTAACAGCAAGACTAAATGCAACTCCCTCAACACTCTATCCAACGCTGGCTGCAGATAGTTGAGTGTATCACTCATGCCCTATTTGGCTTATGTCTGCCTTGTTGTCCTGTGTGCATCTCAGAGAGCGCGTGTGCGTTTGTTGTCCATGGGCAACTGTTCAGTAAATGGGGCAATTAAGTGTGAAAAGCAGAAAGGAGCTAACATGTTTCTATCTCTTTGGTGGTGGTGGTGGTGGTGGTGGTTGCGCGGGGGGGGGGGGGGTGCAGATAATTTATGCTAATAACATCTCTACCGCTCAAGCTGCCCAAAAATGATAGCAGACCCTTTTGGCTTCAGAAAAATCTTTTCATCCTCTTGGGAAAAAAAGTGGTTTCTCAACACCTTGCAAATAAGACAGCTGTGTGGCAGAGAATAAGCATCTCTCTCTCTCTCTCTCTCTCTCTCGCTCTCTTTCTCTCTCCCTCTCCCCCTCATTCTTTCATCTACAGATGATAATCTTTTCTCCATCCCTGTCTCGTAAAGCGTAGGCTTGTTCTTCATGTAGCCCGTCAAATACTTGAAATCTAGCCCCCCCTCACCATCTCAATCCCTTTTACACCATTCTTGCAATCATCAATCACCCCCCCCCCTCCTCCATTCAAGAGCCTTCATCAGGAAGTCACAGCATGTGTGCATGCATTACTGTAAATAGTAACCCGCGCATGAGCGATGCCTCCTAGTAACACTTAAACTGTTGCTCAGTATGCTCCTCATGTGGCATAAGCTCCTCTGTCACACGGCGGGGGCCACAGGGAGGAGATTCAGTGGCTGTGGAGAGCAAGGGCCGCACCGGCGGGTCAATAAATAACACTAGAGGCAATAAACCATGTGAAATCTCTACCAGATGGGAGCGAGCTGCCCACTATCATGCCCGGCAAGGCGCTGTCTCGCGTTGCTCACCGAGGAGCGAATGTGTCAACATCTAGGGGTCATTTTTCTTTCTTTATTTCATTCTTTCTTTTTCTCCCTGAGCTCATTTTCTAAATTCATTTCTTCCGAGCACACATCCAACAAGATTTCAAAGCATGATCAAAAATGCACGACAGCTTCTAGAATTGATCTTGTGGTGGATTCATTTTCAATTGCAAAAAAAGAAAAAAAAATTGCAGAAAGGAAGATATAATTTCACCTGTCTTCTGAGACTCTGGGGGAAAAAAACGCTTGCAGTGTATTCTGAGAAAAAAAAGTGTTCCGGTATGGTGGTTAAACCTTTAATTAGAAGAGTCATCGCCACCACACCTTTCTGTGAGTTATCTCCAAATAATTGTTCAGATAATCTTATTCTGAATTAATTGGGTTGATTAATCAGGAGCCCTCCTCTCCCTCCAATAAAGGCATTGTGGGTCTTTTTGTATTATGTTCCATGACGAAGGTCAGAGCGGTGGGTAATAGACTGTCATTTCCAATTTGTACTTCAATGAAAAGGAAGAGCAAGTGCATTAGTGAGATGGTATCAGTCTGGGTAAAATTAGACAACAAATGGGACCATTTGCATACATGCAACACTGGTTGGAGGCAGAAAGTGCACAGACTGATTATTCAGGTGAGACAGCAAACCATTAAACCTCTTTAGTTATTCTGCTTTTGAGGATGGCAGTGTTTCTGTTTGCAACCAAGGGGACAAACAAAGCAAACTGACGCCAGATCAGCTGTCGTTTTTATGAGCGAAATGAAGAAATCTGCAAGCAAACATAGTTTCCATCAGACAACATTGAAAGAGGCGTTTTCTTATGTGTTTTTTTCTTTCTTTCCTTCCTTAGTGCATGTCGGGGGGGAGAGAGAGGTGAGATCAGTTTCCATGGGATTAGGCTGCCTGGGGAAAATGATTGCTTTTTCTAATACTTAGTAACAATTTTTCAATTTCCTGTGGTCTTTGTTACTCTCAACATTTTTTGCAAATGAGCAAAACAGAGGCGAGCGGCATTGCTGCTTTGCAAACTTCACCTTGGGACCGCGGCATCATTTGCATATATATTGAGAGCATACGTTTTTGGTTTATAATAGTCACCATTGCGGGGGGTGGGGGGTGGGGGGGCCCGGGGCGGCTGGCAGGCGTTCTGTCACCTGTTATGAGGCCCTTGTCCGTGAAACATCCCTGAGAGACGAACGCAGGCGATAATTACGATGCTGGGACTAAAGCGGCGTTGCTCCCTGCCTTTTCCACATTGTCTCAAGTCTGAACGGAACAACCCCAGGCAAAGAAAACAAAGAATCCCCCTTATTCTTTGTTTTCCATCGGGACCTTCAGGTTTGGGACGTTGTTCACACACAAACACAATTCTTCCACCAACATGGTGATAACGGCTTGATTAAAATTTGGGGCTGTGGCGTTGACACGGGAGGCGTGGACATTAGTATGGGAGACGTAGCTACTGTATATCTCGGCAGGTGGTCACGTGACTGAGACTTTATTGCTCCGTTATGGAGATCTGAATAATAACCGAGTGTCTACAGTGATGTGAGCACTTGGTATGACTCATAGTGAGTCTATTGCCAGAAGACAGACGAGCTCTCTTGCTTCCACTACATGCGGTGCCACATTTTTAGAGTTGTTATCTTCTCCCTCAATCCTTTGTAGATTTGCTGTGGTCCTTTTTCTCTGCTTTTCTAATACATTTACAAGAGCTGGGTGTAAAGAAAGTGTCAGGAAATCAACAATTCTCACAGCGACTCCTGAAACCGTGTGTATCTAAGGAATCATTTTGAATGTGAATGTACAGTAATGGTGTGAGCATGCACATTGATGCATATGCATCATGCATCATTGCCCGTGTGTGTTTGTGTGTGTGTGTGTGAGGGGGGGGCTCTTTTCAAAGGGCATACTTTTGTGCAGGCACAGACGATGCAGCTGGCAGAAGCATGACTGTTGCTGGAAGCAGGTCCAAGTTGGCACACTTACAGAAAGCCCTGGCTCCTGGGTCACACTTTATATAGGGTACATAAAGGCTGCCTCTCCGTCTGCTGTCTGGTCCATCGATAACGGCTGCCCTGAAACAGACTGAGACAATCGCGAAGTTGTCAATCTTCATACGTCAGGATACATTTTTTTTATGTCAAATACATACTTTTCTGCCTCCTGTCTCGGATGATGTTGTGCTCAGTGATGGTGGGTTCTCTGTTATCTTTTAACGCTTAGAAGTTGTTTGAGACACAATAATGGGCATAGTGCAAAGGAAAATTTTATAAAATGTTGACTTGCAATATAAGCTGTCAGTCGAATGAGTGACATTTGTACCACACGGTCGGACCACCGGGTGTTCTTCCTTAACATGCTTCAAAGCTTCAGTGAGGTGGATCATGAATCCATCTGAGCTTATTTTCAATACTCCACTCAATAAGAAATAATTGACTCAAGCAAAAAAAAAAAAAGAAAAAAAATTTGGTTGCAGGATTTTATGCAAGACCAGTCAGGTTGCCAAAGTGTGGATAGTTCCATCTATTCAGTGATTGCTCCATAAATTAACCAGCACAGACACCTGTCAAAACAGCACCCACAATCTATGTGGATCCACCTCCCAATAGGCTCATCTTGATGGACTAAGTTGGTAATGACAACTCCCTCTGTCCCCTCAGGCTTAGGGATGAGAGCGCCAGAGACTCCTCTTTTCCTATCTGCCCCTATTAGGATAATGCATCAAATAGGCATTTTAATTTGAAGTTCATTTTCTCCTCAAGGCTCTGTAAATGTCTGCTCACACATGCACCAAGAGGATAACCTTTCTTCTGCAGTATTGGCATGTTTGATCCTTTTACTGTTGTCTCCCGATAAAATAACTGAATATTGTCTGTTCGGGTTTGACAGACAAGCTGTAAGAGCACTTCTGTCGAAATGTTAACGCTGAGAAGTTGTTTGAGACACAATAATGGACATAGTGCAAAGGAAAATTTTATAAAATGTTGACTTGCAGTCTAAGGTGTCAAACGGATGAGTGACCTTTGTATCACACGGTCGGATCACCGGGTGTTCATCCATAAATGTGAAGCGGTGGTTTATATGCTATTATATATGTATAGTGAGTTACCACAATGCCTGTCCTTGCTTTCCACCCATGTTGATACACACAATAACCACAATCATCACAATAACCAGATCCTCATTCTTTTGTTAATAAAAAGGACACTGTCTTTACACCACTTAGTAAGCTCACCAATATGGTGGAAATATGTAGATTGATTAACTGTGTCCCCTGTCTGCATAAGACTAACTAGCACCATGTCATCAGCATATTTATATAATTGGCAGGTTGAATTCATGATATGAATTTCATTAGTGTACAGAGAAAACTAAACAGGTGCGAGCACACAGCCTTGAGGTGCTCCTGTATTCAGGATAACTGCATCAGAGGTAATACCATTGCTGCTCACTCTCCATGGTCGGTCTGTGAGGAACTCTTTAATCCACTGTATAACCTGGCTGTTGGTATTAATGTCACAAAGCCTTTTAATCACAGTATGTTTCTGCATACAATTAAGAGCTGAACTAAAATCTACAAGTAAAAGTCTGGCATAACTCTTATACTGCTGTATATGTTTACCAACGGTGTTCATCAATGTACAATGAAAAATAATTTTAAAATTATTTTATTGTACTAAATTGTCGCTAGGTGTGAATGAATGTGTGTGTCAGCCCTGTGATGGCCTGGTGGCCTGTCCAGGGTGTCTCCTCGCCTTCTGCCCAATGACTGCTGGGATAGGCTCCAGCATCCTCGTGACTGAGAGCAGGGTAAGTGGTTTGGATAATGGATGGATGGAGATACACTACCGTTCAAAAGTTTGGGATCACCCAAACAATTTTGTGTTTTCCATGAAAAGTCACACTTATTCACCACCATATGTTGTGAAATGAATAGAAAATAGAGTCAAGACATTGACAAGGTTAGAAATAATGATTTGTATTTGAAATAAGATTTTTTTTACATCAAACTTTGCTTTCGTCAAAGAATCCTCCATTTGCAGCAATTACAGCATTGCAGACCTTTGGCATTCTAGCTGTTAATTTGTTGAGGTAATCTGGAGAAATTGCACCCCACGCTTCCAGAAGCAGCTCCCACAAGTTGGATTGGTTGGATGGGCACTTCTTTGAGCAGATTGAGTTTCTGGAGCATCACATTTGTGGGGTCAATTAAACGCTCAAAATGGCCAGAAAAAGAGAACTTTCATCTGAAACTCGACAGTCTATTCTTGTTCTTAGAAATGAAGGCTATTCCATGCGAGAAATTGCTAAGAAATTGAAGATTTCCTACACCGGTGTGTACTACTCCCTTCAGAGGACAGCACAAACAGGCTCTAACAGGTACTATTTAATGAAGATGCCAGTTGGGGACCTGTGAGGCGTCTGTTTCTCAAACTAGAGACTCTAATGTACTTATCTTCTTGCTCAGTTGTGCAACGCGGCCTCCCACTTCTTTTTCTACTCTGGTTAGAGCCTGTTTGTGCTGTCCTCTGAAGGGAGTAGTACACACCGGTGTAGGAAATCTTCAATTTCTTAGCAATTTCTCGCATGGAATAGCCTTCATTTCTAAGAACAAGAATAGACTGTCGAGTTTCAGATGAAAGTTCTCTTTTTCTGGCCATTTTGAGCGTTTAATTGACCCCACAAATGTGATGCTCCAGAAACTCAATCTGCTCAAAGAAGTGCCCATCCAACCAATCCAACTTGTGGGAGCTGCTTCTGGAAGCGTGGGGTGCAATTTCTCCAGATTACCTCAACAAATTAACAGCTAGAATGCCAAAGGTCTGCAATGCTGTAATTGCTGCAAATGGAGGATTCTTTGACGAAAGCAAAGTTTGATGTAAAAAAAATCTTATTTCAAATACAAATCATTATTTCTAACCTTGTCAATGTCTTGACTCTATTTTCTATTCATTTCACAACATATGGTGGTGAATAAGTGTGACTTTTCATGGAAAATACAAAATTGTTTGGGTGATCCCAAACTTTTGAACGGTAGTGTATATATATATCAGCAGCTCGTTTAGATTTATGTATGGTAGTGCTTGTGGCTTCCAAAACAGATATTGAATTGCTTGATTCGAACCAAATGTTCCTTCTTTTTAGTGCAAAACAAAAAAAGACAAAACGACTGATGACTCATTGATTTTTTTTTTTGCAAACAAACCAAATTGCCAGTAATAGCAGAGCACCGCTGTGACTCAGAGGAAACCTCATCACTCAGGAGTTATATTGTGGTGGCGACCTCCTTTTTTTTTTCTTCTAACACAGCTTGTGCAACGATAACGTGCGTGAAATGAACGGCGAGGCCTGCCAGCGGTGCCCGCGCGCTCGCCGGGCCCAACACCTGCCCGCGCTCAGCTGTCCCCGCCACGCTCGACCGCACGTGGCTAATAAACAGACCTGTCCTTATCGTTGGAACTCCATTAACGTGTGGGGGTCACCTGAATCTCTTGCTGGGGTGCGAGAGCGAATTATAAGGCAAATGTAATGGGTTTTGCTATACCGCCACGTGCTGACATTGTGAATTACACCAAAAGGGGCCCGATGTTATAACACAACCCCGGGAGCCTGGTCGCTGTGTTTTATGATGACTACAGTGAAAACCGGGTCAGTGCTCAAATTGTCATGGTCTTTGCCCCCGGTGCTCCCGTTCTATCTATCAGGTCTGCTCAAACCGGGGACAAAGGCCCGCAGCAGGTCCTGCAACTTGACATGTGAGCCAGCGTTGAACACTTCAGACAACTGTCGCCGTCTGAAGTCTGAGCGATGAAAAGAATGTGCAACACACAAACCGCTCTTTTTATTATAATCTGTGTCGAGTGAAGGTTAAGACAGTGTTTGTTGTTTTTATCCTCTCGCTTCTGCTGTGGTGAATACACCCCAGTCTTTCTCTGCGCGCTACGGTGCAAAATGGGCCATGTATAAAAGAAGCAGTCAAAGGCAAAGAGGAGGAGGGCGGGGGGGGTAGTTTTTGATTATTGAACCCCGTGTCCCTTTCCAGCAATACATCTTCCTCTGCAGTATCTCTCTGGGGCCGCAGGCCGTCCAGGTCCAACTATTGAGAGGGAGGCTGGGACAACAGTACCTGCAGTTCCCTACCAGAGCTCAGGAGATACCGCTGAGGCTTCGCTGACAAATTGCCCTTGTCTGGCCATATGAGAGAATGGGGACTACAGTAATTGCGTATTTCCCTCTAATTGCATTTGTCACATGTGGGGTCTGCTGTGGTGGAACCGGGTCAGGGGACATTTCCCGGTGATGTGTTGAAACCTAACAGCTGAACTCTCGCCTGTCCCGTGATGAGGGATCTACAGGAAAGAGAGCCTGCAAACAGAGAATTGATGTATTATGCAGCAGCACAAAACATCAGCGTGGTGGATGTGGCGTCAGATACGGGGGACGGTGCCAGACAAGAGACATGCTGCATGTCCATTAACGCTGCAGACCTGGTCATTGTAGGGTTTACCTCAATGACACTGTTTAAGGATAACCAATGGCCAGTAATGACTCATCATACTGATAGAAAACTGCTTATTTATATGCTTTATATACATATGAATAATGTGTAATGCGTGCTGGTAGGTTTTATATGTATATGATGCATTACACAGATAATGCACTAAAGTCAAGATAAGTTTATTTAAGGTACGCTGTCATCAGCGAATGTCTCAACACATCATAATCAAAAGAAAACAAGGATAAAAGATAGATAGATAGATAGATAGATAGATAGATAGATAGATAGATAGATAGATAGATAGATAGATAGATAGATAGATTCTATTGGAACCACTGTTGCTGTCAGCCTCAACCAAAATATTAATCATAGTTTTTCATGATGTCTTGTTTTGATAATTAAAATGAGGTAATTAGTATTAATGCTTTATGTTCATATGTAAACAAAGCAGAAAAACATGTACGTGAGCCGCCATGCACTGTCCAAACATTAGAAAGGAAAAATGGTTTTCTCATCCCGAATTCCATATGATGGTGATCTGGACCTGTTTGGGGCATTCACCCCAAATCACAGTCCTGTCCCCCTGCACGGGCAAAGTTTGGAGGGGGGTTAGCAGAGGGGTGGGATGGGGCGGGCGGGGGATGTCCCCCATCTTGGCTTCTGGTGCCTGGTGATATGCAGCCAGGCTGCTGCATTATACAGAGGGGTTGTACAACTACATTTTAATCCACTCATGTTTGGGGACTGATAAAAGGATTCTCTCCATCTCTTTCTGTTTGATTCACACCATCATCAATCAAATGTGTCCCTGCCCCACCCCTGCCCCCCCCCACCACCACCACCCTCCCCTCCTGGGTTTTTGGGGGTCTGCTGCAGATAGGTTTGGGGGTCCCTCGAGGGGATTAGGGACATGACGGACCGGTCACAGATGCCACAGAAATTAAAATGCAAGAGCCCGCGCAAGGTGTTTCATTTCTCAGACATGCTCATTTGCAGTAATATCTGAGCAGCATAAGGAGGCTTATCTGTGATCCTGAATGCGACTCTCACCCAAGATTATGTGAATATGATTAGGGGGGGGAAAAAAAGAAAAGAAACTGATTTGGGAATGCTGTTGCTGTGGCGTGGCTACAAGTGAGGAAGAGTCCCCGCATGTTAGATGTAGTGTTTTCGTCTGCAGCCATTGTTTGCACATGACAGTTGCCACAGGCTACTAAGTAATGAATATGTGCCTGTCGCATGCGGGGTGTGCGGGGCCCATGAATACGGTAAATATGCGCGTCCCGGCACAACAGGTCAGCTTCTCGGCAGAGATAGAAGTGAATATGATCAACTGCAGAATATCTTCCTGCAACAACAAAGGACTTACGGTATAAACAACTGTTCAGTCTGCGGCTAATGTGTCACGCGATGATGTCTGATGTTCCAGCAAAAACCCTTTTTTTTTAGACGAAAATAGACTGCACCGCTGTGTTCTTCATCGTCTTTCATATATCAATAACCCTCTGATGGTAGCACTCTTATATCCTGCTTTGGCAGGTAGCATAAAGGGTTACGAAAATAGTGCATTTGTAAAATGCTTGCGATGACATCCTTCACAGTGGATTCTTGAAGGGGAAGGACTTATAATGAGTTTGTTTCACGTTTATGTGACATGATTACTCGTGTTGGGTGGCAATGCATTACTGATATCATCTATTTTTTCAAACCGCGTGAAAAACTGGCAGTTGAAGTAGAGTTACAGATCAGAATAAAAAAATGCTTTGTTTGCTAACCATTCCTCAATAACATTTGCATTTGAATGAGCCAAAACTGCACATTTGCTTTTATTCCCCATATGTGCTACTTGTTATAATTGGTCAACCTGTTGTTGCCGTGCTCAGACACAGAGGGCTTGCAGCATTTGCAGCTTGTTTGGCCTTTTGAGTCATGTTAAGGTTGCAGAAACATTCATATCCTGTCAACACTTTCTCTTTGTCAAGTGGACGCTTGTGTTATTTGGCATTTTTGAAAGGACAAAGTGTGTCAGCACGCTGTTCTTTTGGCACAACAACCCTCTGATAAACCCCGGTGAGCTTTTTGATTTCCCCTGCTGTACTTGGATAGTTCAACTCAAACAAACAGTCTATAATTTATGAGTGTCTCATTAATTATAGACTTATCCTGCTGGTTAAGGCCAATGATTTCTCAAAGGCCTATTGAGAGTAATTCAATTGCAACAAGTCATCAAAATATACAGGGGAGTAAATATAAATATCTTCTTGCACAATTTCAGCTCAATTGAGCCTCCTTATGAACTATTTAGCGTGAACTCTAAAAAACACTGCAGGAAAACTTTTAGAACTCATATGCCGAAGCAGGAAATATAAATATTTCATTTCAAATGCAACTCCTGCGTTGAACCCATTGACTCATATCTGCAGCCATTGTTACTTAATGGGTGAATATACAAGAAAGTCTTCTTCTCCCCCCCCCCTTTTCTCCCCATTTGCACTTGGCCAATTACCCTATTTTCCAAGTTGTCCCGGTCACCCCTCCACCCCCTCTGCCGATCCCGGGAGGGCTGCAGACTACCACATGCCTCCTCCGATACATGTGGAGTCGCCAGCCGCTTCTTTTCACCTGACAGTGAGGAGTTTCACCAGGGGGACGTAGCGCGTGGGAGGATCACGCTATTCCCCCCATTTCCCCCTCCCCCCTGAACAGGCGCCCTGACCAAGCAGAGGAGGCGCTAGTGCAGCAACCAGATCACATACCCACATCCGGCTTCCCACCCGCAGACACAGCCGATTGTGTCTGTAGGGACACCTGATCAAGCTGGAGGTAACATGGGGATTTGAACCAAAAAATTCTTCTTTTATGAAGCAAACTTATCAAGCTTATCAAACTTAACTTACTTATCAAACAAGAAATCAGTAAAATATAACATGCTAGATTAACAAAACCCAGCACCGGGTGGCGTAGCGGTCTATTCCGTTGCCTACCAACATGAGAATCGCTGGTTCAAATCCCCGCGTTACCTCCGGCTTGGTCAGGCATCCTTACAGACACAATTGGCTGTGTCTGCGGGTGGGAAGCAGGATGTGGTGAAACTCCTCACTGTCAGGTGAAAAGAAGCGGCTGGCGACTCCACATGTATCGGGGCGAAGACATGTGGTAGTCTGAAGCCCTCCCTGGATCAGTAGAGGGAGTGGAGCAGCGACCGGGACGGCTCAGAAGAGTGGGGTAATTGACCGGATACAGCTGGGAAGAAAAAGGGGAACCCCCCCCCCCAAAAAAAAACCCAACACCAGTGGTTACATAGCATGTTAAAAAGAATGTTCTCTTCCGATTTTAAATGTGGAGATTCTTTTCATGATAATGCACCAGTGGACTGACCTGACTGACTATTTAATGGGTGAATGTCTCTCGTCCGCAGTAGAGAAATAGCAGTTTAACAGAAAATGTACATCCCATAGAGTTTTTAGCACACATGCACTTTATGTAAATTGTACAAGTGATGTTAGCAGAAGACCAGGAGTGGAAGGAGGAATGGACCATGGTCCTGTAGTTTGATGTCAGCGGCCTACAAATGGCCACTTTTTCTGTTTGGCAAGTGAGCGGTTTTATTTCTTGAAATGGAGAATTGTGGCATTGGGAACTGTTGATAAACCGCATCAGCTTAATATTACAATTAAAATTGATCCGCGGTGGTGTAGCGGTCTAAGCATCGGCTTTGTGTCGATGCAGTTGCCCACTGGGGACTGGGGTTCGCGCCCCGGTCTTGTCAGATCCGACTATGGCCGGACTCGGTGAAGCATCAATCATTGGCAACGCTGTCTTCGGGGGGGGGGGGTCGGCTTGTGTTCGTCACGTGAATGCGTCTCTGTGTGTGTCGGAAAAAACAGTGGTTCGGCCTGGATTCGCCTTGTCACAAGGCGTCTCCTTCGAGACTGCTGGCCGGAGAGATGCAGTTGGCGAACGCATGCAGCGCGAGGGTGGGTGTTTGAACTAAAATAGGGATCGATTGGCCACTAACTTGGGAGAAAGAAGGGAAAAAATCAGAAATAAATTTGAAGAAGAAAATTGAAATTGAAAATGTGTCTGAGCGAGTCCTATTAAGAAACCCCAACTGTGGCTGTGCAACAGAAACGCTGACAAACATCGTCGCTCAGAAATATTTGATAAACTGATTGATTGCTTATTCATGAATGCGATCGCGAAATAGCCTGTTCAGTTTTTTCATTACCCTCCATTTGTTCCTGTGCCAACACACAAACAAATAAAAGACCTGTTTGTTTTGTGTAGACATCCACAGTAAATCCCATTAGCATGTCCTCGACGCTGGGAATCATGAGGTAGCAAAACACCAGTAATCCAAAAAGTACTTACTTTTGACAAAATAAAATATCACAAAAAAAAGAAAGAAAACACACAATAAACTATCACAAGTCTTGTTAGCCCTGCTTTAGTTATTACCTCACTACCCTAGTTTTCTTTACTACTTTGAGGGACAAAAGCATTAATATTTTATTTGGAGTAAATAATTCAGTACCTGTGTATTCCTCTGTGGTTTTACCACCGGCTCTGATCCAGTCACTCCAAGACACCCTTTGTGGATGGAGAGCCCTTCAGCCTAAATGACACTTGGCCAAATAGCACTTAAGTACATGCTCAATATTTTAACAGGGCCGTGCAAAGAAGATGTGGAATACTTCAGCCGTTCCAACATAGTAATACAGGTGGACTGCCTATATGCTGGAACAACAATACTATATATGTATATATATATATATAAATAATAGGATGTCATCATTGAACTATTACAGTTGGAGCACTTGTAGTGAACTGTTATTTAGCGTAAACAATTTGCAAATGCAATCTCTGTTTGACAAAATAAAGTTGAAAAGTGAATTTGTCCCTGGAAAACAAAACGTCATATTAGCCATACATATCACAAAAATGTCTGTCGCTTTTGTCAGTAGCGCTCAGTTGTCAAACTTTTTTTTACGAAAATGCACCGTTCCTGCACGCGGTCCTATAAAGTTATTCATGTGATCAATTCCTGAAAAAACTGAAGAAAGTGGAAAAATAAACTGTGCTCCCGACTATGAAACGTGTGTAAAAGGCCGTTGGAGGAGTGTTGACAAACGCTGATGAGGAAATTAACTTATGTACACTTCATTATAAACCCGGTAGACCTCGAGGACCCGGACTTTTATGAAGCCGAGACCAGATGTCAGCCAGCCACAGCCCCCAATTAATCTCCGGGCCTCGTAACAACACGCCCCGAGAAACAAAACAAGGAGAAAAAAAAAAACCTGATTGGGTGTGGAAGACAGAGACGATGGGTAGAAAGAAAGCGAAGGTAAAAGAGATGCTATCCGGGGAGCAGCCGGCCCCGGTGAGCCTGCAGAGGGTGAGATAAGACGAGGGGGGTCGGGGTGGGATGGAGGGGGGGGGGTATAGGAGAGCTTGGGTCTCAGTGAGGAGGCCGGGGTTATTCATTGCTCCGGCGTGGAAGCTTGAGAAGATTACCCAGAGCCTGGTTGGCAGTGATACAAGGGGGACAGGCACCCCCCCCCCTCGCGCTGCCCCCCACCCTTCCCTTCTCACCCCTTTGTTCCCCATCCATCTGCTTGAATCTCACAATGGCTCATCGGGAGCGAGCAGGGTAGAGGGGTGGGGAGATGGGAGGAAGTAAAAAAAAAAGGGGGGGGGCAACCTGCAGGACACTGGGAGAAAGAAGAGGGTGAAACTGAGGGAGACACAGAGCAAGAAAGAGAGGGCAAGAGACAGTGCGAGTGAAAAACAGCAAGCAAGGGATAGAGTGCTAGAGCAAGAGAGAGAAAGAGTGAAAAAGAATGAGAGACGGCAAGAGAGAGGGAGATAAAAGTAAGAGCGGTAGAGAGAGAGAAAGAGAGAGCGAGAGGGGAGCAAGAGAGAGGGAGATAAGAGTAAGAGCGTTGGAGAGTAAGAGAGAGAGAGAGAGAGGAGGTTGTGCGGGTTAGTGAATGAATGCGGGAGCACGCTGCTCGTTGAGGTTGAATGAACGGTGCTGCGGCTGATGAGCTCTGACAGACGACGTTGGGGAACGGGCCGGAGAGGCATTGTCATTTTCCGGGGAGGTAATGGCGCCGGCGGCTCCTCTTCACTCTGAATAATCAGCACTCAGGATGGACTCAGACACCACTTCAAACCGTAATAAATAAACCACTTCAAGCACCTCACGTCCAAGAGGATAGTATTTGTCTCTAAACACCTTGACCACCACATTTATCTTGTTGAGGAATGATAGAAGGGGCCTTTCCTCCACCACAGTGGTAATTATAGGCATCACTTGAACAGGGGGCAAAACACTGACGGCAGCTCGACTTAAATGTATACTCCATGATTTATTTTGTATTCAGAATGCTGTGTATGTCTGTGTGGCATAGCGGTCTATTCCGTTGCCTACCAGCACGGGGATCACTGGCTCGAGGCCCCGTGTTACCTCTGGCTTGGTCGGGCGTCCCTACAGACAATTGGCCGTGTCTGCGGGTGGGAAGCCGGATGTGGGTATTTGTCCAGGTTGCCGCCCTAGCGCCTCCTCTGGTCGATCGGAGCGCCTGTTCAGGGGGGAGGGCAAACTGGAGGGAATAGCGTGATCCTCCAAAGCGCTACATCCCCCTGGGGAAACTCCTCATTGTCAGGTGAAAAGAAGCGGCTGGTGACTCCATGTGTATCGGAGGAGGCATGTGGTAGTCTGCAGCCCTCCCTGGATTGGTGGTGGGGGGGGGGGGGCGGGTGGAGCAGTGACCAGGATGGCTCAGAAGAGTGGGGTAATTGGCCAACTACAATTGGGGAGAAAAGGGGAGTAAAATTTTAAAAAAAAATGGTATTTTTGATTCCTTTTCCCACTGGCCTCTTCGTAGCACCAGCGTCCGTGATTGTTCCTCTGTATGTTATTTTTCATTGGTACCGGCGAGGTCTGCCATTCCCGCCAAGTATTAAAATGTAACGGCCGCTGCACGGGGAGTATATCTGCTGCAAAATGAAAAGCAGAAAGGGGAGTTGCGTTTCGAATGTGGAAGCAAACCAATAGGCGCTAATTTACAAAGACATTATCCAGCGTTTCATTAGGTTTGATTAAATGTTTGACATGGCTTGACATGTTGCTTGGCATTACCGTGTCAGGTGACATTACCACTGACATGGTCATGCCAGTGTTGCACCGAAACCTGTGACCGCTGAAAATTGTGACCCACACGTGAACGCTTTCTGTGCATGCAGGATCACGCTTGTTTCAAAAGGAATTCTGGGATTTGCGGTACAAGAATCAACAGTTATGACCACCAGATGATGCCAAATTCACCCAAACTGAAAGAAATGAAGGAGAAGCACTTCAACATCAGGAGACGTCACAGTCACCGGCATCACACTGACGTCAATCACAAGAAAAGCTTTTTTTTCTTTTTCTAAGATTTATTCATGTGGTGTTTCTGCAGCTGCCACGAGAACATGGCGGTGCGAGTACTGTGCATGTGTTGTGTGAGCGTTACGGGTGTGCGCTATTATCGTGTGCACCCGCAACCTGTTCAGAACTTTAACGTAATCATTCCTAAGAGGATAATAACTCGCCATAAGCTGGAAACGATGATTCACTCACTGCGTGCATCTGAGAAGGCAGGGGCGCTGCGGGCCTTCGCCGGGGGGGAAGGAGGGCAGGTTCTTACTCGGAACGCAAGCAAGTTCGCTTTTAATGGGCGGTTTGTCGTAAAGCGTGATTCACTGAACTGTTATTCACTGCTCCCGCTCAAAAAAAGACTCCCGCGTTTTTTTATTTTTCACCCAAAACGCTCTGCTAGTCTGTGTGTTCGTCCCATCAAACCGGGTTACATGTTCCCACTGTGTCCAACAGGCAACCGCCAGTGAAAAAAAGTGACATTGGGGTCGACCCATCTTTGATTGTCCTCGGTGTAACTAGTTCATGTGTGACTATATGAATAGCTTCAGGCTATTACATTGCTGAATATGAAAAGCAGACCAATTACTTTGGCCCAGATGGAGCTTATGTGCTCCTTGGAGGGTCCCCTATCCATGCTGGAACAACCATGTGCAGGCAAACTCGCGCTCACACTTATGCACACGCGAAGACACACACATACACAGAATGAAAGCGTGTGAGAAAGTCTCAAGGCTAAGCACTTTTTAGTTGTGAGAGGGCAGTAAGGGAATATGAAGAGGGCTAATGAGGTACAGAAATACCACGCTCAAAACCATGATCCTGCTATGACAGTATTTTACACTATTTTATTTCTTTTCTCTGTCTTTGATGCACGTGTCTTAGCAACAGCGACAGGCTAGCATCAAGTCTGTTTTGACTGGGGGCGTCTGGGTAGCATGGCGGTCTATTCCATTGCCTACCAACACGAAGATCGCCGGTTAGAATGCCTGTGTTACCTCCGGCTTGGTCAGGCGTACCTACAGACACAATTGGCCGTGTCTGCGGGTGGGAAGTATGTGTGGGTATGTGTCCTGTTTGCTGCACTAGCGCCTCCTCTGGTCGGTCGGGGCGCCTGTTCGGGGGGGGGGGGGTCTGGGGGAATAGCGTGATCCTCCCACATGCTACGTCCCCCTGGCGAAACTCCTCACTGTCAGCTGAAAAGAAGCGGCTTGCGACTCCACATGTCAGGGAGGAGGCATGTGGTAGTCTGCAGCTCTCCCCGGATCGGCAGAGGGGGTGGAGCAGAGACCGAGATGGCTTGGAAGAGTTGGGTGATTGGCCAAGTACAGTTGGGGGTGGGGGGATGGGGGGGTAAAAAAAAAAAGAAGTCTGTTTTGACTCTTGGCTGATTGCTTAGCAGTGACAGGTAACACACATTAAAACTGCTGTTTTAATATTTTCTAACCACAGATGAGACGAGTGCGCTGACGAGCATTTTAACTGCCGGAAATTCAGTGAAAGGATGTTTTATCTGACTGTCTCTTTCCCATAGGACCTTTTACAGGGATGCTCCCACTAGAATGCCATCCAAGTCCAAGCAAATGTGGCTGGCACTCAGATTTACAGTGGACATATGGCCGATCTCCCATTGTCTGCTCTGCTATTTACGGCGTAGTAGCCTGTCATTCATAATGTCTCTCAGAAACCAAGACAACACCTGTTTGAATTCTAAACTGAAGGCTTCTTTATGTTTAATAGAAGGCTATTGTCAGTCTACATTATTCTTATTTTCTCGTTGTGATCTGGGCCCTTGTAACAATTCTCCGGTCCACAAATAAATCCTCAAAACATTGAGGTTTGTACCGGTGGCACAAATTGCCATGTATGTTTCTAAAACGAAATGAGAAAAAGGTTTTTTTGGGGGGGGTTCCCCTTTTTCTCCCCAATTGTACCCAGCCAATTACCCCACTCTTCCGAGTCGTCCCAGTTGCTGCTCCAGCCCCTCTGCCGATCCGGGGAGGGCTGCAGACTACCATATGCCTCCTCAGATGCATGTGGAGTCACCAGCCGCTTCTTTTCACCTGACAGGAGTTTCGCCGGGGGGATGTAGAATGTGAGAGGATCATGCTATTCCCCCCAGTTCGCCCTCCTCTCTGAACCAGCACTGTGACCAACCAGAGGAGGTGCCAGTGCAACGACCAGGACACATACCCACATCTGCCTTTCCACCCACGGACACGGACAATTGTGTCTGTAGGGATGCCCGGCTAAGCCGGAGGTAACATGGGGATTCCATCCAGCAATGCCCGTGTTGGTAGGCAACGGAATAGACCGCCACGCTACCCAGATGCCTAGAAAAAGGCATTTTATACATTCTTTACTTGTTGCAAATATAAATGTGAAAAGAAGGAAGAGAGTTGTACCACGTTGATTCAGTGGGAGGGTTTGACTTTCGGTCAACCAAACACATCTCTTGCCCCTGTTACTGGACTTACCGGTTTGAGTTTCATTGTGTTTAAGAAGATGTCAGAAGATCTTGACCTCACTTTCTGAAAAGAAATCCACTGATACCAAACCAGCGAGAAGTCCACTGATACCAAACCAGCCAAATTCCTCTCAGAAGTAACAGTGCTCCAATTGCTCATGACAGGTTGACAATACAGCTTCAATTGGGATTCACAAGGGCCCCTAACACCAGCTATAGGCCCAATATTGATTGTGCTCTCCAATTTTTTTTAGGTGGTACTCTCTGCAGTTTTTGGGCGAGTATGGCAGTATATCATGTATTACTTACCACATAAAACTGTGCAATTAGGGGAATGCACAAAGAATAACTGTCCGCCATTTATTTGATGTAATACATTTGCTCTAGATTATTATTTGGTGCACGGCTCATGTGGACTACAATTCATCACCCTGGAATATGCAAGTACAGCAGTTGTCAGGCTTTGGTTTTAATAAATTAGAGCAGTTTTTTTAAAGATAATTTTTTGGCATTTTACGCTTTATTTGAAAGTGCCAGTAGAGAGGGACAGGAAAGGCAGGGATGACGTGCAGCAAAGAGCCCAGGCCGGATTCGCACTCAGGCAGCTGCAGTAAGGCCTTAATAATATATGATATGCACTCTACCAGGTGAGCTACCGGGGCACCCCATCCATTCCATCCATTATCCAAGCTGCTTATCCCAATTGGGGTCGCGGGATGCTGGAGCCTATCCCAGCAGTCGTTGGGCAGTAGGCAGGGAGACACCCTGGACAGGCCGCCAGTCCATCACAGGGCCAACACATTCACACCTAGGGACAATTTAGTATGGCCGATTCACCTGGCCTACATGGCTTTGGACTGCGGGAGGAAACTGGGGCACCCGCAGGAAACTGACGCAGACATGGGGAGAACGTGCAAACGCCACACAGAGGACGACCCGGGACCGGGGCACCCCAATGAGAGCTATTTTACTAAAACCTAAACTATTGATCTCAAGGCGCTATTATCAGCTCACAAGATTCCCATTTGTTCCACTTTTAATTGACAGGCTGCATGAATGTGTATTGCGTTCAACTCCAGCAAACATGACAGCATGCCAATGTGACACCTCCATCCTAGCATATGAGTTCCTCTGGAAGTGTTCCGTAGTGAGCATCTGGTGCTATAAGTCCCCTATATCCTCCCCAAAATGCCGGGTTAAACCCAAACTACATTGCATTTTGTACAGAAAACATGCAAGCATTCAAGTTCAAGTTTGACTTTATTGTCATATACACTTAAGAAGTACCATGTACCTTCCGATGCAATGAAATGCGTATGTTCTGGCTCTCTTAGCCCTTAAACTATATAAGGAAGTAATAACAAAAACAATTAAGAAATCAGAAATCCCACAAAATAATAAGTCACTGTTTTATCAAAATGGGCGGCGCGGTGGCGCAGTGGTTGGCGCTGTCGCCTCACAACAAGAAGGTTCTGGGTTCGAGCCCCAGGGTAGTCCAACTTTGGGGGCCGTCCCGGGTCGTCCTCTGTGTGGAGTTTGCATGTTCTCCTCGTGTCTGGGCTGGTTTCCTTTGGGGGCTCCGGTTTCCTCCCACAGTCCAAAGACATGTAGGTCAGGTGAATCGGCTGTACTAAATTGTCCCTAGATATGAATGTGTGTGTGTGTGTGTGTGTGTGTGTGTGTGTGTGTGTGTGTGTGTGTGTGTGGGCCCTGTGTGGGCCCTATGTGATGGCCTGGTGGCCTGTCCAGGGTGTCTCCCCGCCTGCTGCCCAATGACTGCTGGGATAGCCTCCAGCATCCCCGCGACCCTGGCAGCAGGATAAACAGTCGAATAATGGATGGAGGGGTGAATGTTTTATCAACATAATAAATCTAGAAGGTTCCAGTTGAAAACGACAGATCGAACTGTACGCACCACTTGCAATTTAGAGCTACTGTGCAGACATCCTCTTCACATAACCAGATAGTATGCGGTGTGTGCACATGTGGTAGGTTGTACCGAGCACCAAATATTATTACATGCATACAAGTTTTCAAGGTTCTACCTGACAAAGAATATGTTCTCTGGTGTGACACTCATTATGTGTGAGGCCACGGAGACCCGAATAGCATGTTTCAACCAATCTGAGAGAATTACCACGGACAGATTTGACAGACTTGAGAAGTGACTATTTAATCGTTACACCCACCTACGGTTCAATTTAATAACAGGTACGGTATCTGAAGTAATAATCTGACTTCTACCCACTGCCGTGATTCTTGTGGATTTAGTAGGATTTTTTTCTTAATTAATTTGACAGCGAGTCTTCAGCTCTGACATCAAAGGTTGTTTCCAGAGCCTAACAGATGTTTGCTTAGTGCTCTGCAGGCCGCAGGAGGCATCAGCGCGTTGCCTGGGGGGTCCGTGTGCCCTGGATGTGGGATCTTCTTTTGTACGTGTCCTGAAATGCCTTCCTCCTCCACAGGCTATGAAAGCAGGAGGCATCCGCTGGCACCGTGCAACCGAAAGACATATCATACATTACAAAACAAAGATGGAGAAACCAGTCAGCCGCAGAGGCTGGTAGTAGAAAAGAGGGCAAACAAAAAAGAGATAGCGAGAGAGAATGAGAGTTATGTGGGAGGGAGGAATTAGTTTGAACTGGAGGTTGGAGAAAAGGATGGTGCACATACATAGGCAATAGTGAAAGGATATCTTGGTAGCATTTGCTGTTCTCTGTTCAGATCACTGCAAGACTGTATTTTTGTGAAATCGGTCGACTTTTTTTTTCTTCTTTTTTTTTTTACTTTAATATTGAAGTTTTTGATGGTGCATACAACCAAAAGTATTGTGTACGTTGTGACTTTTTTTACAGTCAGAAAGATTTAAAAAAGAAAATAAAGGAAACTAAATGAACAAAGAGCTAAAACAAAACAGCTATGGTTACACGTGTCCATTATTGAGGAAGGGTGTATACAAATCCATCCATCCATTATCCGAACTGCTTATCCTGCTCTCAGGGTCGTGGGGATGCTGGAGCCTATCCCAGCAGTTATTGGGCAGCAGGCGAGTAGACACCCTTGACAGGCCACCAGGCCATCACACAGGGCCAACGCGCACACACACAGACACACACACAGACACACACACAGACACACACACACACACACACACACACACCCACACATTCATACCAAGGGGCAATTTAGTACGGCCGATTGACCTGACCTACATGTGTTTGGACTGTGGGAGGAAATCGGAGCACCCGGACGAAACCCACGGGGAGAACATGCAAACTCCACACAGAGGACGACCCGGGACGACCCCCCCAAGGTTGGACTACCCCGGGACTCGAACCCAGAACCTTCTTGCTGTGAGGCGACCGCACGAACCACCGTGCCTCCCATAAACAAATTCAGTATCCTAAAATTCATCTTTCAGTTAGTCCATAAGCTTTTTCCACTGTCATAAATCATCAATTTCTTCCATTTACTAACACAAACGAACGAAAAACTTATTGACACTCTGGTTGCTGCTTCCCGAGTGGATGTCCCGGAACCTGCTGACAATCAGAACCAGGGACATGAAGCACATTGCGAAGTGGCTTTCGGACATAATGAGCCCCGCACAGATGACTATGCAGACACTATTCCCTGATCCAGCCCGAACCCACTTGAGACGGACACCACATTGGATCTGGATGTTTGCTACTGGCTAAACCAGGAAGCAAGACCAAAGAGCTGTTCTACGCCCGCAGTGGCAAACCCTGAGCTCTGGGTAGATGTTATCCAGGGTAAAAGAAGAGTCAGACACAACAAGCGCAGTTCCACTAATGTCTCACCAGAGGTTCGGCTGGAGAACAGGTTTATTATTTTGGATGAGCTGCCTGTCAGTGAGCACAATGGTAATGCCACAGCTAGCATTAGCACCGCTAGCTCAGAAGCTAACACTGAGACTCGTGCAGCCACGGCCCGTGATTCAGCTAAGCCCTTGAGGAGCGTCTCTTGGCAGCACCCAGAGATAAACAACAGATTAATAGCGGCTAAAGCTGATGTCACATCATCAAAAAAGACAGCAACACAGCAGAGCATGCACCGGACATTTGAAAAAGAGTTAAACCAAGCTAGTCAAGACATCAAACCAAAGACTCTGCTTGTAGGTGACCATACGCAAAAGCAAAGTTTTGAAAACCGTCTGTCTACCCAAAGCTACAGATAGCAACATGGTCCAAACACTGCCACAAGTGTTATTCGACCAGCCGGGCATGGACACACTTATTGTGCATGTTGGAACAATGATACTCATCCTGGAATGACACATGATCAGAGCTCTTACAAAGGGACTTCATACACCTAACAGACATCCTACAACAAGTCCCAGCTCAGATATTTGTGTCAGGACCAATCCCCGCTTTAGGGAAAGGAATTGAATGTTTCAGCCGCTTGCTGGCATTTAATACCTGGCTTTCCTCCGCGTGCACTGCTCAAAAACTGAACTTCATTGACAACTTCAACCTGTTCTGGGAGCAAGAAAACCATTTGAGAATGGATGGGGTTAATTTAAACACAGTGGGGGTCCACATGCTTACTGCCAACTTAACCTATGGCCTCCAGCACCCCACTGCTGGTATTTGGTAAGGGTCAGGAAAATCTGAGAAAAATAGAGCAATCTTTTCTATCCAGGAAACAATGACAACACCATGGATCATTCCCAGCACCCCCCCCCCGCCTCTCAGAGATATCTCACACAAGCTAAGGATGCAGATAAAAGGGATTTACGAGATATTACTGTGGCACCAAAAGTTCCCCGCTTATCCAAACAAACCAAGGGCAATCTCCCTGCAGTCAGCATTATAGAGCATGCCGACTACTAGGACCAACTGGGTCCCCCCCCCCTTCAGCATATGTCTCTCTCTGCGCACTGGGTATGGACCCACTGTTGCTGATACAGCCCACCCCAAACAGTGAAGAGCAACTCCAAGATCTGCAATTCCTGTTTTGACCAGCTTCAGGAAGAACAAAGTGTACTCAAAGCAGTCAGATTAGATAAAATAGCTGTGCACTCAAAGCGCACAGCTACTTTATCTAATCTGACTCCAGTTGTACGCCAGCAGCCACAGCCTGTCACACAAAAAAAAGGCGCAGATAATACCCTTAACACATTAAATTTAGCTTGACTAAACATGGAGGTCTTTGGCAGGAAAAACATTTTTAATCAATGATTTTATCACCAAGCACAATCTCAATTTTATGTTTTCAACTGAAACGTGGTTAGACAAAGACAACAGCGCAGCTGTTCTTATTGAGTTAACCCCTACCAACTTCAGTTTTGTGAGCGAAACCAGACAGCATAAGAAAGGAGGTGGTTGCCATTTTGTTTAATGATTCACTCCAATGCAAGAAGATATTGTAACGTGCATGGAATCTTAAGGAAATTTTGCTTCTTTTGAATATTTGGTTCTTCAGCTGAATTCCTCTTCTTGAGTTATATTTCTAAATATCCATACGCCACCTAGATACAATGCAAGTTTTTTGATGACAAATGACTGCTGGGATAAGCTCCAACATCCACGCGACCCTGAGTAAGGATAAGCAGTTTGGATAATGAATGAATGAACTGCTGTCTATAATTTGTATTGAATTTGACAGTGTAGTTATTGCTGGTGATTTAAACATTCATGCTGACAACCGCTAGGACAGAGGAACTAAAGAACTGTGTTGTGTTCTTGATAATTATGGACTGACTCAGCATGTGATGGAGCCCACACATAAAATGGGCACACTCTGAACTTAATTATCTCCAAGGGTCTGAACATATCTAAGGGTGGCACGGTGGCCCAGTGGTTATTGCTGTTGCCTCAGCAAGAAGGTCCTGGGTTCGAACTCTGGGGTTGTCCAACCTTAGGGGTCATCCCAGGTCGTCCTCTGTGTGGAGTTTACATGTTCTCCCTGTGTCTGCAGTGGGTTTTCTCTGGGTGCTCTGGTTTCCCCCACCATCAAAAAGACATGCTTGTTAGGGTTAGTGCTCCTGTCTGTGTCTCCTGACCACAGCATGGCAAGATAAACTGGAGTTGGTCCCCAGGCGCTGCACGGCAGCAGCCCACTGCTCCTAGCCACACAGCTAGGATGGATTAAATGAAGAGAAAGAATTGCCCAATGGGGATTAATAAAAGTAGTAAAAAAAAAGTTGTTAAAAAAAAAAGGTTGTGACTGATGTCGCTTTCTCCAATCAGTCCTGTGTTTACTTTGAGAGTACTATCTCCGTGCACACAAATGCTCAAACAGAGGTAATCACAAAACAGCATATCACTGAAAGCACCAGTGTTCAGGTTCTCTTTTCCACACCTGCCCTCTCTCGGGTCTCAGTCAGTGAGCTTGTAGATCATTTTAATTCTAAAATTACAGATATTATTGATGCCATTGCACCCACTAAGGTGAAGGTGGTGTCTGGGCGGCATGGTGGCTCAGTGGTTAGCACTGTTGCCTCACAGCAAGAAGGTCCTGGGCTCGAACCCCAGGCCATCCCAGGTCCTTTCTGTGTGGAGTTTGCATGTTCTACCCTGTGTCTGCTTGGGTTTCCTACAGTTGCTCTGGTTTCCTTCCACCATCAAAAAGACATGCATGTTAGGGTTAATAGTCCTGCCTGCGCCCAATGGAAAGAAGAACTGGAGTTGGTCCCCAGGCGCTGCAGCTGCCCACAGCTGCTATACAATAGGATTGATTAAATGCAGAAAACAAATTTCATTGTAACCTGTACAATGACAGAAATAAAAAACTAAAGTGGCTTTCTGGTAAGAAAAAATCTCCATGGAGATGTTTCAAGCTGGTCAGAATAAAAAAAAGTGTCGTAAAGCTGAACTTAGGTGGCGAAAAACAAATCTTGTTGTTTATTATGACATCTATAAAGAGAGACTGCGCGCTTATAATTTGGAACTGAGAAATGCAAGGCGGTCCTACTTCTCTCACATCATTGCCAAAAACAATAATAATGTATGTGCCTTGTTTGCTACTGTTGACAGGCTAACAAACTCTCCTGTAGCATTAGCCTCTGAATATCTATCTGACAGGGCCTGCATGAATTTGCCTCCCTCTTCAATGACAAAATTCAGAAAATTAGACATGCAGTCAGTGCCTCTGTACTAGGTCCAGGGCATGTGTTCCCTGTGTCCACCTAAAATCAATTCAAATAGCATGACATAATTTGATCAACCATAAAAACTTGGAAGACATTATACGTCTGAAATCCTCTTCCTGCTGCCTTGATATTCTGCCAACAGGCTTTTTCAAAAATGCTTCTATTTGCATGGCCTCAGATCTTCTACAAATTGTCAACACGTCTCTTCTCTCAGTTCCCTTCCCACAGGCCCTGAAAACTGCAGTGATCAAGCCACTCTTAAATAAGAATAATCTAGACACTTCAATAATGAACAATTATAGACCCATATCAAACCTCATGTTCCTAGGTAAAATCATTGAAAAAGCTGTTTTCCAGGAGCAGAACAAATTTTTGACGCTAAACAATAGTTTTGATGTTTTCCAGTCAGGCGTTCGACTGCACCACAGCAGAGACTAGTCTTATTAAAGTCTTAAATGACATTCGCTTAAACACAGACAACTGCAGAATCTCAGTCCTGGTATTATTGGATCTCAGCGCTGCATTTGACACAGTCAACTACAACATATTACTAGGCCGATTGGAAAACTGGGTGGGACTTTCTGGTACAGCACTAAACTGATTTGAATCCTACTTAAAGGACAGGGACTATTTGTGTCTGTAGGTAATTACAAATCTGAGTGTACAAAAATGACCTGTGGAGTTCCCCAAGGCTCCATTCTGAGGACACTTTTGTTTAACATCTATATGCTCCCAATAGTTCAGATTATGGAAAACAACAAAATATATTACAATAATTATGCAAACGACACACAGATTTACATAACTACATCACCAGGGGACTATAATCCCATACAAGCGCTGAGTAAGTGCATTGAACAAATCAATAATGAGATGTCTCGGAATTTTCTTAAATTAAACAAAGATAAAACTGAAGTAATTGTCTTTGGAGCTAAGGAAGAACGATTAAAAGTCAGCGCTCAGCTACAATCGGTAATGTTAAAAACCACAAACCAAACCAGAAGTCTTGGTGTAGTCATTGACCTAGACCTGAATTCCAATAGCCACATTAAGATAATTACAAAGTGAGCCTACTATCACCTGAAGAATATATCAAGAACTCAGCAGGATTTGGAAAAACTTGTCTTTAGTCGACCCAACTACTGTCTTTGCAGCTCTCTAAAAAAATTGATCAAACAGCTGCAGCTGATTCATAAGTCCTCACTAAGAACAAAAAAGTTGATCACATCACTCCAGTTCTGGGGTCTTTACATTGGCTTCCTGTCTGTCAAGAATTGATTTTAAAACTCTGCTCTTGGTTTATAAAGTACTGAATGGTTTAGGGCCAAAATACATTTCTGATCTTCTGCTGCACTATGAACCACCTAGACCTCTCAGATAATCTGGGACAGGTCTGCTTTCTGTCCCCAGAGTCAAAACTAAACATGGAGAGGCAGCTTTCAGATTTAATGCACCACATATCTGGAACAAATTCCCAGAAAACTGCAGGTCTGCTGCAACTCTTGAGTTCTTTTAAATCAAGGCTAAAGACCTTGCTGTTTACCGCTGCCTACAATTAAATAAAATTTGAAACTTTTGATTATCATTTTGCACTGCACTGCAACTTTTACTCTCTTTTTATTTGCTTTTACGTGACTTTTTATTGCCTTATGTTGCTTCTCTTAATGCCTTTTAGGTTTATGTAAAGCACTTTGAATTCCCTTGATGCTGAAATATGCTATACAAATAAATTTGCCTTGCCTTGTCTCACAAAAACGTTTTCTCTCACTCTTAGCTGATAGATCTTTTTTTTTCATAGTATAAATCTCTCTTGTAATTTTTAACTACTGTTACATAGCAGGGGGGTTCAGTCTTGTACAATTTTTTCTTTATATCCTCCTTGCTTATGATCAATAATATCTTGGTTAAAGATCTTATCATTGTCAATGACATAATCATTTATACTTCCAAGATACATAACTTTGCATTCCTTAGGTATTACACATCCCAGAATCTCTTTAATTGTAACATGCACATTTTCCCAAAATGAGTGTAATTTATGGCATTCCAAAAAAATGTGTATGGTTTGCCTCAATATTCCGACGTATCCACCAACATGATTGTTGTGAACCAGTTTTTTTTTTTTTTTTTATTCTTTATTTTAGGTGTAATGAAGTAGTGGGTTAGGTTTTTTCTTTTTCTTCCTTTTTCTCCCCAATTGTATCTGGCCAATTACTCCACTGTCCTGGTTGCTGCTCCACCCCCTCTGCCAATCCTGGGAGGGCTGTAGACTACCACATGCCTCCTCCGATACACGTGGCCGCTTCTTTTCACCTGACAGTGAGGAGTTTCACCAGGGGGACGTAGCGCATGGGAGGATCACGCTATTCCCCCCAGCCCCCCCCCCCCGAACAGGCACCCCGACCCACCAGAGGAGGTGCTAGTGCAGCGACCAGGACACATACCCACATCTGGCTTCCAACCTGCAGACATAGCCAATTGTTTCTGTAGGGACGCCCAACCAAGCCGGAGGATTTGAACTGGCAATCCCCGTGTTGGTAGGCAACAGGAATAGACCACTATGCTACCTGGATGCACATGGGTTAGACTTTTCCATCCAAACTCCCTCTATCTTCTTGAATTTGTACTGGTGTGTTGTGTTTCACACATGCTGAGCTATTCTCCCGTTGTAATTTCACTGTTCAGTTTCCTCTCCCATTTAGCCTTAACGTACATAGTAGGGGAGGCTTTACAGTCTCTTAGATTTTGGTATTGCACCGAGATTGCCTTGAATCTTGTCCCACTGTATGTCTGCGTTATTACATCAAGCACTCCATTTTAAGTGTCTTTATGCATGCTCAATAAACCAGATAAATGGTCCTCATGACGCCCCATTCACCCAAAGACTGGATCTTGGATGGGTCATCGTTGGCGATGTGTGCCTTGGAGGAGCACACAAGCCACCTCACGTCAGAACTTTCAAGACCTCCATTCTGGAAAGTGGACGCCCCAGCTTTCTCAGCCCATGCAACAGCCAGGTCCAGGTGAAAGAGACATATGCCTACAGCTACCCGGTGTCAGCTGCCCTAGACAACACACGGAAGATGCTTGACGGAGAGAACCTGGGTCAGTCCATCTTCCTTCACACAGCCAGCGACCACAAGCTTGCTCCTTTGATAGATGACCTGAGATTCCTGCAGATCAAGGACAGTGAGTATCGCCAAGATGATTCTAAAAGCTGGGTCGCACCCCTACCCTTCCAGTCACCACGGAAACGACTGCCCAACAACAGGGAGTACGCCCGAAGCCGTCTCAACTCTCTCCACCGCACTCTAGACAAGCAGCCACAGATGAAAGCCCACTACGTAGAGTTCGTCACCAAAGCAGCCCATGTCTTTGGTGGGCTTTGGTAGCGACGTGAGAAGGTTCATTGAACGAGAGTTCTATGTAGACGATGCACTGAAGTCTTTCCCTACTGAATCAGAAGCCATCAGTGTCCTCGGACATGCCCAAAGGATGCTTGCAGAGTCGAACCTCAGGCAACATAAAATAGCCTCCAATAGACCTGCTGTGATAGAAGCATTCCCTCCGGAAGATCGTGCTAAGGATATCAAGGACCTCAACCTTGTTACTGATGACCTTCCCCTTCAACGCAGCCTCTGAGTGTCCTGGAACATTGCCTCAGACACATTCACATTCCAGGCCATGAATGAGAAGAAGCCCTTCTCCCGTAGAGGGGTGCTGTCTACGGTGAACAGCCTATAGGACCCCCTCAGTCTCTTAGCCCCTGTCAATACAAGGCAGGTTGCTCCTGAGGGACCTCTCCAAGCAAGCCGAGGACTGGGACTCACCCCTCCCCAGAAGCATGGAAGCAGAGTGGACAAAGTGGAGAGACTCGCTAAAAGACCTACAGGAGCTCCAGATACCCCACAGTTTATACGTCTTTCTCACCCTCTGGCACTGTACCCAATGAGCTTTGTGTCCTCGCGGACGCCTCTACGAAGGCCATTGCAGCAGTAGCTTACCTGGAAGCCACCACTGAAGAGGGACAGACCGAGGTTGGCTTCATCTTTGGAAAAGCCAAGCTGGCACCCCAACCAGACCTCTCAATTCCTAGACTGGAAATGTGCGCAGCAGTACTTGCAGTCCAGATTGCAGAGTTGATCGTCGAAGAGATGGACCTGGAGTTCCCCCGCACCACATACTACTCAGACAACAAGGTAGTCTTGGGGTACATTCATAATCAAGAAAGGCGGTTCTATGTCTACGTAAACAACAGAGTTCAGAGGATCCGGCAGTCCACATCTCCAGACCAATGGAGGCATGTTCCGACTGACGACAACCCAGTTGACTATGGGTCTAGGTCTATCCCAGCAACTCTCCTGAGCAGCATGACATGGCTGTCTGGACCAGCCTTTCTTCGGAATCCATCTCTCCACTCTTTCGAACCCCAAGAGACGTTCAACCTCGTCAACGCTGCCTCTGACTCTGATATGCGCCCTGAGGTTGCTGTAAACCTCACTTTAGTCTCTCAAAACCTGTTGAACCCCAACCGCTTCGAGCGTTTCTCAAAGTGGACCACTCTCATCCCCACAGTCGCACGCTTGATCCATATTGCTCGCTCCTCCCCCCTGCCTGCCCAAGAGGGCAGCTGCCGTGGATGGCATATCTGTCAAAGAGGCCCCTCAGAGGAGGAGCTGGATAGAGCCAAGATCCTTGTGATGAAGAACATCCAACATGAGCTCTATGCTGAAGAACTGAAGAACATAGCCTCCAGACAAAGTCTTCCCTCTCGGAGTAATCTGCTGAAGCTAAACCCTATCACCAACAACCATGGGCTCCTCAGAGTTGAAGGCCATACAGCTGAGTCCAAGCTAGCAACTGAAGAAACGAGCCCCATCATCATCCCAGGTCGTCATCACCTCGCGACCCTGCTCGTGCGACATCACCACGAGGCCGTAAAACACCAAGGGAGGTACTTTACAGAGGGCACCATCAGAGCAGCTGGGCTCTGGTTGGTCAGAGCTAAAAGATGCATCAGCAGCCTTCTCTTCACGTGCATCACCTGCAAGAAGCTTCGCGAGAAGACAGAACACCAACAAACGGCAGATCTGCCTGCCGAGCGTCTCCAAGTAGCCCCTCCGTTCACCTATGTCGGTGTGGATGTCTTTGGACCATGGGACGTTACCTCACGTAGTACCAGAGGAGGACGCCAACAGCAAAAGATGGGCTGTCCAGTTCTCATGCATGTGCACAAGAGGCGTGCACATCGAAGTAATAGAGACTATGAGTACCAGCAGTTTCATTAAGGCCCTGAGAAGGTTCTTTGCCATCAGAAGCCCAGCGAAACAAATACGCTCAGTCCAAGGCACTAACTTCATCGGCGCCTGCAGAGAACTCAAGTGGATAAACCAAGCTCCAGCTCAGAGACTGTGGAGAAGTATCTCCAGGAGCACAACTGTACCTGGGTATTCAACCCACCCCACTCTTCTCACATGGGGGGTGCATGGGAGCGCATGATTGGAATCGCCCATTGCATCCTCGACTGTAAGGTGGATCATCGCGTCTCACACACGAAGTCCTGACTACCCTCATGGCTGAGGTTACTGCAGTCATGAATGCTAGACCCCTCGTCCCAGAGTCCTCAGACCCAGAGTCTCCTCTCATACTTACTCCAGCTATGCTCTTGACCCAGAAGACTCGCGTTTCCCCTCCCCCTCCAGGTGACTTCGGGGCAGGAGATCTTTTCAAGGAAGAATAGGAACGGGTTCAGAGTCTAGCAAACATCTTTTGGAGCAGGTGGCGAAAGGAGTATCTCCACGCACTTCAAAGCCGTCGCAAGTGGCAGGACAAGAGGCCCAACCTCCAAGTAGGAGACTTCGACCTAATGAACGACAGTCAGGCCAAAAGAAACCAGTGGCCTATGGCTATGGTTGTGAAGACGATTCCAAGTCAGGACGGGATGGTGAGGAAAGTAGACATCAGAGTAGTCAAAGAAGACACCCAGAAAATATTCTCCCGCCCAGTCTCCGAAGTGGTCCTGTTGCTTTCTACAGAAGACTGACTGATACGTAGTTTTGGGTTTATTTGGGCTCTTTAAAAGACCCCAGACAAGGAGTGTTCTGGACTCTGTTAGTCATTGTTTAAGTTGAGACCTTTATTCTGTCGACTGACTTTTATTTTGAAGTACTTCCTTCGCGACTGGCAAATTGTAATCAGGACGTGTTATACCGTCTTACCAGTGCATTGTGTGTGCCGCAAAAGGTTATCCACCATCCTTGATTCTTACATCTTGATACACGCAATGTTTCTAAGTATTTCAGTTTAATTGGCCTATATTTCCTACAGCATTACAAATGTCTATCCCATTCATTTTTCGTTTTATCTGTAGTATGTTATGCCGTGTTGGTTTGTGCTAGCTTGCTATGTGTTAGCATGTTCCCTTTTGCTAGTCGTATGCTACGTTATACCTATCTGTATATTGGCTAGTCTACGGCTCTTATTTTTTGCACTGAGGCACTCTTATTTGTACTTTTGATATATCTTATGTGTTCATTTTGTGTACTTACTGTGTAGTACCTTCAATTTTGTAACTGTGGTGTTATATTGTGTTTATATATTTCAGTTTCACCTTTTGGCAAGTAAACATCATAAACTTTACTCCGCCTTCTGAAATGATTGATTGCCGAAGAGTTTATCTGACTGGATAGTTGGGTTATTGCTCAGATCCTCCGAGACCAGTACACAATATCTTTCCACTTTGCTCTATAATCTTTGTCACACACTTGATTACTGGTCTGAGTTGTGCTGCATGATAATAACCTTTTAAATTTGGGAGTGTCATACCCCCTCTATCTTTGGCCAGTTGTGATGTACAATATTTTATTCGTGGCTTTTTACCATTCCATATAAATCTGGAGATCCCAAATTTTAAACTTTTCTTGAGGAATCTTAATAGGAAGAGACTGAAAAAGATATTACTTCAATTCTTGAGCTAAAGTCTAATGACAAGGCTGACCATCTCTCAATGTCTCTTCTAATCGGAAAATGAATCTGATTATAATTTGTTTTATAAAGATGAATTAGTTGTTTTGTTAAAGTCACACCAAGATATTTTATAGTTTTTGAATCCCATTTCAATTAGAAAGTTCTCTTAGTTTCTTGAGATGGAGTACAGTTAAAAGCTAAAATCTGTGTTTTATTCACATTTACTTTGTATCCTGAGTGATCCTCATATATATTTATAAAGTGCATCAGCTGGGTAAAGCTTGTATTGGGGTTCTCTAGGTATATTATATCATCCACGAAGAAGCTGATTGTGTGTGTTTCTGTCCTTTGATAATTCCTTTTAATCCGTCAGTCTGTCGTATAGCCTTGTGCTGAAGGCTCAATGTATAGGGCAAAGAGGAGGGGGGACAAGCAACATCTTTGATGGGTACCCCTCTTCAGCATTTTCTCTGTGTTAGACTACCATTAATTTTTATTCTAGCTGTTGGAATATGATAGTTTTAATGCATTTAATTGAGTCTTTGTTGAATCCACACCATTCTAATACTAGACACTGGACGTGCCAATTGCCACTATCAAAAGCTTTTTCGGCATCGAGACTTACCAAAATAGCGCTGGTTTTGTCCCCCCCCCCCCCCAATTTGTATAGAGTTGATTATTTCCATGGTCCTTGTGTTTGGTGTCCTAGAATAAAATCGGTTGGCTCTTCATCAATTAGATCAGTCATAAATTTCTCATATTTCTTTGCTATAATTGATGAGTATATCTTATAATCCACATTGAGAATAGATATGAGGCTAAAATTGCTAGAGTATTCTGTGTCTTTTCCCTCTTTTGGAATTACAGAAATTATTGCATCTTTCCATGAGTGTGCTAGCTGACTTTCTTTAAGTCAAATTAGAGGATGATGTAAGAAGAGGGGTTAGTTCATCTTTAAAGGCTCAGTACCACTCTGATGGGAAACAATCACTTCCTTAAGTAATCCTTAAGGCTTATTAGCCTTAAGTCTGGATATGGCGTTAGATACTTCATCAGGTGCCATAGGAGCTGTGAGGTTGTTGTTTTGCAATGCTCCAATAGTTGGTAAATGTAGAGAATTCAGGAACTGTATTTGTGCATCTTCAGTCTCACTAATGCAGTCCACTATTTAAGTGGATTGCATTATTATCGGAGATATCAGCCACCCCAATTTTACAGTCTTTACCTTATGTAGATCCCAGTTAATGAATAGTAGTAGACTGACTGTTGTGTGTGATAATGTATATATTCTTTTTCCATTGGATGGAGTTCTCGCCATACAGCAACCATTCCCTGTTCCTTCAAAGATGTATTCATGATTTTTGTTAAGTGAGTCTTATTTCTTTATATACGTACTTGTGTCTGTCTTATGATCTAGTATCATATTAAAATCTCCACACTGTACAATGCCTATAACTGTAAATAAGGATTTAAAGAAATGTTTGTCACTCTCTGGGGGGGGGGGCATATTCGCTGAATAATGTGACCATCTCATTTTCTTATTTTCCTTTGAAAATAATTCATCATCCCTCTTTGTCACAGATTTCTTTCAAGCATTTAAAATTTATTGAGTTTTGTATAAGTATTCCTTCATATCTTTCTGAGCGCCTTCATATCCACACGCCCTCCAACACTCTCAGATCCTCTTCTGCTCTCCAACTCACTACACCTTCGGCCCACTTGACTACCATGGGGTCTAGAGCCTTTGGTCATTCTGCCCCCCACCTATGGAACTCTCTCCCACAAGACATTCACAACATCGACTCTCTCAACTTCAACTGCTTTGTTTTGATTTTATGCTGTCTGATACAGTGCTGCTTGTTTGTTGTTGTTTTTTTAAATTGTGTTCTGTAAGGTGTCTTTGAGTGCTCTGAAAGACGCCCACAAATAGAATATATTATTATTATTGTTATTATTATTGCCACCCCTCTTTTGTGACTCTCCCTGTATGTGCTATAGAATGTGTTTCTAAAACTGATTTTTTTTTAGCTTCTCATGTTCTTCCTATAAGTGTATTTCCTGAATGAAGATAACTTGGGCCTTAACTTTTCTAATTTTTAGAATTCAGAGAACTACTTTAGAATTACTTTAGAATTACTACTTGCATTCATTGACACCAGTGAGATATTACTCATTATTCTTTTTGTGAGGTCGTATAATTCCCTTGAAACCGTATCATAACTGTGAGAACCAATAAAAGCCCTAGGAATATTGTGTAACTCAATGTTAAATAGGCACAATTACATTTCCAAACATAGGCGCACACCTCCCACGTTGCATTTGTGGGTTGGGGGGGAATATCCCACAAGATATGAGGGCCCCACTCTAGGAAGGTCTGGTCTTATTATCCAGTAACTCTTACACATCAACCTCCCAGTAGAAAATATACATGTAACTACCAATCAGTCATAACAAAGAAGACAATCAACTATAGAGATCCATTTGAGGGGTGCAATCAACCTTAGTCTAGGTTATTCATCCTCAGTGTCTTTAATTTGGTTACTAGGATGCACTCACATACCTGAAATGTCCATTATTTCCTTTGAAATTCTTGTAGCTTTTGTTTAGCTCGCATAGCAGTGTCCTCTGAATTTCCATCCCACTGCCATGGCAACTTTCTCTGGAGTTGCTCTTCCATCCCCGTCCTAGCTGCGCTTCTCCCTTGTATCTCTGCCTCAAGTCCTCTCCTGTTTAACGCTTTTGCAGCCTTTTGTGCATTCTCATTCATCCACGGGCCAGTTTCCCAGTGGATTCTGATTTTAGACAGGGGTGTCTGGAAACATTTCCTCTCTCCTTTAAGGCTTTTTTATGCCAATATAGTCCTTTCTTTTCTGGATTATTTCCATGGTGTAATTGTGATCAAAAGACATTGCCTGGTCTTGGTATTGGATTTTTTTCCCCCAGGCTTCCTTCAGTACCATCTCTATTGTGTACTGAAGAAAATTCACCACAGTCGATCTTGGAGGTTTGTCAGAGTCCAGTTTTGGTAGTAAAGCGTGGGTTGCCCACTGTATTTGTGGATCTGTTTCTGTCGGCAGGGAGAGCTCGGTTTTCAGAAGTCGCTCAATGAATTGTGAGATGACGCTGCCCTTTGCCCCTTCTTTCAGGCCAAAGATAGGGATGTTGTTCCATTGGTTTCTTCCCTCTTGGTCTGTCATCCTATCCTGCAATATTCTTCTGCTGTTTCAACGATTGAAGAAGGGCATCTTTTACCTCCATGTTCCAGCTTTCGATCTCGTCAATTCTCTGTTCGGCTCCCTCAGTTCCCATGGTTTGGGTTCGTCCTTGAGTTCGTCCTTCATTTCTTTTTTGATTTCTCCTTTAAATGTGGTGAACTCTGTTTTCAGCTCAGTTTTAATGTCCTGAATTTCCTTAACAGTATCTTTCAAACCTGAACTTATCACATCAACCACTTCTACCTCCATATGTTCATCCTCTTCGCCACCCTCTGTCTGATAGGAATCCTCCGTCTTCATTGGGCAGTTCGAGTTGTTTTGGCGGGTATTTGATTTTTTCCCCCCGCCTTCTTGATCTTCCTCTCCTTTCCATTTCTTTTAGACACGTTTATTCCTTTTTAAATTCTTGAATTCTGGGTTTTTTATTGAGTGTTGATCAAGAGGTATTTGTTTATGCTGTCATTTTGGGCTGGGTAACTGTAAGTCGACTTTTTTTTTTTTACCCTGCAGAAACTCAGCCAATGCCAGTTGTAACCCAGACAAGCAGGCAAAATGTTTGAATACAACTTGTTTGCAGGTCTCAAAATGACGAAACATATATCAGTGAATCAGGAGTTAGTTGAGGACATCTGCTCAGATCTACAACCGGCTTCCCACATCAAACCCAAACCTAAACTTTAAGGCCTCTAATCTACATAATACTTAAACATAACCATTTCTAACCTAATACCTATATTTAACCATCTTTAATCTGATACATAAAAAACACAATTTCTCAACTTATCCCTAAACTGGAAGGTACTATTATTAAATTTAGACTTTATCATTGAAAAAAATGGCCATCGTGTATCAGGGTGCCTTCTGGTTCAGAATCTTTATTTTAGTAAACAGAACAGTAGAGGCCATTCCGCCTTTTAGAAATCCAATGTTCTTTCACAAAACTACGGGTCCCCAACACATTCATCTCACTGCCTGTGTCAACTTTCCAGTATGACAGAACCAGCTTTGCATCACAATCCTAAAAGCCTTTTCATCTGGCAGAAAAATCATATGATATCTGCCGCCCCTAAAAAAGAATAAATATCGTTATCGTTTTTGAGAGGGGATGAAAACTTTGAGACTACAAAAGCATAAAAACTGATGCCGAGTTGGCCATGTTACTGTTGGACAAGTAGGCAGCATTTTCATTGAGCAGCCACAGTGTTTTATAACAGGTTTTGTTATAAATATTGTACAGTGTTTTACAACATGACTTGTTATTAATATTTTAAGGTGTTTTATAACAGGAATAGTTATAAATATTGCACAATGTTTTACAGCGTGATCACCTCCTCACTTGACATTTCTGTGTTTGGTAACATGAAATTGTGAGGTGTTATTAGCGTTAATTGTGTCATTTGCAGGCCACCGTCACTCAAGGGGAGGGTGTATGGCATTGGTGCAATTCCTGCTGTTGCTGATAGTGGTCACTAGAGAAAAGAAATTCACTGATAATACCTTTAACCGTCCATCCATCCATTATCCAAACCACTTATCCTGCTCTCAGGGTCACGGGGATGCTGGATCCTATCCTAGCAGTCATTGGGCGGCAGGCGGGGAGACACCCTGGACAGGCTGCCAGGCCAACACAGGGCCGACACACACATTCACACCTAGGGACAATCTTAGTACGGCCGAGTCACCTGACCTACATGTCTTTGGACTATGGGAGGAAACTGGAGCACCCGGAGGAAACCCACGCAGACACATGGAGAACATGCAAATTCCACACAGGACGACCCCTAAGGTTGGACTACCCCGAGGCTTGAACCCAGGAACTTCTTGCTGTGAGGCGACTGCGCTAACCACTGCACCACCATGCCGCCACCTTTAACCATCTTTGATCTAATAAGAGGAAGATCTGATTGGATGCCCTCAACAATGTCCTCATTCATCGATACAGACAGGTTGTATTTTGGGAACTGTAAATAAGTTGTATACGAGTATTGTTTCCGCGCGAATGAGGTGACAAAACAGATCCAGTCTCAAGACTTCATGCAAAGCCTCCTTTTTTCGAAACTATTTCCTTTGTGCAGGTGATAGACACAGGAGGCACGGCATGCTAATCTGGTTGGGGGGTAGTGAGGTGTGGGTACAGGACACATTTCCCAGGTCACCCTCAGGCCATGGAGCGCTGAGTCAGTTGCCACTGACAAGGTCTCCTCATGCCACTTTGACAGCTGAATTATTCATTCAAAGGAGAGAAAAGCACAGGGGACCCTGCTAATTTCTCAATGGGATTGTTGGCTGTCCTTACAGTAGGCTGCCCAATAATAATAAAAAAAAAAAAACAGGCACACTTACAGGGTTAGATTCAAATTAGCTGTGGATATTTTACACCATACCTTCCATTTCGTCTGCCACCATTATTACAAACTGAAATATAATGTCGCCATATAGCAGAAACTGAGGCTAGATGTCCTGTTTCCCAGGGCCGAGAAGATATTGACGGCTGCTTTCAAGGACGCTGAACGACTTGTATGTGTGAGTGAGCGTGAATCAGAGCCCTGTGGATTTATTGAGTGCACTCTCCTCATTGGATCCATCCGCCGGCGGCTCAGGTCACTTTAAGGGCCGGGGACTTTTGCCAATTGTCGTCAGAGAGAGAGAGGGAGAGCGTTTCTGCTTTCTTGTCCTTTCATAAGTGGCACGGCGCCACGGAGGCATGGAGAGGTCAGCTTAGCATATGACATTCTGTCAGCACCGTGCACATGTAATGAACAAATGCACACACAAAACCGAGGATGCACAGCGAGGGAGAGGACCACCGCAAGGAAACGTACTTAAAACGCATTAAAGCTTTTACTTTAATCATCAATTATTCTGCTTTGAGAAGAGAGGTCCACGTGTTGGGAAGATCAGCAGACCTTTGAGAATCATTAATAACGTGAAAATAAATCAACACATTTTAAAGCATACAGCAGTTAAAATTGATGACTAAACCGATAGCGCATTGATTTATGCCAAAGAGACGGAAATACAGAACTTAAACGTGTGATCAGTCCTTTTTTATTTCAATGTCAAAAATGCCACGTTTGACACCTTTTCCTGCTGGCACTTTAATCGCAACGGCCATTCAGTGTTTTAGTGTTCTGTTATCGCTCCTCTAAATGCTGTTCTTCTTTGGTGCCGGGAGGGTCCGCCATTCCCGCCAAATATTCAAATGTAATGGCTCTCGCACAGGAAATGCCTCGACTCTGCCATAAAAGGAAAAGAAGAGGAAGTAGAACAAGGAAAATAACAAGTGTCGAATGATGAAGAGAAAGTGATCGGTGCTAAAATACAAGACATCCAACATTTAATTTGGTTTAATCGAGTTTTTGATACGTTGCCCAATATTACTGTGCTGGACGGCATCGCTGATTGGTCTTCTTTCTCCAGAATGTGCACACTACCGCTGGATTGTCCTGTTGGTGTGTCACAAAAAATCTGACTGCCAAAAATTGTGATCCGCATGTGGACATGTTCTGTGTGTTCTGGATCACATTCATTTCAGATGTAATGCTGTGATTTGCGGTATGAAAACGAAGCGTTGTGACCACCAGATGATGCCAGATCCACTGAAATTAAGGGTATCCACTTTAAGAATGCAACAATAAAAGTACAGTCAGTTGTCATTGGCTTTATTTCATTAGCAATTAATTATTCACAAATATTCCATGTGTTATGTACACCAACAATGAGCAGGATGACACAAAACACTCCTGGATCAGTTTATGTAAGACTTCCCATCACAAAATCCTGGTATTTCATCAGTAAAGGGTGAGCAACAACCACAAGGTCAGTGGTGTCAAACGCCGTTGACAAATGGTGAATCCTTTGAACCGTTTCCAAGCAGACACTCTCCTCATTGTTCGGGCTCTTAATGTATAACATCATCGTCCTCTGCAGTGTGCAGGTGGATAAATCATAACCTGTGGACATCTATATGCTCTCTTACCTCTCTTTACCCTCTCCCATTGTCACCGTGGCTCACCCTGCACGCTGGATTGAGTGATTGCGGTGGGGATGAGACCGAACACCCTTCGCTGCACAGCCCCGGATACGAGGCCATTTCATCTTTCTATCACCTTCGGCTGCAGGTTTGGCCGCGGCACCGATTTTCCGAGTGGATTTGGCTTCAACAAGAGCTTTCTGCTAAAATGTTTGGAAATCTATTTTTTTGAGTACAGCTAGCGCCATCCCAACAAGGAAACACACACACACACAAACCCAGTCATGTGATTTCAACACCCAGTGAGTGCTTCAGGCATTGAACTGAACCCCCATCAAAAGCTGTTCTGGTACTCCCAGAGAAGGTAAAGGCTCCCAAGGACAACGGCATTGTGCAGACTTGGCAGAAAACAAATCAGCTGTTACAGAACAGCAGCAAGGTCTTCGTCTTTGGGTTCGGTTTTGGATCAGATTGCGTTTTCCTCACATCGATACCATCTCCTTGCAGCGCTGCAAAAGGAGGCACAATATGCTCTTTTCATTAGGATGTAGATCTAAGTATATCTCCCCCATGCTCTCAAATACTACCTCTCTTTGTGCTAATTACACACCGTGCACGTTGCCACCGTTGCTTGTCACATTTTCTCACTTTAAACATTAGATTCATAACTACGGGGAGTGAAAAAGACACACATCTGGGAGCAGAGGTGTCGCCAGGCGCAAATAACAAATCCTATACTCTCTCTCTCTGTCTCTGTCTCTCTCTCTGTCTCTCTCTCTGTCTCTGTCTCTCTCTCTCTCTCTCTCTCTCTCTCTCTCTCTCTCTCTCTCTCTCTCTCTCTCTCTCTCTCTCTCTCTCTCTCTCTCTCTCTCTCACTCACGAACACACACACATGGCCATGCATCTTCATACTTCATAGCAACAGATGGACTGCCTTGAGGCAGAGCCTGAAAGAACTGTGTTAGGCTAGAGCTGCCAATTGATTGCTAAGATCAGGTGTGCTTCAACACAATGGTACCTCCTGCTCTTTTCAAGCGTTATACCCGATACTTGCCTCTGGACAAATCTGAGACGCAAAACAACAGTGGCATCTGTGGCAGGTAATGACCCCTTCACCGAAAATCTGGATAATGACACACTTCAACCATTTGTTGCGGTTAAAAATCACTGTTGCTCACTGGGAGCTTAACACGTGGCCTGCAGCATCATGTGCGGTACATCTGTGTGGGACAGCGTAGCATTCAACAGCTGTGTTTCCCCACAAATGACAGAGATGTACTGAATTGTTTCCCTCACGTTTACTCATATGATGGCAATCCAATCTGCATCCATAATGTGAGCAGCAGGTTGACCGTAATAACTGTGTCGGCTACAATATTGGCCCTGTAGGAGGTCGTTTGAATACTATAATGTGCTAAGTATGTGAGGTATAAGTGGCACGTGTGCAGATGTAGCGCCATGTATTTCTGCTTCCAGTGTGGGAAGATGGGGGTGCAAATTCATGTTTGCAGCGGCCTCACCCAGCATCGGTGTGGGAAGATGGCGGCGCGAATTCACGTTTGTGGTGGCCTCGCCCAGTACCGTCCATGTAGTGTCTTTGTCCATGTCTGCATCTAAGTTTGTCTTCGTTTGACGGCTGGGAGGGCTTGGTCTGCTGCTTCCCGTGGGCCCAGGGACCACTGCCCTGCCTGGAGCTGTGCCCGAAGAGGTAACACTGAGGGCAGTCTGACAGGACACGGAAGCGGGGCAGGCTAAGCTAACTGCTAGCCCATGCAGACCAGCAGTTTCAATAACACCGAGGGTGGTCTGGCGGCGGCCTTGCCTAGCCTTGACTGTGTTTGTAGTGTCATCATGTGGAGTGCAGGGAGGTGTGTCGAAGGGGTCTGGCAGGGAGAGCTGGCATTGGATCGGCTGAGGGAGCTTGGTCTGCTGCATCCTGTGGGCCCAAGGAACACGGCCCTGACCGGAGCTGCGCCCGAAGAGGAAAGACTGAGGGGCGCAGGCTAGCTAACTGCTAGCTAACTGCTAGCCCATGCAGACCAGCAGTTCCGACAGTCATCCTGGCTGGCGTTCGTTCTCCTGGACAGTGATTTATTTATTTTTAGTTATATGTTAGTTTGGATATATGCGATCTTGTGGTTCTTGTAGTTTTAGGATGTGTTTTTGTCTTTGTGTTGCACTGCTGTGGGCTGGGGGAAACGATGTGTCATTTCATCTCATGTGCGCAAGTGCATGAAATGAAACGACCTATAAAGTGTTCCTGATTCTGATGTGTCTAACCTATACCTGCTGACTTTGTTTAGCGAAAGTTCAACTGACGTGTCCAAATTCGGTGTCCGTGTCATATTTTCCTGCAATGCTGCCACACCGGCACGGGATCAGAGATACACCCTGTCACCGCCGGCATCAAACATCAACCGCAGTGGTCTCCTTTTTAAATCTCTCCCCTCTCCACTTTCCCTGGTAAACACCATAATAGTAGTGCTGTGTTCATGTGGGCTCCGTGTTAACACTGTGTCTTGTCAAAGGCCATCGTGCCCCTTCAAAAGATGATGGCTCTCTGAAGTGGGCTCTCTCCGTCGCAGCCATTTTCCACTTGACTGGCCTCACACACAAAGGGGACTGGTAGCCCCCAGCAGCTGTGCTCGACTGGTCAATGGGGGTGGGGAGGAGGAGATGAATGGGTTGGATATTAGAGGAGAGACGGGGCTAATAGCAAAGAGGGAGGGGCATTAACGCCCATAACATGCACCAAAGAGTTGTGTCTGGTATTTTGTCCCAAGCCGAAACCCTTACTTTCCGCTTAGATTGGACGTCCATTGTTCCATGCTTTCACTATCGTCTACCTCACTTGCTGTGCAGGTGCAAATCTCTCCCATCGATCTGTTTACCTGTTGCAGTTTAACCTGTTCATATTCCATTCATCCATCCATCCATCCGTGCAACCATTCATCCTTCCATCCATCCATCTGTCCATCCATCCAGCCATTCAAACCATCCAGCTATCCATCCATTATCTACACCCACTTCATCTAATTCATTGTCAGCGGGAGCTGGAGCCTATACTGTCAGGCTGTTCATGTTCCCTTTCACTAAATTTTTAAGAAGTCCTTGAAAGCTACCACTCTTATCTACGATGATATCCTACTCTGTAATTGTGTTATCACCGGCAACAGGAAAAAAAACAAAAACAAAACGTTTGCTTGTCAGCTGAAATGTTGCGTTATTGGCTGGACGCATGGGAAATCTCTTGATTGAGAATTTACTGCCATAACCTCATTAGGAAATGGAAACAACCCCATAGAAGTAGCTTGGGAATGGTAACACACACGAGTGTCAACAGGCCTAGCTGGGTCTCATTGGGTACAAGGGGTGGTGTGTGCATTTTCATAAATCATTTTCTTTGACAGCATATCAAGGTTATATGACTGGCAGTCAGTATCCCGTAAATTGCTTTTGCATTCACAATGTGAAGGAGCGCTACTGGGATTTCACCAGTTCAGTTGCCGCTCAGGGTTGGTAAATTAGGATGACCTTTTCAAAAAATTGCGATGATTGCCTCCAGTGTAAACCAATATATTCAGCTCAACTGCGCTATATTACACTTTATGGGGAGCATTAACCATTAAATCATAACCAGCCTGCGTGCAAGACCGCTGCCCTTCACCACGGCGTTGTCGTCCAATCACGGTGACTGGAGATCTATACTAAACTCAGTGCTAAGATAATAATTAGCTTTACGACAGCAGTGTAACAAGTTTGCAACCCCCACCCCACCCCACCCCACCCACCCTGCTGTGCGGCTCTGTAATTGGTCCCCTCATGTGGCACAGTGGAGCCCCAGAACAAAGGGTTCCCGGAGGAGGAATCCATGTTGACCCATGTTGAACCCTCCACAACAATGACAGGCAGGAAGCATTTACATATGCTGACAGACTTGTCTCCTCCTCGGGTGGAGCGCCAGGCACTTCATTAAAGCAACATCAATACCTGCTGATAGAAAATGAGGAGCGGGCCCATCCGCGTGCATCATCTCACCGATGGCTGCGAGACACTATGGCGAAGTGACGCGGGGGGGCTGTCACATTCAATTTTGAAATAAACGGACGGCGTTTATTAAGGGTTTGTGCGGAAATTGGAGGGAGAGCGAGGGAGTCGCTGTGAGGGACCGTCTGTGGATTGTCTGCATGCATCAGCAAATGCCTCCCCGCGCAAGCTGTTCACCTGAGAATCAGCTGCCAAAAGCTTGTCTCCTTCGCAGGTCTACTAAAGCGACAACAATAACAACAACGAAAACGTGTCCAAACTTTCGGAGCGCTCCGCTGATGTTTTTTTTGGCAGGAACGCTGCTCGGCCACCCCTGCGAGCGGATGTGATTTCAGGCGCCGACGTGCGATCCTCTTGGTTGCACACGCAGCGCGGCGGGCCTTCGCTGCCCGCCGCGCTGCGTGTGCAACCAAGAGGATCCTGCAAAGTCAGACACAGGTGACATATCTGTCGATTCAGCATGAGTGCATCCGCTGCGTGTCTCCATCTGCAGGGCTTCTCTCTCGCTCGCTCGCCGTCATTGCATCACGCCGCCCTGGAACGCTCTTTCGTAGCGAGGGGGAAAAGGGACTAAATCCTCCTTCCATTTTGACACACTGCTCACTTTTTTCTTTTTTTTTTTCCGCTGAGAAGCACAGCGGCTGGGCTGGGGGGATGGGGTGGGGGTGGCGGTGGGGCGGGATGGTGGGGTGGGGGCTGTTTGGGAAGTGCGGTCCTGAGCAGATGGACCTCTCAGTGCCGTAGTAAGTGGACTCCTCACATGACGGAGGAGGAGGCTGCAGCATCTCACGGGCAGGAGCAGGACGCAGCATCCAGGTGGCCCTGGCCCCTCCTGACCAGCTGGAGGAGCGATGGGACCATCTGACGCTCGCACGGGAAAATGATACACTTCTCCCCCCCCCCCTTTTGTCGCTTTCTGTCTTTGTCGGCGCCTCGACACAAAAACATCCCCTGTGCCAAATCAAGAAATGAAGCTAATGAAGCTGGGTTCTGCTTTTGCTTTTGGTTGCCTACAAATACTCAAGGTCATGTCATTAAAGCAGGGACGTTTTTTTACAAGACGCAGATCATTCGTCTCACGTTTGCTAGTTTGGTCCACGTGGATGTTGGGAAAAGAGAATGGAAGATGTGTGGGGGGGGGGGAAATGAACCAAAAAAGACAAAAAATCTGACTCTTCTTTATTCCTTCTGGACGGATAAAAACCTCCTCAGCGGGTTCAACAGGCAAATACACGGGTTTCACCGAGCCCCGCCGCCTCTGCCGCAGTTGTGCATTTCGCAAATCCAAGTGAGAAAGTCACATCTGCGCTCCTCCTCTGCTGACCCCGGCCCCCGGAGGCTACGTGGGACTAATTGTGTCCCCGTTTTCCGTTCTTTTAGTCTTTTCTTTGCTTTTTTTGTTTTTGCTCAGTGTCGGGGTCAGGGAGGCTCCCAAGTGACCAGCGGCAGGATCAACAGCCAGCGGGCCTTCTGTGTGTTGGTAATTAGGAGTTTCCCTAACTGTCCTACAGGGCCGGGGGGGACCCCTCGCTCTCAGTCTGAGGGGCCACGGGTGTGTATGTGTGTGTGTGTGTGTGGGGGGGGGGTGACGAATGGAAACAGCTGCGGATGGGAAACCACTTTCTGGTTCCCATGTATGACAGGCGCCCTTCTGCATCCATTACCAGCATGATGAAGGTATGACTGCTCATAGAATTTGGTTAAGCAAGTGCTGTCTGATAATGGGGGTGCCAATCACCTTTTCCCCCACTCCGTCTCTCGCTCTCCGTCTCATCAATGGAGGTTCATGTGAATGACAGTTTTTGAAAGCAAGTTTTACAAAACACTGACAACAGTGGTACGTCGACCCCGTTACTGATGGGCTGTTCGAGGCTCACACATAAACCCCAGTTTACATCAGGGCTTCCCAAACTCTGTCATGCTGTCACCCACCCATGGAGATGCATCGTGGCCCCAGGACCACCGAGGGATCTGTTGCAGTGAAATAACCAATAAATTCTCATTACCGGCCAGAAAGCAAGATAATTAACAATCCTGTCCATCTTGTTCATCAGAGGAATATTCCCATTTTCCCTCCTCGGTCAAGGCCCGCGAACGATCAAATGAGCCGGACGAGGCACGTCGGCATTAAACATTATTTCAGCGGTGTTTTTTTTAATACAGTTAAATCACTGCCTTGTTCTCACTGACTAAAAAGTATGAAAATAAACGCATTCTTTCCTCTTTTTTTTTCTAAACTAAATTACGTCTCCAGACAAAATGGGTTTTATTGTGGACATCCTGTGACCTCTCTGGCCTCTTGGTGTGACCCATTTGTGGCTCACGAGCCATAGTTGGAAAACCACCCAGAACTTTGATTTCCATCACAAACCTTTAATGTTGTTTTTCTAAATCGTACCTGAGGGGGGGGAAAAAATGTACACCGTCCACGTATCAGTGGTAAAATCTCCTTATATAAACAAACACCAAAGATTCTCTTCTTAGCAACAGAACACGTTACCATACAATTATTAGTGCAAGTTATTTTAAACAATTTGGTGCAGTTATTAGATACAAGTTATATTTATAGGAAAGAAGTTAATGTATCACCAGTTCTTCAGTGGGTACACAGGATTAATGAACGATGAAACGTTTTGTGGTTGGTGGTTGAATGGAGAATGTCATCTACATAAGTAGACTTGTGCCATCTAGTGTCAGAACAACAGACTGTTCCAAAATGGACAAACACTGGGGGAAAAAAATGTTTCAAGCTCATTTTACCTACAAAATACTATAATCAGAGGTACATCCTTGTAACCAAGCAAGATTCTCATGCATCATATTTTATTTACAATGGTATAATCATTGTGACTTTGAAATGTAAAACAGAAATTGCCATTGTGGCATATTAAATTTAGGTTTGATCACACACACAAATACAGAAAAGACCGGATATGGTTTGTATTGGCATCAAACCACCAAAATAACAACAGCAGAGGCAATTAGTTTAACAAAGGGCTGAGGGTCGCGGCCCCCTGGACCAAGAGAAGGGTTCCACTTAAATGAAGAGTCCGATTATGGGAAGAACGCCTATGGAGGGTGCTGTGGTCTCCGTGGCGTTCTCCATCCATACCCCGTGTATCAAAGTCATGCCATTTTCCTCCTCACGTCGACCATCACGAGGGACACGTCGTGTTGCAGAGGTCTCCGGACTTAAACAGCTTGTAGACGTTGACCAGCGGGAACATGGTGACGGACCCGACCAGGGACCCCGCCTGCGCTGCGGCCCCGCACCACACCAGCGCACTGTGGCTCCGGTCTCGCAGGATGATGCCCACCATCACCTTCACGTAAGTCAGTGTTCCCATGAAGACGACCCAGGAGAGCACCTGCCAATCACAAAATTTTTGTTTTTCCCTTTTTTGACCTGTGACATATGACAGTTGTTTTTTTTTTTAAATAAAGTGGTGCGCTGAGCCATATGAATAATACACAGAACATCAACGTAAAGAATAGCAGAGATAAATAAAAACATACAGAGGGTTTAATCAAATAGCCTTTGATTAGAAAGATATTCAACACATTTTTGAGTGTTTTTGGTGGATTTTACTCGAGGATTTTGGATACTGTCTAAATTCGGTCATGAATTGCGCCCGAAGAGGAAACACCGAGGGCGGTCTGACAGGACATGGAAGCGGGACAGGCTAGGCTAACTGCTAGCCCATGCAGACCGGCAGTTCCGATAACACCGAGGATGGTCTGACAGGACACGGAAGCGGGACAGGCTAGGCTAACTGCTAGCCCACGCAGACCAGCAGTTCCGATAACACCGAGGGCGGTCTGACAGGACACGGAAGCGGGAGAGGCTAGGCTAACTGCTAGCCCATGCAGACCGGCAGTTCCGATAACACCGAGGATGGTCTGACAGGACACGGAAGCGGGACAGGCTAGGCTAACTGCTAGCCCATGCAGACCGGCAGTTCCGATAACACCGAGGATGGTCTGACAGGACACGGAAGCGGGACAGGCTAGGCTAACTGCTAGCCCATGCAGACCGGCAGTTCCGATAACACTGAGGACGGTCTGGCGCCGGCCTCGCCTAACGTTGACTAGGTTTTTGGCGTCGTCGTGTGGAGTGAGGGGAGGTGTGTCGAATGTGTGTGGCTGGGAGAGCTGGCGTTGGATCAGCTGGGAGAGCTTGGTCTGCTGCGTCCAGTGGGCCCAGGGACCACGGCCCTGCCTGGAGCTGCACCCGAGGAGGAAACACCGAGGGCGGTCTGACAGGACATGGAAGCGGGTAGGCTGAGCTAACTGCTAGCCCATGTAGACTGGCAGTTGCAACAGTCATCCTGGCGTTCGCTCCTTTTTTTTTTGATAAGTTGGATATGTGTTCTTGTAGTTTTTTGTAGTTTGGATATACTATATGTTCTTGTAGTTTGGATGTGTTTTTGTCTTTGTTGCACTGCTGTGAGAAACCACGTGTATAAAACGAAACATGTTCTTGAGTCCTGAAGCGTTTGGAGACGGGTTTGTTTTTGTTTTTTTAACTTAGTTTTTATTTCAATTTCACAACTTATACAACCAATATAGATTTAGGAATATCGTAGGTTATCATCTGAAATTGATAGAAAAGCTTAGGTAGGACATTCATGCGTATACTCTCAATACGGCCTAACAGAGACAGGGGAAGTGTTGACCACTGGTCCAAATCCTTACTGATATTATCAATTATGCGTTTGTAATTTGCATTATATAACTTACCTAGCGATGGGGGGATTTGAATACCGAGATATTTAATGCCATATTTAGGCCATTTAAACCCTTTCTGGAGTTTGACTGCTTGAGAAATTCTACCACTTATATCCATTGCCATTGTTTTGTCCACATTTACTTTATAGCCCGAGAAGTACCCATATGTTGAAATAAGACCCTTTAAGTGTGAGATTGTGGTTGTAGGTTTGGCTATATATAAAAGCACATCATCTGCGAATAAGGATAATTTGTGTTCTTCATTTATTGTCAGTCCCTTTATGTTATTGTCATCTCTGATAAGCTGTGCTATTGGTTCAATACTAATATCGAACAGCAGGGGTGATAGAGAGCAGCCCTGTCTGCAGCAACGTTCTAGGGCAGATCGGTTTGATAGAGCCCCATTTACTTTAACATCAGCTTGTGGATTAGAATATACAGTGTTTGTATCCACTTTATGAAATTAGGGCCAAATTGGAATCGTTTCAGTGTTTGAAGCAAGTATTGCCAGGATACTTGATCGAATGCCTTCTGGGCATCGAGGGATAATATCACTGCTCCCTCCTCCTTGACTTTTGGATGAGCCATTAAATTTAATAGTCTTCTGATATTGTCCCCATAGCTTCTTCCTGTGATTAAACCCGGTCTGATCAGGATGAATAATCTCTGTGATCATTTTATTGACGCGTCTTGTTAGAATAGCTGTTAGTATATGCAGGTCTCCATTCAGTGGTGAAATAGGCCTATATGATTGGCATTTGGTGGGGTCCTTGCCTTCCTTATGTATTACAACTATTGTCATCTCCCTCCAGGAGGGGGCCATGGATCCAGATTGTAGCGCATGGTGGTAAGCTTTTAATAGTAAAGGTGATGCTGTCTCTTTAAAATTTTTGTAAAATTCATTAATATACCCATCTGGTCCGGGGCTTTTATTGTTTTTCAGTGTAGAGATTACCTGTTGTATTTCCCATTCCTTAATTGGTTCATCCAACTCTTTTGCCATGGGCTCAGGTAGCGCTTTTATTTTGATGTCTTTTAAAAACTGTGCTAACTCTTTGTCATCTGTGCAAATGTCTGTGTTTTTGTATAGGAATTTATAACATTTTTGCAAAAGACTGAAATTTCATCTGGTTTTGTAAGTGTTGAGCGATTAGGCTTTAATTTCTGTACTACATTGGATGATTGCTGTTTTTAAGTCTTAATGCTAACAATCTACTTGCCCTGTTACCACTTTCATAATATGTTTGATTGGTGAACCTTAAGTTGCCCTCAATCTTTTCTGTGATTAGGCTATTTAGAGCTCTTCGTGCTTGTTTGAGTGCATTAAGTAGATTGGAGGATGGTGTTCTTTTATGTTGTTGCTGGAGCTGTCTTATTTTGTCCTCTAATTCATGTTGTTTTGTTTCCCTTCTCTTTTTTTAGTAAATGAGATAATGCGACCTCTAATATAAGCCTTAGCACAGCCCCATAGAATGAGAGGTGATATTTCGGGCGAGATATTTGTAACTAAATAGTTGTTTAGTTCAGTTGTTACAAATGAGATAACTCCCTTATCATTTAAAAGTGATGCATTTAATCGCCATTGTTTAGTTGTTGGCCTGTGACCTTTGTTCCATGACAGTGCTAGAGGTGCATGATCAGAGAGAGTAATTGGTAGAATCTCCATGTCTTCTATCCTGTGGATCTGCTTTGGGGGTGAAAAAAATAATAAATTCTAGAATAGAATGAATGTCTATGTGAGTAAAAAGTGAAATCTCTACCTTTAGGGAATTTACATCTCCAAACATCCACCAGACCTGACTCTGTCAATGTGTCTAAGAATTTTACTCATTCTAGAAGTGGGAGATTTTGAGGTAGGTTGTCTATCCATAAGCTGAGACATAACAGTTGAAATCCCCTCCTAGCAGTAAGATACCAGAGCTGTTCTGTAGGATTGTGGTGAAGATTGTACTAATGAAGCCAGGCTCGTCCTCATTTGGAGCATACATTTTCATAAAAGAGACTTGTATTCCATCAATAGATCCATTTACTAGAATAAATCTCCCTTCAGCATGTTTGTGGACTTTAGTTTGTGTAAAATTAACCTGCCTATGTATCAGAATAGATACGCTTCTCTTTCTACCTGATGGGTGTGATGAGTAAAATACTTTGTCCGCCCAAGATTTTTTTAGTTTCTCATGTTCCGTTTCTGACAAGCGGGTCTCTTGCAAAAATGCTATCTGAGTGTTGGCTCTTTTTAACTGATTGAGGATTTTCTTCCTCTTTATAGGACTATGAAAACCTTTCACATTGTAACTTATGACTTTAAGGGATCCCATGACTTAAAGTTAGAATTATGTAGAGTATTAGTTTTGCCCTTGAGTAATGTGGTGGGAAGGGAAGGGAAGTGCGGAGGAGAGAGTTTGAAGTGGGACGTAGTATCATTTGAAGTGGGACGTAGTATCAATGTGTGTGATTGTATGAGCGCAGGTGGATGGGTATAAGAAAGTACCTGTGGTAGGTCAGGGTAGATAATGTGGGTAAAGCAGGGTATTGTAACAGAAGAAAATATATAAAAGTAAAATACATACATAAATGGATATACACGTAAAATTATGAAATAGTGTGTGAAATAATTAGTAATACTAAGTACAGCAGTATGATCACCATAATGTTTTAACATTAACAAAAAGCATTTGAAAGGAAAAGTCAATTTCCCTGTTGCTCTTATTCTTATGGCAGGATCCCTGGGGAACAGCGGGATCTGTGCAAACAGAACTGAACATAAAGCAAGATAAACCATGGACTCAACCAGCATTAGCGTCCGATCACTCTTTTGGGACAAGGTCCCAAGCAGCTGTCCGAACAGTCTTTAAAAATGTTTGCATTTGCTTGGATATAAACCCGAGCATACCAACTAGTGTCATCAGTTAGCACTCAGGATCCTGCAGAACTTACGAATACAACCTAGCAAAGATAACGACACCTTAACCTCAATGTCTCTGTTATCAAAGTAATTATATATATCATGTATATAGCTTATTGTGGAGCTGGGAAACAGTCACCGACAAGGTAAATATAGAGAATTTTTTTTTTTTAATTATAGAAAAGTAAATGTATCCTATGGGGATATGCCCTTTGTTCATTACAGCAGGTTTGCATGGACAAACCTACATCAAATCCATTCCTATACACACACACACACCCCCCACCCCCCTACACACACACAGAGTACCAAAGCACACGGGCATATCAACATGCAAACGTGCAGACAACCACAAAGGGATTTGCATATTCTGTTAACCTTGCCATTAATAAGAAATAAAAATACTCATATCGACTGTATGGGTTGACATTTAGAAAGCTGTCGATATAGACATGATCATGTGTTACTTATCATATAAAACAAGGACACTTTTACTTCCGGTCACTTGCCCGTATCAGTTGATGGAATGATCTTTTTCTTTACATAGTCCATAGCTTTGGCGGCATCCACGAACTCTTTCTCCTCGTTGTTGTAGGAAATGCGGAATCTAGCGGGGAAGAGTATTCCATAACGGACTCCTGGTCTTCCTTGGAGCATCTTCCTGACGTCCGTGAAAGCCGCTCTGGCTTTAGCGACGTTGGCTGTGTAGTCCGGAAATATGGCGACTGGATTGCCGTTGTAGTTGAGTTGGCCACCCCGGTCACGGGCCTTCCTCAGGATGTCCACAGCGTCCCTGTCATGGTGTCATTTGGCAATGACCACACGCGGCTTGTCTCCCGGTTTTCTCTTTGTCAGGCTTCGATCTGTGCATCCCTGTCCATCTGGAACACTTCCTTAAGAAGTTTGGAAACTGCCGCGGGAGAGCTTGATCCTGGTTGCTCAGCGACCCCCATGATCCGAATGTTACTTCTCCTCATCCTCCCCTCCACGTCCTCACATTTTTCTTTTAAGTCTTCGACCTGCTTCTTCAGGTTTATTAGTGATTTGTACCGACACTACTTCATCCGACCATGTGGACAGTCCCCCCTCCACGGCTTTTACATTAGCTCTAACCTGGTCTATTTCTGCATGGGTTGCGGTTGTAGTGTTAGTAATTTCAGTTTTCACTGCCTTAATTTCATTTTTCAGTCTTTCGAAATCATCCGCTGAAGCCCTCTTCAGCTCTTCTCTTATTACAGAGGATATATCTTTTCTTAATGAGGAGAGGATATCAGCTTTGATCGATGCGGTGTCTATGGTCGGGCTTACCGCGGGTGTGGGTGAGGCTTGATCGAGGTTACCAGAACTCTTCACCGGTGGATTGTTGGGCTTTGCGTTGATCGGACCGTCGTGTTTACTATATTTTCGAAGATTAGACGCCATCCGTGTTGGTTTTACTGAAATTCAGCTATACTTTGATTTATTAATAACAGACTGAAGTTTTTTGTATAATATTTAAAATGATGATGTCGTTAAAATGTGGAATTAGCAAGGATTCTGCCGGAGCCCTAAAAGTAGCTGCTATTCCATTTGCCGCTCAACCGGAAGTCCGAGACGGGGTCGTTTTGTTCAGAAAGTGACATGTTTGGATAAAGACAAGTCAAACAGACTGACAACATGATTAACATGTGGGTTGGGGTTGTAACATAAAAGATTATGTCAGATGTTTCATTACTGATATCTTTAATATTCATTTTCTCACTCACACACACAGCTAAACTATTCCATAACATTTTACTATTTTATTATTTATTTACTTGACTTATTTCCATTTTCTCTTCATCCCGTTCCCTTTATCCTGCATTTGTGTTGTGTTTTTGTTGCGTTTTTGCAATCAAAATAAATGTCATGGTGATATGTTAAAGCAAAAAGAGAAACCTGGCGCTGCTTTGAGGTACAAAACGTGCAATATAGATATAAATACAATTCTGATTACGTGGGTCACTAATTCCCCTGAAGAATAATGTAACAACGGACCGAGGTCTGAAACGTCTGGAACGCAAGACGTTAACATACATATAAGTAATTCTTAGACCTTTATACCTTTATTATAACTGATCTTACAAACTGATTGCCTCGGCAGAGTTGCTCAATGCTTCAAGTCGTCCGCCGTTAAAAAGGTGAACTTTGACACGAGCGTGTAGCTGATAAAGCAACTGACAAAAAGTCAAGGTTGGATGTAGGTCTCGGGAGGGTCGGTTTCTATTCTGCGCTGTGTGAATCACATCTTAACACACTGTCTGATACTCACAATGACAGCCTCCCCGATGGCAGAGTTCTGCAGCAGAGGACACGGACTCAGAGCCGCCATCGCCATGTTATAGCTCCCGAATCCAGTCCCCAGGAAACCCAGCACGCCCAGAAAGACCAGGGACCTGCAAGACAGTACGAGACAAGAGGGCTAGGCGATCCAATATTACCCTTTATTTTCTGTTAGTGGTAGTGTGTCAGGACGAAATTTGGTTATGGTCTTATTATGATACACAATTTTGTTGTCTAAATTGATGACAATCAATTACTTACAATTTCACATGAAATGAGATGTAAAATATTTGAGGGAGTATTATTTGGAAACCAGTTTTGGTTCAATATTATACTTTCCATTACCAAACAGTTCAATCAAGAACCTCAGTAAGATTGTTAAAGGGACACAATCAGTTTTCAACATTCTCCCTCTTGCGCACACGTGTGCTCGCTCTCTCTCTCTCTCTCTCTCTCTCTCTCTCTCTCTCTCTCTCTCTCTCTCTCTCTCTCTCTCTCTCTCTCTCTCTCTCTCTCTCTCTCTCTCTCTCTCTCTCTCTCTCTCTCTCTCTCTCTCTCTCTCTCTCTCTCTCTCTCTCTCTCTCTCTCTCTCTACACATACATACATTATCCAAACCACTTATCCTGCTCAGGATTTCGGGGATGCTGGAGCCTATCCCAGCAGTCATTGGGCGGCAGGTGGGGAGCCACCCTGAACAGGCCGCCAGGCCATCACACCCACACCAAGGGACAATTTAGTATGGCCGATTCACCTGACCTGCATGTCTTTGGACTGTGGGAGGAAACCGGATCACCCGGAGGAAACCCACACAGACACAGGGAGAACATGCAAACTCCACACAGAGGACAACCCAGGACGACCCCCAAGGTTGGACTACCCCGGGGCTCGAACCCAGGACCCTCTTGCTGTGAGGCAACCCCCACCACCACTGTGCCGCCCATATATATATATGTTGTGGGGATAGCACTCCATTAGCAACCATAATACTGAGCAGTCTTCTGTCTGTCTCTGAAACACTGCCAAAATTGTGCGGAAAAGTCCATGAATGTGAAAACTCACATCTATGTTTGCCACAAGGCTGCATTGTATAAGAAACTGCATATACTGTTGTAACACACAGCTGTATACATATATACTATATATATATATTTACTTCATTAAATGAAACCTTCAACGGTTGGGAAAATGCTCAGCAAATGAGGAGCAAAATAATCCACTCCGCACATCCACACATAGGACAACCTGGGATGACCTCTTTAGGTTGGACAACCCCAGGGTTTGACCCCAGCACCTGCTTGCTGCTTGGCATCCTGCTCATTCTATTCTTCATAAATTTTATAAGTCCGTTATAATTCTGTTTATCCTCTTTCAATGTGGTATTGTGTAAACACAACATCCATTGCTCATTGTCCGTCGTGGGAGATAGATCCCTCCTCTGTTGCTCTCCCTGAGCTTTCTTCCTATTTTTTCACCCTGTTAAAGGTTTTTTTTTTAGGGAGTTGTTCCTTATCTGATGCGAGAGTCTATGGACAGGATTTTGTGTTGCTGTAAAGCCCACTGAAGCAAATTTGTAATTTGTGATATTGGCTATACAAATAAAATTGACTTGACTTCCTGTGAGGCGACAGCGCAAACAACCGGGCCACCGTGCCTTATGTATACATGTTATAGTGTTGTTATCCACATTTTATTATATAATGCAGCCCAGCAGCAAATGAGGAAGTACATTTTCACAACCACTGCTTGTTCTACTAGAATATAAGGCGATAATGTTGAAAATTGTGACTTTTTGCCTTTAAACATCAGATTTTTGTATATGTAAGCAGATATCTTGATATGAATATTGATATCCTGTGAAATTCCCTATAGTTATCATGATGATCACATTTTCCATAGTATGGTACCTGAGATGATTACTTACAATGTTTTCCACCACATCTGTTGTGAAATAACTGACAGGATTGTTGACTAAAAACTGCCGAGACCGTCTCACCTGTTTGGGAAGAACATGGTGATGGTACACGCCACTGGGTTGGCCACAGATGACAGTGCAGCAGAGAGGTGGTAGGCCAGGCTTCCATAGGGCATACAGGAGTACGTCTGCACTGAGGGCAGCAGGCCGTTGGTCGCTGCGTTAACCCAGACCACCATAAAGTAGATGAAGGTCAACTGGTACAGCGAATGTTTGGCTTTGGCAAGTGTGGCTCTGCTGCGGTCGGTTCCCTCACCCGGACACTTCACACCATCACCATCCATCTCCGCTGCAGGGTTATCCAGGTCAGAACAGACAGATGCAGCGGCATCTGGCACAAGGTTCTCTGTGGACAGCTCGACTGTCAGAGGAAGTCTGTTGAGTGTACAAAAAGCAGCCAGGCTTATACACATCATGGCCGCCAGGAAGAAGAAAAACACCTCAGTGGAGAAGTTGGGAGGAAGATATTGGGTCTGTAGGGACCATGAATTGACAGCATCACTGTTATTGTGAGTGGTGTTCACACACTTGGCTATGCCAACGCCCTGCACCAGGGCCACCAGGCTGGGGACGAGCCCACTCAGCCCTTCGCCGAGGAAATAGGTGGTGATGTATTTTGGTGGGAGCTGCATCATGAAAGGCAGGAAGGTGACAGAGGAAGTGCAGTCGACCAGGGAGAGGAAGAATGTTAGGATGAAGAAGGCGGTGCTGTGCAACTCCCCCGCCACCACCGTGGTGTGGTCCCAGAAGAAGGCCAGCAGGATGCAGGACAGGACCCCAATGGACAGGATGGCATAGATGACCATGCTTTCCTTCAGACGACCGGGGAACATTTTGTGCGTGAGCGTGACCAGCAGAGGACCGATGTTGGCCAGCTGGATGATGACGGTCAGGTAGGATGGGAGGTTCCAGTCCTCGGGCAGCACGTTGACGATGAGCGGCAGTTCGACCCATAGGCCGTTCACCGCCACCCAAGAGCCTGAGCCAAATGCACAGGCCAGCATATGGATGAGCAGAGCCATGCTGCAGCCTGATGGGTCCACGGCGATCCAGGCAGGAAAACTTTGGATATCAAACAAGATTCTCCAGTTAGATCAGAAAATATGTCATGAAATGGCAGAATTTGCCTGTTTTACTGTTTTGTGGCAATTTTATTGTGTTTTATAACTTGAGTCTCCTGTTCAACACCTCTTGATTGTGTACAGCACACCTACACTAAATGCACTCTGCATGACATGCACTTTTGGCTATGATATAATTACTATATAGCACATGTACCACTACTACTACTACTACATATAGCACTTCTATAATATGATTACTATGTAACAAATGTACTACGACTACAACATTCAGTAGTACTAACTACAGTGATGTGATTATGTAGCAAATGTACTACTATGACTACGTATGGTGTTACTATGATATGATTACTAGGTAACATATGTACTACTACTACTACATTCAGTACTACTATAATATGTTTACTATGTAGCACATGTACTACAACTACTACTACATATAGTATTACTATGATTACTATGTAGCAAATGTACTACTTCATTTAATATCACTGGTATATGATGATTATGTACTACTACTACTACTTCATATCGTACTACTATATTACTGTGTTGCGTGCTATGATGCCAGCTGGTAATACTTGAATTTATCTGCTAATCGGGGACTCTCTCGTAAATCGCTGTGGATTAAAGCATCTGCCACGAGTCAATATAAATGTAGTAAAATCTTACTTCTACAATACAGAGAGGAGGGAAATAAAACACTGCTTGAGTCTTTAAATTCTTCTCCCATCTGCAGTGATGCTGTTCAGACGAAAGGTCAATACTGAGCTAGTCGTGAGCAGAACCAGCATGTCCAAACCAGACAACACTGCCAACCAAACAACTGAACAACTTATAAAAGAGAGGGAGATTCAGATCAGAGGATGTTAAAGGATTTTCATGAATTTCAAGTGTGTCTCAGAGGCCTCTGAAGCGTTGACTCTTGATAAAGTAGAAAATGCAAACAAGGTAATAAAATTCCTCTCATCTCATCATCAGCCGCTTCTCCGGGGTCAGGCCGCGGTGGCAACAAGCTAAGTAGGGCACTCCAGACGTCCCTCTCCCCAGCAACACCCTCCAGCTCCTCCTGGGGGATCCCAAGGCGTTCCAAGACCAGACTGGACATGTAGTCCCTCCAGCGAGTTCTGGGTCTACCCCGGGGTCTCCTCCCAGTTGGACGTGCCCGGAAAACCTCCAAAGGAAAGCACTCAGGAGGCATCCTAATCAGATGCCCGAACCACCTCAACTGGCTCCTTTCAACGCAAAGGAGCAGCGGCTCTACTCTGAGCTCCCTCCGGATGGCTGAGCTCCTCAACCTATCTCTAAGGCTGAGCCCAGACACCCTACAGAGGAAACTCATTTCAGCCGCTTGTATCCACAATCTCACCCTTTCGGTCACTACCCAAAGCTCATGACCATAGGTGAGGGTTGTAACGAAGACTGACTGGTAAATTGAGAGCTTTGCCTTCCGGCTCAGCTCCCTCTTCACCACAACGGTCCGGTACAACGCCCACATTACTGCTGATGCTGCACCAATCCGCTTGTCAATCTCCCGCTCCATCCTCCCCTCACTTGTGAACAAGACCCCGAGGTACTTGAACTCCTTCACTTGGCAACAACTCATCCCTGACCCGGTAATAAAATTAAGTGTGAAAAATTCTACTGCGTGATAAGAAAAAAAAGATGCGGTCCAACAAAACTCAGTATTGATCTACTGACCAAGTATTTCGTAATACCCTTATCTCAGGGTAAAAGGGTGAAAATAAATTCTCGTTTCCATCCCATCAGATGAAAGACAAGACAGATTTTCACATGAGGAAGTTTGTGGATTCTTCCATCGTTTCCCATGCTGGATGTTACCTAACTCTTTTATGTTTCATTGTTGTTGGTGCTTGAATAATGCAAATAACACCAAAGCATTTTCCCTGACCACAAAGTTAACCAGGGAGACGTGGTGCACAACAGGAGCCACGCAGGGCTGGCACTAAAAATGAGTCATTTCAGTCAACGACTCCATTTATCTTCATTCTCAAGCAGATGATGAGATGTTCACATTCTGACACACTCGGCAAACCATGTGGTCCTCTTGTTTCTGCCCGTTGGACTGTCAGAGACCGACCGAGCAAATGAGGAAACATCTCAATGCTTCAACCGTCATCTGATGCATCCGAATTGGGGAAATCATGAGTCCCTTTTTCATGCAATAAAACCACACAAGATAGGGAACTATCACAAGGCACAGAATAACTAAAAGAAGGAGAAAAGGGGGGTTACATCAATCATGCAACAAATCACCCAACCGCCATGCTCTGCTCATATAAGTGGCAGTTGAAACACAGGCGATCCTACATTCACTTTTAAACAGCTAGGTTTTAAATGGATTCATCTTTCAATCTTTCGAGAGACTTAAGATAATCTGAAGAAGATGAACGGCGGCTCTACTCCATTTGCAAATATGAAGACATTGATAATCAAATCAACTATATATATATATCTGATGACTGGTCCAGCTGGAATAATAAGCTGGCCAAAGGAGGAGAAGATAAAGGTCAATCCTGAGCTACGGTAACATCAGGAAGAAAGGGCATGAGAAGCTATAGAAATACCAAGGGCTGAGGGAAGAGCTAGATCAGATGTAGAAGATCAAATCCACAGTAGTCCCAGTGGGAATAGGAGCACTAGGGGCTGTGGCCCCCAAACTGGGAGAGTGGCTCCAGCAGATTCCAGGAGCAACATCTGAGGTCTCTGTCCAGAAGAATGCAGAACAGCTAAGATACTGCAACAGGTCCCTCAAACTCCCAGGCCTCTGGTAGAGGACCTGAGCGCTTGAGGAAGACACACACCACCTGACAAAGGGTGAGAGGGAGATTTTATATATATATATATATATATATATATATCCATCCATCCATTACCCAAACCGCTTATCCTGCTCTCATGGTCACAGGGATGCTGGAGCCTATCCCAGCAGTCATTGGGTGACAGGTGGGGAGACACCCTGGACAGGCCGCCAGGCCATCACAGGGCCAACACATACACACACATTCATACCTAGGGACAATCTAGTACGGCCGAGTCACCTGACCTGCATGTCTTTGGACTGTGGGGGGAAACCGGAGCACCCGGAGGAAACCCACGCAGACACGGGGAGATCGTGCAAACTCCACACAGAGGACGACCCCCAAGGTTGGACTACCCAGGGGCTTGAAACCAGGACCTTCTTGCGGTGAGGCGACAGCACTAACCACTGCACCACCATGCTGTGTGCGTGTGCGCGCATGTGCGCGTGCGGCACATGGAGCCGTTTTAAACCTGAACCGTTCATTAACACAACGGGGTTTGTTGTTGCTGCTGCTGCTGCTGCTGCTGTTGTGGCGGCGGTTGTATAACAAGTTTCCTTCATTTTCGTCCCCGTGTTAAGAAACACATCCAATACTGCCTGTAATGACGTGGACTACCGAGATGGGTCAGACCCAAAGTACCACAACCTAAAGGCTTACTAGTAAAGACCAGGTTCCGCGCGTAAGGGAGAGCCTCGAAGCATGCGGTTTTACTTACTGGCGTCCCGTGGCTCCGGGTGTCCTGAGGCCAACCTGGTTCAGCTGGTTTACAGGCTGGGGGACGTCACAGGCACGGTGGGCAGGTCAGAGTCCAGCCCCCTCAGAAACGCGGCCTGCCCTCTGGTCTTCATCCCCATCCAGAGGACCGCATGGCCAGCGCGGACTCGTCACGCGCTCTTTTGTAAGGCAGGCTGATTAATCTTGTCTGGGTTCGCGTTCGCGGCTGATGAGAAAAACAACCCGGAACACTCGCCGTCGTGACGCGCCGCCCGCTGGCCGTGTTCGCGCATGGCGCTCAAATCTCCGGCTGGACTTCAGTTTCGCGGGGAGACGGAACGCCGAGGGAAAACGCGGAAGTCTGCAGCAGTCTGACAACAGCGACGCTTGTTGAAACACCCTCGCGAGGGTGGGCAGTCTTATCCAGAAAGGGCTGGTCTGGGTGCAGGCTTTTGTTCCAACCGAGCAGTTGCACACCTGTGTCTCCTAATCCAGTGTTTCTCAACCGGGGGTCCGCGGACCCCTAGTGGTCCGTGGTGTAGTTGCAAGGGGTCCGTGAAAATAAAATATCTTTAAAAAAAAGATCCTATGACATTTATAGAAATAGGATTATTTTACTCAAATGTGACTGAGATCTTTACCTAAACTATAAAGGGTAACAGGACTTTTTTCTCTAATTACATCTGTTTCACAAGTGTAATTTATTGTATTTTAATAAGAGATCTCGCTCCCGTTTGCATTGTTAAAAGTTACTGCATAAAAATTCTGTTGTTACATATATCTGAAAGTTACTGAATACATATTCTGTGTTGTTACATATATCTGAAAGTTACTGAATACATATTCTGTGTTGTTACATATATCTGAAAGTTACTGAATACATATTCTGTTTTGTTACATATATCTGAAAGTTACTGAATACATATTCTGTTTTGTTACATATATCTGAAAGTTACTGCATAAGAATTCTGTTTTGTTACATATATCTGAAAGTTACTGAATACATATTCTGTTTTGTTAACTATATCTGAAAGTTACTGCATAAGAATTCTGTTTTGTTACATATATCTGAAAGTTACTGAATACATATTCTGTTTTGTTACATATATCTGAAAGTTACTGCATAAGAATTCTGTTTTGTTACATATGTCTGAAAGTTACTGCATAAGAATTCTGTTTTGTTAACTATATCTAAGTTACAACTGAAAGCTCTTATTTTGCCCCAAAGAGTGAATAAATGCTATAATGCAATTCAAAATGCAGTTTCTACTGTTTCTATCAAATTGCAACCCCCCTCCCCCAAGATCAGGTGGAGGGGTCCTCAGGGTAGATCAAAAATACGCAGGGGGTCCAGGACCCCCAAAAAGGTTGAGAACCACTGTCCTAATCAAGTTCCTCAGCAGAGACGCTACTGGCGGATCAGTGGGATCAGGTGTGGAACTGCTTGGTTGGAACAAAAACCTGCACCCGCACTGGCCCTTTCTGGATAAGACTGCCCATGGACAGATACCGCATTACTCATTGTTGGTACTTTTAACAAACTACTGAGTATAAAAGAAGGTACGGTCTTGTTCCTTGATTGCAATACTGGCTCATCTCCTGTAGGGAACGCTCTCAAAATTCAGTTTTTGTTTTTTTTTGTGTAAATTTCACAAGTCCAAAGTGATGGGCTCCAACAAAATTCATAACTCAAAGGCATGAAGACATGTGTCATCCTGGAAAACATATTAAACGCATAAGATAAATGGACAGATTAGATTTACATTGTTTCTTCTGCAGGACTCCTGATTATTTATTACAACCACGTGATCATCCACCTCATCAGTTCATTTTTGTGTCCTCCTTTCCTCGTTTTTTTATGTTATTCCTTTTATTTTCTCTTTTGCATTGTATTATATTTAGACTGTAATTATTACTTTTATGTTTTGACTCTCTCCTGTACTGAAACTCTGACAGTGTGTTGCTGCACTGTAAAAAAAACAACGTACATGATGAAAACTGAATAAAAACATGGAAGGACAAAAAATAAAGTTTGTTGAAACAGCTTTTATGAATGGCAAGCCGGTTGAGCTTTCAATGTCTTTGTTTATAAGAAATTAAATTTTCCTTGATTAAATGTCAATTTTAGTATCAGAAGTTGAATTCGAAGTACTTATAATCTAGTTTCACTGAGTTAAAACGCCAAACGTTGATCCCAAAAACAGGAACGCTGATATCCAGCGTCGCCGTCTGTCCCTGAGGGGGGACTTGGTGATCCTCCTCACCAACTCCCCCTCTCCACATCTGAACTCCTGATAGCAACAACTGGCATTTTAACTTGTTAAAACAGATTTTTTTTTTCATAAAAACATTTTTGTATTTAAATTATTCAAAAGTGACTTACAACTATTTGTGATTCAATTTCTGACATTAAAAATTGAATCTTTACGAGTGGACGTTGAATTTGAGATACTACAGAGAAGTGAACATTGCTCGCCATACTTTTTAATTATGGTTTTTCCCCAGACAAAAGCCTTCCACTTCTATTTATTAGCTCTTAATTTACTGCTGGTCAGTTATGGCCGTTGTATAAATACATCTGAGTATTTTACTGTTTCTTTGTCTGCTGCTGCTGCCCGTGTTTCCCTTCCTCTTCATCATTCGGCTGCCTTCATCTTAACGTGCGTCGTGGCTTAACGAGGCGCACGTTGCTGCGTCGTGTTTTAACGTACGTGTGTGTGACGTAGAGGGTTGGAGGTGATCAGCTGACAGGGTCGTGAGGGAGACGGGGGGGGGGGGGTTCGAGGCAAAAGTCTCGTCATTATAACACGAGAGTCCTGGGCACAAACACCTCGAACACGATTCAGGAGGGAAAAGCGCGTGTGTCTGTCTACCAGGTCCAGAAGAGAACGGCTGGCTGTTCATCTGCTGCCCCTCTTGAGGCGAGGCTGTTCCAGGGGAAAACCTCAAGGACTGAGACAGCAGGGCCTCCGTTCAGTCGCCACAGTCAAATGTCAACCTTAATTTGTTTAATTGCGCCACAACAGGAGACGCCCCCGCTTCACACGTGCTGGATCACGCCTGAAGTTACAGGACACGTGGGCGTCTATGCCCATAGGACTTCCAACAGCTTTTCCTTCTAACTCAGGGGCAACGGATCCGGGTGGTTCCATCCTACATCTGTATCTTTTCTTTCTAACTCAGGGGCAATGGATCCGGATGGTTCCATCCTTCATCTGTATCTTTTCTTTCTAACTCAGGGACAATGGATCCTGATGGTTCCACTCTACATCTGTATATTTTCTTTCTAACTCAGGGGCAACGGATCCAGATGGTTCCATCCTTCATCTGTATCTTTTCTTTCTAACTCAGGGACAATGGATCCGGATGGTTCCACCCTACATCTGTATCTTTCCTTTCTAACTCAGGGACAACGGATCCTGATGGTTCCACTCTACATCTGTATCTTTCCTTTCTAACTCAGGGACAACGGATCCTGATGGTTCCACTCTACATCTGTATCTTTCCTTTCTAACTCAGGGACAACGGATCCTGATGGTTCCACTCTACATCTGTATCTTTCCTTTCTAACTCAGGGACAACGGATCCGGAGGGTTCCATCCTACATCTGTATCTCTCCTAACTCAGGGACAATGGATCCGGATGGTTCCATCCTTCATCTGTATCTTTTCTTTCTAACTCAGGGACAACGGATCCTGATGGTTCCACTCTACATCTGTATCTTTCCTTTCTAACTCAGGGACAACAGATCCAGATGGTTCCACCCTACATCTGTATCTTTTCTTTCTAACTCAGGGACAATGGATCCGGATGGTTCCATCCTTCATCTGTATCTTTTCTTTCTAACTCAGGGACAATGGATCCGGATGGTTCCACCCTACATCTATATCTTTCCTTTCTAACTCATGGACAACGGATCCTGATGGTTCCACTCTACATCTGTATCTTTTCTTTCTAACTCAGGGACAACGGATCCTGATGGTTCCACTCTACATCTGTATCTTTCCTTTCTAACTCAGGGACAATGGATCCGGATGGTTCCACCCTACATCTGTATCTTTCCTTTCTAACTAAGGGACAACGGATCCTGATGGTTCCATCCTTCATCTGTATCTTTCCTTTCTAACTCAGGGACAACGGATCCAGATGGTTCCACCCTACATCTGTATTTTTCTAACTCAGGGACAACGGATCCGGATGGTTCCACCCTACATCTGTATCTTTTCTCTCTAACTCAGGGACAATGGATCCGGATGGTTCCATCCTACATCTGTATCTTTCCTTTCTAACTCGGGACAACGGATCCAGGTGGTTCCACCCTACATCTGTATCTTTCTAACTCAGGGATGACGGATCCTGATGGTTCCACCCTACATCTGTATCTTTTCTCTCTAACTCAGGGACAACACATCCAGATGTTCCACCCTACATCTGTATCTTTTCTTTCTAACTCAGGGACAACGGATCTGAATTGTTCCATCCTACATCTGTATCTTTCTAATTCAGGGACAACGGATCCGGATGGTTCCACCCTACATCTGTATCTTTCTAACTCAGGGACAATGGATCCGGATGGTTCCATCCTACATCTGTATCTTTCCTTTCTAACTCAGGGACAATTGATCCGGATGGTTCCACCCTACATCTGTATCTTTCTAACTCAGGGACAACGGATCCGGATGGTTCCACCCTACATCTGTATCTTTCTAATTCAGGGACAACGGATCCGGATGGTTCCACCCTACATCTGTATCTTTTCTCTCTAACTCACGGACAATGGATCCGGATGGTTCCACCCTACATCTGTATCTCACAACGCCTTGACCTTCTGATTCTTTTAGGGATACAGTGTAAAATAACAGCATGTGTCGTCTACATACAAATGTCATCACAGAAATTATTCCGTTGAAAGAGAGGTCGAGTAACAGAGGCCAAAAATGTGTCGCTGTGCCAGCTGAAGCCCAACTAGACAGACAGGACATCCGGGTGGTGTTGTACACCGTCAGGAGTGTTTACATTCACCACCACGTTTTGTTTTGTTCAGTTTGCTGTTTGGTAAACTCACTCATGGGTATATAACTGCTGTACATACGGCAAGTCATTGCGGGAAAAAATGTTAAAAAGCTACATTCATAGCGCCACCGCCTGGTGGTTGAGGGAACCAGAACATCTGAACACACAATGCCGCGTCTATGAGAGGCGCAGAACGGAAAAGGAAAGTACCGTATGGGGAGATGAAGAACACCCCCCCCCCTGCGAGGTCTTTTCTCTGACGTGACACAAGAGCAAGAGGCGGATGACATCAGTTCTCTTTACGAGCCGGATCTGAAGCGGCCTTTCTGCTGACCTCTTGGCAGACGCCAGGTGTACCAGACACGCCAACAAACCACATAAGGCGTAGACGCCCGTAACCAGCACACTCGTGAAAAACACCAACACATCTCATCATAGATGTTTCCATGTTGACCGACTAAACCAGTTAACTACCAGGTTAAATCTTCATTACGGTTTTGTGGGGGTTTTTTGCACGGAAAGAAAAATGTTTCGTTACCAACAGCGGAGGGGGAACGCCTGAAAAGCGAACTCTGCGCAGTGATGACGCTCGAGTTTTTCCGGCGTCACAAAAAGGCAACACACGAGATGTACACTCAATAAGATTATTTATGTTATTGTACAATTTGCATTTATAACAAATAATAATAATAACAATAAAAAAAGATTAGTAAGATGTACAGTATTCAAATGGTCACATCTGTCGTGGACTGAGGACTGCTTCTGCTGAGTCACATCTAGTCCAGCCAGAACTCCAGTGATGAGAGAGGAAGGGGACCAGGAGAGGAAAATGGCTTTTGAATGCTGAATATGTTGCCGTATATGTATATGTGTGTGCACATGTATGTATGTGTTTGTGTAGTCATACGTATACTTGTGTGCGTCTGTCATTGTCACCATATAATTAAGTACGCCGCCGTTTGAGCGTTGGCAGGCAACTGAATGTCACGAGGTGCTGGATGGGATGAGGGGGATGAATGCCGACAGAACAGCGAGGAAAAACAAGGAAGAAAACGGGGAGTCGAAAGCAGCATGGGGTCAGTTTGTGTAGATCTGGCCCTCGGGCGGCTGAGGAAGCTTCATGTTCTCCTTGCACATCATGAGCCGTCTGAGCTCCTGCAGAACCATCCGGATGCTGTAGGAGTTCTGCCACTTGGCCAGAGCTGACACCGCCCGCGTGTCAACCTGCGGCGTAGAGAACAAAAACCAATACGACATTGCACCTTGCATCTCACCACAAACTAGGAGCCATCTACACTGTATGCCATGTGACAAAGACCCACGCATCCAAAATCAGTCTGCAAAATGGAAATGAAAAGTGGAGCGCCGATAAGCAATCTGTGAGGGAAACCAAATCATTTGTTGTACATTTTAAAAAAAAGAAAAGAATAATAATTAGCGCTTGGGAAAAAGACCGAAACAGAAACAATGCCCTTGCGTTCCCTTTCAACATCATGAAAACGTGGGGAATGACGTTTTACTGGTTTACTGGGAGGTGAGCATGTTTCAGAGAGGACCATGTGACCACCGCTGTTTCCAAAATGTGTTTAGCAACTTGGGAGTTGGCACATTAACATTTGCATGTGTGTCGTTTGTGTTCACGCTGTCGGTTCATTCTTTTTACAAAACTACCCAGTACGCTGGGCAGCTTGAGGAAGAATACTGCACGACAACTTATCTCCACTACTACGCTGCATGTCCACACTGTCGTATAAGCTGAATACTGTCTTTCTGTGCAACCTGTTTCTGAGAGGTCGGGACAGACTTGAGTCTTGACTGTGCAAAAAAACTGACAAAAGCCCCATCTTTATTTTCTGCTTCTATCGTCTTTACTTAAAAAAGCATCAGCTAGGCTCGGATAACCAGGTCTACTCACCACGCCATTGGAGTTGTGCACACCATTCAAGTTTATCTTCGTCACAAATCTGACAAATGGCGGTGTCTCTGGATATCTGGGCCCACATTCAACCTTAAGACTGTACATCCGATTTTCATAGATTGTCTGTGGAGAACAAAGATACACGGATTGGGCGGAGTTGGTAGATCGTCTTTTCAAAATTCAACTCTGCAGAATACACAAGGCTCAGCGTTTTCAGTTTTTACCGGCTTCCACCGAAAAATACCCAGCTTTTTTAAAAGGAGCAGATCGATTTAAACTGATTTTCACCCGGATTTTATGTTTCCACGGATCGAAACGTTGTTCCTGTTCGTGTGAGGTTATGTAACAGTGTCCTCTTGGGGCGAAATTCGGCATGCTAGATGGCTTTGAAAAATAAAAACCGAAAACGCTGAGCCTTGAGAATACACTACAGTCCCTCCTAGATTTGGTGTTTATGTAGTATACAAAAAACCTGATCTTATAATGCAAATATATTTATTTTGATGTCTACTATGGGACCAAATATATGAGCACTTGGCGCAACAGCTGCAGTTCTTTTTTGACGTCTTTAATTGCATCTTTATAATTTTGACATTATTATCTCTGCTCTGCTGACAACGACTGAGTTTCCCTGTGACAAATAATTACGTTTATTATCAATCACAACTCTCCTGTAACTATCCAGACTAACAGCTGAATATCAGATGTCTCATTCCTTTGTACCGACAGGAGAGGCAAAAGAAAAAAGAAAAGAAAAATCAGGCAGTTGAAAAGTGTCACCGCTTACCCTCGGAGGGCCGATTATCATCCCTCGCCATCGTGTTAAGGTCATGTCCTCATCGTCTTCCAGACCCCAGCTCACTGTTCCATCCCCAACACCCTTCTGTCCTTCTTCCAGCTCCTCCAGCAGCCGGAAATTGCGGGGAACTTTGACGCCTGTTAAAATGAATGAGTCAATCAAGAGCACATTTCCATAAACATTAGATTTCAGTCAGTGGATAAACTTATATAACGGCAAGATTACTCGTTTCTTGCAGGGTCCGGGGCCCCCACAGGCACCGACCACACTGCCAGGCCGGCATTAGTTCTGCCTGTAGTAAAGTACAGGTCAGGGTGTGGCGTTGCTTCGGTTCTTTCTGATTCAAGTGATGGGACAGGAAGTAGCACACCTTCCAACCAGCTTGGATCTCTGCTTCCTGATGTGTTTATTATCCTGGACCTTTGAGCTAACTGTTGACCTGAACGCCATTCCTGGACCTTAACGCAAAGCTTTGCATAATCATTACTCCCACATCCCTGTTCAGATGGTGTTGCATACACAGGGCTGGCTGGGCAATAATTCAGCGTCATCGTTTTTCGTCTTTCAGAGGCACTGAATCGCAAAGAAAATCGGATGTTGTCAAATCACGATACACAATGTTGTCGTCTAAATGAATGAAAACATTTCACCTCGGACTTCTCACAAAAGAGTTCTGGGATAATTATTTGAAAACTAGTTTTGGTTTGACATTACACTATGCGTTACCAGCCAGTTCAATGTGACGAACCTCTCATGGATTCTTACACATGGTGTTCTTCTAGTAATAGTTTCCATGTAGCCTAGCATGAGAGTTGCATCATTTCTGCCACTGTATGAGTAAGAGAGAGCATCAGTGAGAGTCGGTGTTGTATACCGTACAGTGGCTTCCTCGACAGCTACCAACTCACGAGAGAACATGAACTTTGCAAGGTTATCGCAGAAATCACACTGGGATAATTATGATTAGAATATTAGCCATGTGATGTACTGAGCAGCTGATGTGCTGATGTGGAACGGTCACAGTCTTTCTGAGAGACAGACACAGCCAGAGGTAGTTGAGCGTGGCGCTCTCCTCCTCACAGCCCATGTGTCTGGAGAATCGGTGGTCGGCCACCAGCAGCAGGGAACACGTGTCCTTCTGGTGGTCGTCAGTCTGACGTTCTGTCTCTTACCGGAGCCTCTGAGGGACACAACACAAAGCCAATTCTCCTGCTTATGTATTTATTCATTTCAGTTACTGTCCGCCGTGCCGTGCCATGGCCCTGCGTGATGGCCTGGCGGCCTGTCCAGGGTGTCTCCCCGCCTGCCGCCCAATGGCTGCTGGGATAGACTCCAGCATTCCACGACCCTGAGAGCAGGACAAGCGGTTCGGATAACGGATGGATGGGTGGACGGAAGTTGAGGCCACTGGCATCAAGCTAACAAAAGACCCCACCGGTCGACCAAACTAGCTTTATGTTAGTAGGTTCGAGTCCTGCTTAAACTTGGTTAGGAGTCCCAGAGACAGCAGTTCGATTCCCACCGATGAAAGAGCCGGGTTCGAGTCTCGGGTGAAAGAACCTATAACAAGTGGGGTGATTCGGGTTCAAGGCCTACCACCACCACATGATGTTAGGGGGTTCGGGGTCCCGCCTGCAGAGAACCGGCTCAAGAGTCACAGACACTGGGTGGTTCGATTCCCCAGTGATAAAAGAGCTGAGTTCTCGAGTCCTGTTTCTACACAGGAACATAAACCCCCCTTCCCCCCCCCCCAGAGGTGCGAGACATCTACCCTACTAAAAACATCTGCTTGGCCCAGGTGTTTGTATTCCGCCTCGTTTTCCCCGCCTTCCTTCTGGCCCGCGCAGTGTGACTTCCCTGCGCCGGGTTTTGACGTGGGCAGCGCGCCGTGCACATGAAGTCTGGGCCGATGGGCTGGTTCGTGTGAGGTTAGCGCGGTCACATGGTAGGCGGAGAACAACAAGCGCGGCGACGTTGGCGTGAACACAGCACAGGTCACCATGGCTGCCGCCGCCGCCGCGGCTTAACGCCCACAGCTAAACCCGATCCCCGCTGGTCCGCTTCTCGGCCGCTAGCAGGGCGCAGGGCGCCTCTCTGGAGCCCGTCCATTACTATCCTCGGCCGCTGCGTTCAGGAGGTGGTCAAGTCTGCCCGAGCGGGCTCCCTCTCCCATCAATCCGCAGAAAGCGGCTCGTTTGCGGGGAAAAAATGCGCGCCGATGAGCGGAACCGGAGCGCTGCCCGGCCTCGCCCCGACGTTCGCACGAAGCGCGAGAACTCGTTCGATTGCCCCTGACAGTTTTTAATAAAGCGATTATTTATTTATACCGACAATTTTACCTGATCCGGCGGCGACCGCCATCTTGTCGCTCAGTGACGGGGGCGCGCACGTCGGACGTGCGCTACGCTCGCGCGCAGCTCTGCGGTGGCATGAAGGGGCGCGTCTCGATGCGAAACTCGCTTCCTCCCTTGTGCGTCCTACGTCCTCCGGCGATTTAAAAAGGGCTCCCGCTCCTATATGTAAATATATGTATATATATATATATATTTTTTTTAAAACAGCCCTTGTTGTTGGTTTATAGAAAAGGACTCAAGCTACTTTGATGCATTTAAACATAAAATGGTCAACTTAAAGAGACGTGAACTTAATATCGCCTTATCCGAACCGCTTATCCCAACTGGGGTCGCGGGATGCCGGAGCCTGTCCCGGCAGTCACTGGGCGGCAGGCGGGAGACACCCCGGACGGGCCGCCGGGCCATCACAGCGCCTTTTTGGAGAAGGGGTCTGTCTGCGGACTGCAAGACAGGGGCGTGACTTGTAAGGGTGTAACTTGTAGCAGGAGGCTTCATTTGTACTTTCTAAATCGTTTGCCAACTGCCATAAAGTAGAAGACACCAAAGAAGCAGAAGCTGAAGCGGGGTGTTTTAATCGGGTGGTTAAATAATTGGTTGAAAGTCATTCTGCAGAGCAATAATATAATAGTAATTTGTAAACAGTAGATTGACGTTAGATGCAGCTCGTCCAGGACCCCGAGCCTGCAGCCTCGCTCCTTAGACGCAGCTCGGGCCTGCGGCCTCGCTCCTTAGACGCAGCTCGGTCCTGCGGCCTCGCTCCTTAGACGCAGCTCGTGTCTGCGGCCTCGCTCCTTAGACGCAGCTCGTGCCTGCGGCCTCGCTCCTTAGACGCAGCTCGGTCCTGCGGCCTCGCTCCTTAAACGCAGCTCGTGTCTGCGGCCTCGCTCCTTAGACGCAGCTCGGTCCTGCGGCCTCGCTCCTTAGACGCAGCTCGGGCCTGCGGCCTCGCTCCTTAGACGCAGCTCGAGCCTGCGGCCTCGCTCCTTAGACGCAGCTCGTGTCTGCGGCCTCGCACCTTAGACGCAGCTCGGGCCTGCGGCCTCGCTCCTTAGACGCAGCTCGTGTCTGCGGCCTCGCTCCTTAAACGCGGCTCGTGCCTGCGGCCTCGCTCCTTAGACGCAGCTCGGGCCTGCGGCCTCGCTCCTTAGACGCAGCTCGTGTCTGCGGCCTCGCTCCTTAGACGCAGCTCGTGTCTGCGGCCTCGCTCCTTAAACGCAGCTCGTGCCTGCGGCCTCGCTCCTTAAACGCAGCTCGTGCCTGCGGCCTCGCTCCTTAGACGCAGCTAGTGCCTGCGGCCTCGCTCCTTAGACGCAGCTCGTGCCTGCGGCCTCGCTCCTTGGACGCAGCTCGGTCCTGCGGCCTCGCTCCTTAGACGCAGCTCGGTCCTGCGGCCTCGCTCCTTAGACGCAGCTCGGTCCTGCGGCCTCGCTCCTTAGACGCAGCTCGTGCCTGCGGCCTCGCTCCTTAGACGCAGCTCGGTCCTGCGGCCTCGCTCCTTAGACGCAGCTCGTGCCTGCGGCCTCGCTCCTTAGACGCAGCTCGTGCCTGCGGCCTCGCTCCTTAAACGCAGCTCGTGCCTGCGGCCTCGCTCCTTAGACGCAGCTCGGGCCTGCGGCCTCGCTCCTTAGACGCAGCTCGGGCCTGCGGCCTCGCTCCTTAAACGCAGCTCGGTCCTGCGGCCTCGCTCCTTAAACGCAGCTCGGTCCTGCGGCCTCGCTCCTTAGACGCAGCTCGGTCCTGCGGCCTCGCTCCTTAGACGCAGCTCGGTCCTGCGGCCTCGCTCCTTAGACGCAGCTCGGGCCTGCGGCCTCGCTCCTTAAACGCAGCTCGGGCCTGCGGCCTCGCTCCTTAGACGCAGCTCGGGCCTGCGGCCTCGCTCCTTAGACGCAGCTCGTGCCTGCGGCCTCGCTCCTTAGACGCAGCTCGGTCCTGCGGCCTCGCTCCTTAGACGCAGCTCGTGCCTGCGGCCTCGCTCCTTAGACGCAGCTCGGGCCTGCGGCCTCGCTCCTTAGACGCAGCTCGTGCCTGCGGCCTCGCTCCTTAAACGCAGCTCGTGCCTGCGGCCTCGCTCCTTAGACGCAGCTCGGGCCTGCGGCCACGCTCCTTAGACGCAGCTCGGGCCTGCGGCCTCGCTCCTTAAACGCAGCTCGGGCCTGCGGCCTCGCTCCTTAAACGCAGCTCGGTCCTGCGGCCTCGCTCCTTAGACGCAGCTCGGTCCTGCGGCCTCGCTCCTTAGACGCAGCTCGGTCCTGCGGCCTCGCTCCTTAGACGCAGCTCGTGCCTGCGGCCTCGCTCCTTAGACGCAGCTCGGGCCTGCGGCCTCGCTCCTTAAACGCAGCTCGGGCCTGCGGCCTCGCTCCTTAGACGCAGCTCGTGTCTGCGGCCTCGCTCCTTAAACGCAGCTCGTGCCTGCGGCCTCGCTCCTTAAACGCAGCTCGTGCCTGCGGCTTCGCTCCTTAGACGCAGCTCGTGTCTGCGGCCTCGCTCCTTAAACGCAGCTCGTGCCTGCGGCCTCGCTCCTTAAACGCAGCTCGTGCCTGCGGCCTCGCTCCTTAGACGCAGCTCGTGCCTGCGGCCTCGCTCCTTGGACGCAGCTCGGTCCTGCGGCCTCGCTCCTTAGACGCAGCTCGGTCCTGCGGCCTCGCTCCTTAGACGCAGCTCGGTCCTGCGGCCTCGCTCCTTAGACGCAGCTCGTGCCTGCGGCCTCGCTCCTTAGACGCAGCTCGTGCCTGCGGCCTCGCTCCTTAGACGCAGCTCGTGCCTGCGGCCTCGCTCCTTAGACGCAGCTCGGGCCTGCGGCCTCGCTCCTTAGACGCAGCTCGTGCCTGCGGCCTCGCTCCTTAAACGCAGCTCGTGCCTGCGGCCTCGCTCCTTAGACGCAGCTCGGGCCTGCGGCCTCGCTCCTTAGACGCAGCTCGGGCCTGCGGCCTCGCTCCTTAAACGCAGCTCGGGCCTGCGGCCTCGCTCCTTAAACGCAGCTCGGTCCTGCGGCCTCGCTCCTTAGACGCAGCTCGGTCCTGCGGCCTCGCTCCTTAGACGCAGCTCGGTCCTGCGGCCTCGCTCCTTAGACGCAGCTCGTGCCTGCGGCCTCGCTCCTTAGACGCAGCTCGGGCCTGCGGCCTCGCTCCTTAAACGCAGCTCGGGCCTGCGGCCTCGCTCCTTAGACGCAGCTCGGGCCTGCGGCCTCGCTCCTTAAACGCAGCTCGTGCCTGCGGCCTCGCTCCTTAGACGCAGCTCGGTCCTGCGGCCTCGCTCCTTAGACGCAGCTCGGGCCTGCGGCCTCGCTCCTTAGACGCAGCTCGTGCCTGCGGCCTCGCTCCTTAAACGCAGCTCGTGCCTGCGGCCTCGCTCCTTAAACGCAGCTCGTGCCTGCGGCTTCGCTCCTTAGACGCAGCTCGGTCCTGCGGCCTCGCTCCTTAGACGCAGCTAGTGCCTGCGGCCTCGCTCCTTAGACGCAGCTCGTGCCTGCGGCCTCGCTCCTTGGACGCAGCTCGGTCCTGCGGCCTCGCTCCTTAGACGCAGCTCGAGCCTGAGGCCTCGCTCCTTAGACGCAGCTCGGTCCTGCGGCCTCGCTCCTTAGACGCAGCTCAGGCCTGCAGCCTCGCGCCTTTACTAACCAACTCTTTGTCAACGTGGATTGTAAAAAACACAGCTAAATAACTATAAAGCTAGCGTTAAACAACGCTAGCTAGCAACACATTGATATTGTACCTGAGCAGAAATGGAACCCACACCGGAAGTGGGGGGTGGAGGTGGATTGTAGTGATTCTGTTACTTGTGGTAGGCGTGGACTGTGGTGGTGACGTTACTATCAGAGTGGGCGCGGATTGTGGTCTTCTGCGGGACGCAGACAGATACTCTTGCCTTTTTGATCGTCTTTCTTAATTGCTCAGAATTCAAAGGAATGCTTCTCGATGTACTGACCAGGTAGTTAAGTTGTCGAGTCAGTCTTTCTGGGCCTGCTTGTGACCCTTAAGGCCTCTGCACAACTAGTCTCAATTTTGTTTTGTCTGAAAATTTCCCACGTTAAAAAATGACTATAACCTCACACTTGGTACACAAAATTTACAGACCAACTCTGAAAAAGTCCCCCGTCACGTGGTTGTTCATCTTCAGAAGCTGCAGTCCATTGACTTGCCCACAAATCTTAGTCCAAGTAGAAAATCTGTTTTGCCAAAATTGCAATTATGCACGAGTAAATTCCACACAAGCGGGTCATTCTGTTCTATTACTGGGTGAGGCCATATTTGTGTGCAACATTTAGTAATGTCGTCCCACAAAGTCAAACGTGAAATCTCTGTTGTGAGATTTAGTCTTTATTTAGTTTCTTTATAAATACAGTTTAAATATTTACATTGCAAGTCCTCCAAATGGAGACAACAGAAAGGCATCAAGGCATCGTTTGTGATATCCAAAACTCCACCGCCACCAACATAACCAACAACATCCATTAGGTATTGCCTCGATAAAGACGCGAGGCAAGTGGCTGAGCATGGGTGTGGATGGGGACGGGGGGACGGAGGGGACAGAGGGGATTCGGGAAAGTCAATGAAATGGTTTCCCAGATCGCTGGCAAGATTTACATTGAAATCAATTACATAGAGGATAAGGCAACTCAATTAAGAAAATATCCAGGGAACACTACAAAACTAATTAGACACGTACAGGTTGAAACATACCCAAACAAGAATCCTCAAACAACCAACAGTGTTGATTTGCAGGTAAAGGTAATTCCAGTTGGCAATATAACTTGTTCTTTATGGAAACAGTCGTACACTTGTCAATAACAGCTGTCAAATCCACTGGTGAGCGTCCAATGTCTTAAAGCAAGTTGTCCCCCCCCACCCCAGATGTATTAACACAGGGCTACAGCAGAGCATGTCAATAAACCTGTCACTTACTTCAACACAAAACCTAAGATGAAATATTGAGTTCTAACTTACCATGTAACAGCAACTATTTCTCTATCAAATACCTTCCTCGACATCAAATAAAAACAATTAAAAGTAAACTGACCACCAACTCATCACGTAGAACATGTTCTGAACGTGGGTTCCTGTCAGACGGTTCACGTTACTCACAGACCCCGAGATGGGACCCGGCCGTCGAGCAGAAGGAACCTCGAGTCACTGTGGCATGGGACGACGTCCATCAGAGCTCAACATACAGATGTCTTTATTAACACACGCTCGTTAAGTCTAGTTAATCTCCACACTAATCATGTAATGTCTCATCTGTTTTTGTTTTTTAGCGATTTTCCGGTTGCCACACGAAAGCATTACTTGCACTGGATTTCGACACATCCCTTGAACACAAAACCGCGTTAATCTCACAAGTCCAGTTCTACAGGTGTGGGCAGGTTGTGTCGCCACGGCAACAGTACAAAGGCGATGAGTGATTTACTTCAGTAGGGCACCATAAGGCCACAGCCATGACAACAATAATAATCATGATAATTCATGTTAAGGAAATTAATTCTCATTCAAACTTCAGTTGTATGTCAACAGTTCTGAATATATATATACTGGCGAATGAGCGCCACTTAAGTAAGAAAAATAATAATAAATAAACTCTAAACGCAGGCCTATGACTTGGATATAGTGACGCAGAATGTCATCCCCTGTCCGGCATATGCTGAAACTACCGAGCAGACAAGGAAATGCATTTCACAATAATTACTCATCCTAGCAAGCGTCATAAAATCTACAGAGTAGTTTTCCTATCGGCCTGTTTGCAAAGAACCCTTATTACTCAAGTATGTAGGATTCAAAAGCTGGAATATTACCGAGTAGAAAAAGCTGTTTTGGCTTTGACAGAACATAAAAATGTCTACACTGATGAAAACGCTGGAGGAAATCTACCATGTAGTCTTTAACCTGGTCGATGTTGCTTTCCTGCATGGCCCGCTTCCCCCGTTAGTGCCTGAAAACACGTTTCAGTTCCTTGGAATGAAGAGAAGACTTCTGGTTGTTTGAATCAGGGTCAATTTGGTAAAAGCTGAGGGGTTCCTCCTCATTAGAAAAAGGTATTAAATGACAACCGCCTGCAGCAGAGTCCTCTGGCCCGCGGCTCATTCACACAAACCCTTCAGAAAAGCTGGTGACCCGTTCTGTAGCCTGCACAAGCCAACATGTATCATGCATGCATTATGTAGCCTGCACAAACCAACATGCAGCAATGCATGCGTTATGTAGCCTGCGCAAGGCAACATGTAGCATGCATGCATTATGTAGCCTGCACAAACCACCATGTAGCACTGCATGCGTTTGTAGCCTGCACAACCCAACATGTAGCATTGCATGCGTTATGTAGCCTGCACGAGCGAACATGTAGCATTGCATGTGTTATGTAGCCTGCACAAGCCAACATGTAGCATTGCATGTGTTATGTAGCCTGCAGAAGCCAACATGTAACATGCATGTGTTATGTAGCCTGCACAAGCCAACATGTAGCATTGCATGCGTTGTGTAGCCTGCACAAATCAACATGTAGCATGCATGCATTATGTAGCTTGTACAAACCAACATGTTAGCATGCATGCATTATGTAGCCTGCACAAGCCAACATGTAGCATGCATGTGTTATGTAGCCTGCAGAAGCCAACATGTAGCATGCCCGCATTATGTAGCCCGCTTAAGCAACACCTCAAGAGAAAGGCAAAAACAGTTTTGACATGCAGTTTTTAACTGGCTGAATTCCAAGAACCATTATTTGCCCCTTGGCAAGTGTGTGTGTTGGGGGGGGGGGGGTGAGGGAGAGGAAGCAATTTTGGCAAAATCAGATCTTTAAATGTTTACGTTATAACGTATAATTAAGGGCCTTTTAATACACTGCATTTATGCACTGTGAAATCCATGTACACATCAGCAAACCTGCTCCTCACCACGGCCAGGGTGGTGCAACATCGATCGTGTTAAATTCCGAGGAATGTTTCGTGGTTACGTGTTGAACTACGACCATTCCCGCTCTGAGTCAAAGAAAATAAGCTGCGACGTGTGAAAGTGTATGTTTGGTAAAGCTGGCACACGACTTAAGAGCATCTGCGTTCAGTGCCGTCCGAGACAGAAATCCTGCGAGTTCGGCTTTCATCAGCTGCAGTACAAAAGAGCGCAGATTACAAAAAGAGTGCAGCAAATAGAAAAGAACGATGACATGCCGTCACTGCATCTGTGGTGCTAAGGCTGCTTGGGAAAACCCCCACGTGTCCGAAAGCAACGCCGGGTGGAGGGTTCCCGAAAAGACACATAGACCTTAAAAATAACTCGCTCGTTCGAAGACACACGGTCATCTGAGAAGGCTGTTGAGCAGATAGCGGGACAGCGATGCTAAAAACGGTTTTGCACAAATGTTTTGCTTTGGTCTCACATCGGTCTTGTCAGAGATCCTCGGACGTTAAGCAGTACGTCTTGATTAAAACAAATCTGTCAAGTCCAGAATTTCGTTGCACCAAAGTAAAGAAATTCCTAAAAGTGGCGAGAATGTCTCGTCGCCCTTCTCTTTACAACGGCGACATTTTTGTGGCATCGCTATTTGGTCGTTTGTTCGCTACTGATCAATATTGGCAATGGTTAAACTTCTGTACCGGCCCGCTCCAGTATTTACTCTACAACCGAGCTTCGTTGTCGCCTGTGAGGCAGACCCGAGACAAGTTGAAACTACAGCGGAACTGGTATTTTCTAGCAAAGGAAATACAAACTGTGACGCTTTAATCTTCTTTCCAATGTGACCTTATGACTTTAAAAACAAAAAGGAGGAAGAAGACCTCCGGAGCATTTTTTTGCCCTTTCAAGTTTTTTGAATTTGACAGAAGAGACTGACTGAAGCCTCTCACCTCCCTAAGACTGAGCTGAAGCGACGCGTCTGAACACGGCCGGCCTTAACAACTCGTGTCGACGGGTCGTGGAGTGTGTCTGGCGTCAAACATCCCGATGCAGAGCAAGGCTGGGGGAGACGGCAAAGTTCAAAAAAATATTACGATTTCCACGAGTAATGAAAACAAAAAACAAAAAAATCAATCCTTTCAAAAAACAAGAGAACAAAATGTGCAAGACTTAAAGCTATGGCATCAGAGACTGTTGGTTAGGTTTTTCATCCTATCGTTACAGTTTTAAAGTTAGGCAAAACAGGGATGAGAAGACACGGCGAAGCCGGCATCTTCTGAGGTAGGCTGCTGATGGGCTGCGGGCGTTACTTGACTTTGTGGGCCCATTTCAGGTCGTCGGACCTGGGCTTCTCCCCCGTCACACGATGGATAAGTTCCTCCAGGTAACGCCAAAAGCCCAGCTTCTCCAGAGGATAGTTCAGCCAACCTGAAAGAGACAGAAGTCCATTAACCAAGACCCCGATTCCCCGACAGTCTCTAGCCTGTATCGTGAACTCCACCACAAACCTTCCACGCGTGTATTCAGTGTGTTTACGTGCCAGTTAAAAATCAGGATTAAGGCGACAATTTGATTATTGCAACTGCCATGTAAACACCTTCCCGGCCTCTTATCCTACGCAGGGTTGTGGGGATGCTGGAGCCTATCCCTGCAGTCACTGGGCCGCAAGTGGGGGGACACCCTGGACAGGCTGCCAGGCCATCACAGAGCCGATACATTCACACCTAGGGACCATTTAGTACAGCCGATTCACCTGACCTACATGTCTTTGGACCGTGGGGGGAAACCGGAGCCCCCGGAGGAAACCCACGCCTGGATAATAAATTGATAAAGTGGCTTGGATAATGGATGGGTGTGAACGCCTTAACAGAACTATCAAATTAAGGCCTACGCAATGTGATTTAACAGAGCTAGATTTTTCCTCAATCATTCAGTTTACTTTGGATTCACCTTAAAATCAGAACTCTCTCAGAAAGTCAGCGATCCCCGCGACTGGCGTCAGACCAGGAAACAACAGACGAAGGACAACATGGCGAGCGGCAGTATAAGAACGGTTATAGGCAGGGGTCCCCAATTACTTTTCATAGCGGGCCACTTTTAGGGCCACTTTTAAAACCACGGGCCACTCAACCTCCAGCAGCATGTTGTTCGCTAGTTTGTTTCGGTGTTGATACGTTGCAGGTATTATCATTTAAACAGAGATTTTTCATCTATTTTTCGATATATTACTAGTCTTACTTTTACTAAGAAATTAATTATTTCACATACAGTAGTGGCCAAAAGTTTAGTCCGGGTGCCGAATTTTTTATTTCCAAAAAAAAATTAAAGGGTTTTTATTTTTTGGTAGGGAAATAAAAAAAATTTCTTCTGGCATTTCTCCAAAAATTCTCATGGACCATAAATCAACCCGTCACGGGCCGGACGTGGCCCGCGGGCCGCCTATTGGGGACCCCTGGTTATAGGAGTGAGACTGAAACGGCGAACATTCACGCTCAGTAAAGATAAATGGAGCTCAACATCCCAAAGTTTGAGGGCGGGTGAAAAAAAAACAAACGGAGATGATTTCAGAAAAGTCTCAAACACAACGCTGGAAGAGGACTCCCTGTTTGGACGCCATTTCAGACCTTAATCCCCACCCTAATCTTTTCTCTCTTTTTTTTTTTTTTAAATCTTCCCTTTTTTCTCCCCGATTGTATCCGGCTAATTACCAGCCACTCTTCTGAGCCGTCCCGGTCTCTGCTCCACCCCCTCTGCTGATCCGGGGAGGGCTGCAGACTACCACATGCCCCCTCCGATACATGTGGAGTCACCAGCCGCTTCTTTTCACCTGACAGTGAGGAGTTTCACCAGGGGGGACGTAGCGCGTGGGAGGATCACGCTATTCCCTCCAGTTCCCCCTTCCTCCCCCCGAAGAGGCACCCCGACGGACCAGAGGAGGCGCTAGTGCAGTGGCCAATTATGTCTAGGGACGCCCGACCAAGCCGGAGGTAACACGAGGATTCAAACCGGCGATCCCCGTGCTGGTAGGCGATGGAATAGACCGCTACGCTATCCGGACGCCCCACCCTCACCTTAACCCTTATCTTAACCTCTGGGTGAAATGGCGTACACATCAGGAGTCCCCGTTGGGAGGTGGGGGTCGCGTGCGAATGAGCTTCCGTTTTGAAACGCGAATATCCAACAAATCCTGTAAACTCAAATCGCCGACGAGCCACAGACAGGAGTGCGCCCCTTAATCACACTGTACCGCCTAAATCTGATCACTCAGCGTGAAGAGAGTTACTGACGGCGTGTAAACGCGGTGATTGTTACACGTGTGCGACGCCGGCTTCGCGACACAAACCTGTGGTGATGCAGAAGTACGTCTCGTGCGGGGAGACGTGATGGATCCGGTGGTGCTTGCGGGGAAGGATGACATGGCAGTCCTGCAGAAACACCACCCAGCAAGGCAGGCCGAAGTACGTGTGGGACCACTTGTGAATCTGGTTGGTAAGGGTCACAAAGATGGCTAGTGCAAACAGGAAGCAGTACCAGGGGTAGTTGTAGTAGATCTCCGCTGCAATCGAGATGGCAGAAATGGAGAGAAAGTGACACCAGAGCCTCGCCTGGACGTTCCGAGTTCTACGTCAGATATCAGGCAACAACGACTTCACGGACGTCTCGTTAAAGAAACGAAAAGCTATCCCCAGTCTGTTACCCACCGGGAGTGAGGGTGAGGAAGTTGAAGGCCATGTTCGCTAAAGGTACAATCGTCAGCATGCAATTGTCCCCATTGGTCTCGATGAAGTCATGACGGGTGATGGCTGTGGGGTCGATGTGGTGCTCCCTAAATGGTCTGATGAAGGCCTGGAGAGGGACCAGAAAACAGACGGTAAATAGATGTACGGTGAACCACAGCAGCACTAATTCACAACGCTCACTGTGTCAAACAAAGTTATGATGAGTCTAACGAGTCGGTTTTGGAAAAGCTCAAAGTATTTCATTCTGACTTCGGCGATACGCTCACGAAAGAGTGGGAATTCTGGGAAATGTACTGGGACTGAATGACACTGAGAAGAAGAAACAATCTTAAGTGCGACCTCCCCAGTTGTACCCAGCCAATTACCCCACTCTTCCAAGCCGTCCCGGTCACTGCTCCACCCCCTCCGCCCATCCGGGGAGGGCTGCAGACTACCGCATGCCTCCTCCCATACATGTGGAGTCACCAGCCCCTTCTTTTCACCTGACAGTGAGGAGTTTCACCAGGGGGACGTAGCGCGTGGGAGGATCACGCTATTCCCCCCAGTTCACCCTCCCCTGCCCCAAACAGGCGCCCCAACCGACCAGAGGAGGCGCTAGCGTAGCGAACAGGACACATACCCACATCCGGCTTCCCACCCGCAGACACGGCCAATTGTGTCTGTAGGGACGCCCGACCAAGCCGGAGGTAACACGGGGATTCGAACCGACACGTTTTTTTGTGATATATATTTAAGAATAAAAGTAGTTACATTATTTCACAGATATATTTATGCAGCTTTTAACTTTGGAAGCTCCAGGTGAAAAGAATTCATCTCTTCAGCAATGACTGGGTTGGTAGTAGAGGAGAGAACAAGGAAGTCGTCCATAAAGTCGCTAAAGCGGACTACATTATATTATTCGTGCGACGCAGCAGGGCGTCTTTATTCACCAGGAGTCACTACTGAGACTTCTTTCAAGCAGCAGGAGTTTAACTGCTCCCACTGCATCCTCTGCTATGTGACTGCTGTACGTGTGTACATGGAGGACGTTGAACCTACCTTTCCAAAGATGGGGAGCTCCACCGATCCCCACGTGTCGGCCCCCCAATGGACAAGGCCTGACGCAAAGTCAGCAGTGAGGATCCCCACCACTGAGAGAGAGACAGACGGGGAGAGGGAGACGGGGAGGGAGAGAGAGAGAGAGCGAGACGGGGAGAGAGCGAGACGGGGAGAGAGAGCGAGACGGGGAGAGAGAGAGAGAGAGAGAGAGAGAGAGAGCGAGACGGGGAGAGAGCGAGACGGGGAGAGAGAGAGAGAGAGAGCGAGACAGGGAGAGAGAGAGAGAGCGAGACGGGGAGAGAGAGAGACGGGGAGAGAGCGAGACGGGGAGAGAGAGAGAGAGAGAGAGAGAGAGAGAGCGAGACGGGGAGAGAGCGAGACGGGGAGAGAGAGAGAGAGAGAGCGAGACAGGGAGAGAGAGAGAGAGCGAGACGGGGAGAGAGAGAGACGGGGAGAGAGCGAGACGGGGAGAGAGAGAGAGAGAGAGAGAGAGAGAGAGCGAGACGGGGAGAGAGCGAGACGGGGAGAGAGAGAGAGAGAGAGAGAGAGAGCGAGACGGGGAGAGAGAGAGAGAGAGAGAGAGAGCGAGAGAGAGCGAGACGGGGAGAGAGAAAGAGCGAGACGGGGAGAGAGAGAGAGAGAGAGAGAGTGAGACGGGGAGAGAGCGAGACGGGGAGAGAGAAAGAGCGAGATGGGGAGAGAGAGAGCGAGAGAGCGAGACGGGGAGAGAGCGAGACGGGGAGAGAGAAAGAGCGAGACGGGGAGAGAGCGAGACGGGGAGAGAGAGAGAGAGAGAGAGAGCGAGACGGGGAGAGAGAGAGAGAGAGCGAGACGGGGAGGGAGCGAGACGGGGAGAGAGAGAGAGACGGGGAGAGAAAGACAGAGTGGGGGGGGGGCAAGAGAGCGAGAGAAGCTAATTAGCAAAAAAGACAAAATACAGGCCAAACAACAGTGTTCTTTGTTGGCCGTGGCACATTTCTAAATCTGCTAACAACCAAAAAACAGATGAGAACAAGTCAAGATAAAAACCAACGAGAGGACGTTGTGTAATCTGAGGTCCACAACACTGAGCGGGGCAGCTGGCTCGTATCTTACCGATGCCAAACAAGATGTACCACATGTGTCCCAGATGAAAATTGGCAAGGAGGTGAAAGAAGTTGAAGGCCATAAGAGAGAAGCAAAGGACAACACTGACCCACTCTTGACATCTTTTACCTGCGAGGTGGGGAGAAAACAATCAGTGAGCGTGGCAAAACGGACACCCGGCGTTACCCGCAGGGCGGCGGCGAGCAGGAGGAGCGGTCACGACTCAATCTCAGACCATGATTACAGACAATCAAGTGCCGGCACATCGCTCGGTATCAGCTCGCTCATGTTTAACTGTCCAAAGGTCCATAAAGTACGCCTGCTAAGCAAACTAAGTCCTCGTGTGTGGCTTCACGGCGGGGCGGGGCGGTGGCGGGGGGGGGGGGGGGGGCACCGCACACCGGGATCCAGCAGTCCTCTCCAGTGATTGCTGGAAGCAGCTGGGCCTGAAATACCCGTCCCAGTTCCTGCAACTAAACACCCAGTATCCCTCGCAAGCGAACCCTGCAAAGTCTCGCAGCCACCCAGCTCCCAGAGAGTCCGGACCGTAAATCTCCACGGGTCTGGATTACACTGGAGAGGAGGGGGGGGGGGGACGGGCTCCGAGGAGCCTCTGCGGTCTCGCTGGGACCGGGAACGGGCTGATACCGAGCTCAAATTCAAATGCCGGTGCCGAAAGTCACGAGTAACACGTCATACATAGAATAGTGTGATTTACGGCATTTATAACACATGGAAGCTTGGGGGGGGGGGGAAATATCCTCAGTTATTTTACCCGCTGATACCCCCCACCCCCCACTGACCCCCCCCACACCTAATGGTAACGGCTCGGTGCTGGGCATCAGATCCGTTCCGGGAATCGGTATCGGCAGAATATCGGCGCGTCCCGACTAGAAGTACTCACACACGGTGTGTAAGTCCTGCAGGACGCACAGTCCTGACCCCCATACATGTTGTGTTGTTCTTTGTGCAACACATCTCCTGTATAACAAGGACACTTGAGAGAGTGTTATTAGTGATGTGCGAGACAAGCTGCCGCCGCCGCCAGGCGAGCGGTACCGCGGCCTCGAAGCCCGGACCGGCAGGCTCCAGAACAGCCTTTCCCACCCAAGCCACCAGGCTTTCCAACAAAGACCATTAAAGACACGAAGCCTGGTGACTGGTACTGACCTGTGGTCTCCAGCGGGTCATCAGTTTACACACACACACACACACACACACACAGCTTGGCATACACAAATACACAGAAATATGCAAACAACTACACACATATGCAAATTTATGAAGGCTGGGCCTACACACACACACACACCATGTATTATTATCAGTGCTTCTTTGTTGGTATTTCATTGCTGTTGTCGCTGCAGTGTCGAGGGTTTCGCTCTCTCGCACTTGTGTAACGACACGTAACAACAGAGGGTCTGGAAGAAACGCACAAACACACACACACACACACCAACAACACAAGTCTGCAAGCTGACTGACTGGCGGGTCACCTGACCTCCCCAGTTAAAGCCCTGTTGGGAAGGAGTCCTGCGACTTCCTGTTTCAAACGCTGCCCCGCATGTGTGCGTGTGCGTGCGTGTGTGTGTGTGTGTGTGCGTGCGTGTGTGTGTCCATAATAGAAAGGGTAGACAGCCACACGTGCACACCTCTGGTATGTGTGCGTGTGACATTCCTCAGCTCGGACGCTGCTCAACGGCACTTGTGACACAACGCCAGCCAGGACGAACGAGTCCAACTGAGGCCGAACGGACCCCCCCTCGGTTCCGGTTCTGCTGCTCCCCCCCTCTCCGCGGCCCGCTGTGTCGCACTGATACCCCCCCCCCGACAACGTGTTACGACCCCCCCTCCCCCTGCGACGAGACGACGGCGAACGCTCGCAACAGTTCCCGTCGTACGACCGCGGAACAGATTCTGGTCCAGGTGGACCCGGTTGCCGAGCCTATCCCGAACTCGTTGGAGTTGCGTCAGAAATGACACTGGCTCCCCCAAAGCAGGACGTATGACGGACAAGGCGAGATTACGGATGGCGACACCTCCTCCCCCCTCCTCCCCTCCCCCCGTTTGGCGTATTTAAGACAGGAACTCGAATCCGATTTCTCGTCCGACCCGGGAACGATTGTTGGGGGGGCGCTCGCCCGAGCCGGGATGACGGCAGACGACCAGAACCCGGGCGATACCTGACCCGAACTCACCTGGCGAGTACAGGTTGGCCAGCTCGCGAGCGCCGGCGTGTTGCGAACCCCAGCGGGCCGCGGCCCGACCCGGTTCGAGGGCCGTCTCCGGGGTCTGCGGTTCTCCTTTTCCGCAGCCGATGTCGCTCTCCGTCCTCGCCATGTTGTACTTTTTTTTTTTTTTTTGGGTTCCTCCTTTTTCCCCCAGCCCAACCCCTTGAAAACGCGCGCGCACACACACACACACACACACACAAAGACGTGCGCGCATACGCACACACACGAGAATTTGTCTTCTTCCTGTTCTTCTTGGCGTTTATTGGCTGTTGGCAAACCGCGAATCGGCGCGTTACCGCCACCTGCTGGTACGGAGGGTGGATCAGAACGTCGTTTGCGCTGTTCCCTCCCAACAAAAACAAAACCCTCAGATCTCCTTAGTCACATTAGTTACTCTAAGAAACTGAAACAGCATTTTACAACATTCAGTGGAATCCTTCTGTAGAATGTCTACTAAATCAAATTGTGCTTTTATTTTCCGGAGCTTTTGAGCCAGACGCCTTCTTCCTGCCTCATATTCCTGACAATGTATCGTCATAACGTGCTCTAGTGTGTCTTCGTAGTCACGTCCGCCTGTATTGTGTTGGCCTGTTTAGTCCAGAAATCTGAGTCCTGAAGTTACCGTCTCATCTCTCCTGCTCCTTCCTGCACACCCCATTTCTCCCACTTCCCCCAGAACCGTGTAAAACCACCGTCCTCCTCCTCCTCCTCCTCCTCCTCCCGTGGCTTTTGCCACCTTTCCTCCAATCTGTGCTTAACAGTGCTCTTTATTTCTGCCTTGCTTAAAGTCGCTACCATGTCACGTGGTTATGTTTTGTAGCCTTCCAAGAGAGCTCGTCAAGTCCTCTACCCCAGTGGTTCTCAACCTTTTTGGGGTCCTGGACCCCCTGCGTGTTTTTGATCTACCCTGAGGACCCCTCCACCTGATCTTGGGGGAGGGGGGTTGCAATTTGATAGAAACAGTAGAAACTGCATTTTAAATTGCGTTATAGTATTTATTCACTCTTTGGGGCAAAAATAAGAGCTTTCAGTTGTAACTTAGATATAGTTAACAAAACAGAATTCTTATGCAGTAACTTTCAGATATATGTAACAAAACAGAATATGTATTCAGTAACTTTCAGATATATGTAACAAAACAGAATATGTATTCAGTAACTTTCAGATATAGTTAACAAAACAGAATATGTATTCAGTAACTTTCAGATATATGTAACAAAACAGAATATGTATTCAGTAACTTTCAGATATATGTAACAAAACAGAATATGTATTCAGTAACTTTCAGATATATGTAACAAAACAGAATATGTATTCAGTAACTTTCAGATATATGTAACAAAACAGGATATGTATTCAGTAACTTTCAGATATATGTAACAAAACAGAATATGTATTCAGTAACTTTCAGATATATGTAACAAAACAGAATATGTATTCAGTAACTTTCAGATATATGTAACAAAACAGAATATGTATTCAGTAACTTTCAGATATATGTAACAAAACAGAATATGTATTCAGTAACTTTCAGATATGTGTAACAAAACAGAATATGTATTCAGTAACTTTCAGATATAGTTAACAAAACAGAATATGTATTCAGTAACTTTCAGATATATGTAACAAAACAGAATATGTATTCAGTAACTTTCAGATATAGTTAACAAAACAGAATATGTATTCAGTAACTTTCAGATAGATGTAACAAAACAGAATATGTATTCAGTAACTTTCAGATATATGTAACAAAACAGAATATGTATTCAGTAACTTTCAGATATATGTAACAAAACAGAATATGTATTCAGTAACTTTCAGATATATGTAACAACACAGAATATGTATTCAGTAACTTTCAGATATATGTAACAAAACAGAATATGTATTCAGTAACTTTCAGATATATGTAACAACAGAATTCTTATGCAGTACCTTTTAACAATGCAAACGGGAGCGAGATCTCTTATTAAAATACAATAGATTACACTTGTGAAACAGATGTAATTAGAGAACAAAGTCCTGTTACCCTTTATAGTTTAGGTAGATAAAGGTCTCAGTCACATTTGAGTAAAATAATCCTATTTCTATAAATGTCATAGGATCATTTTTTTTAAAAATATTTTATTTTCCCGGACCCCTTGCAATTACACCACGGACCACTAGGGGGTCCGCGGACCCCCGGTTGAGAAACACTTGCGTCTACCCGCTCAACGTTTCCGACCAATCACATTCCAGCTTTCCGAACGCCGGCGCGGCGGCGGCGCAAACCGCGGTCGCTCGTTCGCCCGACCGACCAATGAGATCGCGAGGCTGAACGCCTGCGCTTTCTGACCCCGCCCGTCACGCCGAGTCACACGTTCGCAGCTTCTTTCTTTCTTTCTTTTTTAATTTTTACGACAGCGTCGACTTTACGACACGGTTGGGCAACAGCGGGCCTGCTGTTAAGACCGGCCCCTCAGCCGAGCAAAGTGCACAACGCAGCGGCGCCACCCAGACCCAAACACAGTAACACCAGCAGGGCCCACATCTGCTAAAGTACCGCATGGCAAATCATGGCAGAACACCGGGCGTCTAAACCGGGGGCTGGATTAGGGACGGTGCTGTGTGATGACAGAGTGTGGTTTAGGGGCTGGGCCTCCAGTCCAGTCACGGGTCCGGTGTGTAGCGTTAATCCGCGTTATAACGCTGTTATGACGCTGTTCATTTCAAGTCTCACAGATTTCACTTGGGCCGGGGAGTTGTTGACAGAATGCGAGTTCATAAAAAGCATGATTTGTATTTTTCGTTTGCTTAGTTTTAGTTTTAAAAAAGAGAGAGAGGGGGGTGGCGAATCTACATCTGCTCCACCCTCCATACCAGCTGCTGGCGCTAATACAACAGCTGGCTGTTTGCCAACGGCCATTGAAATGAGTAGAAGAAGACGAAGAAGGAGACGACGACGCGGAGGAGGAGGAGGACGCAGAACGAGGAGGAGGAGGCGGAGGCCTTTATGAACACGTGATTCTCGTCAAACTAAACTCACTGACGTGTTGTCTTACGATCACCCAGAAATGGATGAGTGAAAAGTATTGGATGTCTTCTTTATCAAGTAACACCAACTAAGACTTGGATGATATCGTAAAGGGAGATGGAATAGAGTAGAATCACTACACTTTTCCATAGGAAACTTCATATGTAGTGGCCAGTTTGAGGCGGATAAACAAGCTACTTTAACAGGGAACATTATGCGTAAAATATATTCATATTGCACTGTAATCTAATGCTATTACACCTCTACTCTCAAGTATTGTGCTAATAGACAAGAATACTAAAATACCAATGGTACCGCACCAGTACTACTACAGGCCTGTTGCTGAGTGTTTCTCCCTCAGAACCCGGGGACACACTCCTCGAAGTAAGGCTGCCTTGGTTAAAGGCGGTGGCAAAGGTTAAAGGCAATGGCGGGAGTATTGACTTAACATGCCTTTTAGAGAGGTGTGTGTATGTGCGGGGCGGACTGCTCACCACGATCGTTAACTGTCTGGCCAGTGTCCAACGCGGGATTTTTCCACCCGAGCAATGTGTGTAGAGATCCACTCCTTGCTCCTCTAGCCATAAGCAGTGCTGAAAGGCCCATTTTCGTTTTTGACAGCCCCAAATCACAACGGGGCTTCGCAATGACATTATATCCTCACACAGGGCCAAGACGCAATGGGTGTTAACCTACGACACACCCCGTCCTCAGACCGTCGATTCGGATGAGGGAAAACTGGAGAAAAACAAAATAACTACCAACGAATGGGGGCACCTGAGGAAGAGCGGCGGGGGGGGGGAAGGGATTCCTCCTCCAGGACGGGCTGCCAGAAATGATAAAAACCACCCCTTACAATGTCGCTCTTTCTTCTAGCAGCCCACTTTTGATCTTCCCAGTTCTCGGGTTCTTGAGCATTTAAATGCAACACATGGACTCGGTTCAACCGAACCCGCTTACGGACTCGTGTATTTTTGCCGTCGTGCGGCTTCTCGCCGGCAGGTGGCGGTAACGACGCGAGTCGGCGTCACTAACTGCTGCGGGCTACGTTGAGAGCGAAGGCGTCGCGCGGCCGATGGAGCCGATGCCGCCCTTGTGAACGTGCACTCCGGTGGGCAAATTAGCTAGAGGACGTCATCGCGTCAGGTTTTCAGGCCCACCGTTAAACGCGTCTCGCTGTGACGGGAGACAAAACAACGCGATGACCTGACGCGGGAAACCCTTGTAGGCGGTCTGGTCACCGACCCTGCTCCTGGAGAGCCGCCGTCCTGCTGCTTGTCAAGCCAACCCTCATTTAACACACCCGATTTTACTGATGACCTACTTACCGAGACCTTAATTAACCGAGTCGGGCGTGTTAAACTGGGGTCGGGGGCAGACCCGGAGAGCGGGACCGGGACGGTATGGCTCTCCAGGAGCAGGGCAGGGGTGGTGACCGCTGTGTGGCACGTTTGTTACTGCTCAGCACGACGCACCTGACGTCCTGCCAATAATCTGACGAGACCGCTGCGGATGGAATAGAGTAGAGTAGCGTAGAGTAGAATAGAGTGGAATATAGTAGGGTAGAATAGAGTAGAGAAGAGTAGCGTAGAGTAGAATAGAGTAGCGTAGAGTAGAATAGAGTAGGGTATAGTAGAATAGAGTAGAGTAGAATAGAGTGGAATATAGTAGGGTAGAATAGAGTAGAGAAGAGTAGGGTAGAATAGAGTAGAATGGAGTAGGGTAGAGTGGAATAGAGTAGGGTAGAATAGAGTAGAGTAGAATAGATTAGGGTAGAGTAGAATAGAGTAGGGTAGAGTAGAGTGGAATAGAGTAGGGTAGAGTAGAGTGGAGTAGAGTAGGGTAGAATAGAGTAGCGTAGAGTAGAATAGAGTGGAATATAGTAGGGTAGAATAGAGTAGAGAAGAGTAGAGTAGGGTAGAATAGAATAGAGTAGAATAGAGTAGGGTAGAATAGAGTAGAGTAGAGTGGAATAGAGTAGGGTGAATAGAGTAGGGTAGAATAGGGTAGAGTAGAGTGGAATAGAGTAGAGTAGAGTGGAATAGAGTAGGGTGAATAGAGTAGGGTAGAATAGGGTAGAGTAGAGTGGAATAGAGTAGAGTAGAATAGAGTAGGGTAGAACAGAGTAGCGTAGAGTAGAGTAGAATAGAGTAGGGTAGAATAGAGTAGAGTAGGGTAGGGTAGAATAGAGTAGAGTAGAATAGATTGGAATAGAGTAGGATAGAGTAGAGTAGAATAGAGTAGAGTAGAATAGAATCGCGTTGTTTTCCACAAAGTGAGACTCATATTAGAGCAGTAGTAGTCGCGTCGACGGCGGATAAACAAAACGAAAGAGCTCGAACCTGTACTAATTACGCCGCCGATAATGTCCTGACGCTAAAATCGCTTTCGGACGACCGATCCCAGCTAATTAAAAGCCTGTTATCCGCGCTCAGGTTGGCGGGAGCCCACGCTCCACCCGGTCCCCCCCCCCCCCCGCGGCGCACCGTACCGCTGGGCTGCTAGACTGGCGTTGACAGCGTCGTCGTCACTCACCTGCCCAGCGCCCGCCCCCCTTCGTCCCTATAAAAAGCCCTCCGAGGCAGGAAGAACTGGTTAGACTCGCCACTTTCACCGCAGCAGCAGCAGCAGCAGCAGCAGCAGCAGGACCCGGCGCACTTTCTCCCTCTGTCAAACTTTACAGGCTAGCAGCGACACCGCGCGGGGCGTGTAAGCCGCCTGCCGACGAGGGGGACGCACGCACGCAGATACTTCACAGGTACGCGGACGGCCGCCGCGGCGCAGGAGGGGAACAGCTACTTCGGACGCGTAATCCCCTCGATGTTTCGGCAATCCGGCGGGTGTTAAGATCCATGGAAGTGGCCGGCTTCTACGACGAGGAAAGCTTCGCTCTCCACAGCAGGAACAACATCATAAGTCCCGTCAGCAACAGGAGGCCGGACGACTCCATGACGGAGGTGGGCATCGACGACCACGAGAAAGCCATCGATTTCTGCGTGTACCTGGACCCCCCTCTGCACTGCCAGCAGCCGGCCGCGCACGGCCACACGCAGCAGCACGGGGACGTGTTCTCGGATTTCCTGGCGGAGAGCAAGATCAAGAGAGTGGCGGCACTGCACAACTACAGAAGTTACCCGTTCGTCAACGAGCTGGAGTCCAGCCAGTGCGGCAACCTGCGGGACCCGCGAGAGCACTTCGCCCTGCAGGGTTACCCGGACCTGCAGGAGACGCGGGTGGACACCGTGTTCAGCCCCGAGCTGGTCGGGGAGCGCGCCAGGGCGGCTATCGGCTTAGACCGGGACGAGAGCAAAGACGAGGGGAAGATGGACAGCGGGTCCGGTTTCGACAGGAGACCCTACCTTCATTACCAGTCCACGCCCAGCGACAGCCTGGGGAACATCTCCACCGCCTCCTCCACCTGCTCCAGCCCGCCCGGCACACCTGCGCCGGCAGGTAAGAGCAGGTCGCCGTCGCACGCGGGCAAGTCGTCCGGCGGGAAATCCAAGAAGCGGCTCGACAAGGACAGTGAGGAGTACAAACTGAGGCGGGAGAGGAACAATCTCGCCGTGAGGAAGAGCAGGGACAAGGCCAAGATGCGCAACTTGGAGACGCAACACAAAGTGCTGGAGCTGGCGGCGGAGAACGACCGGTTGCAGAAGCGAGTGGAGCAGCTGTCCAGGGAGCTGACCACGCTGCGGAACCTGCTGTCTGCAACCGGACAATGTTGACGAGACACGCCGGAGGTGGGGGGAGGGGGGGGGAGGGAGGCCAGCCGCGGTGACCAGGTTGTGCACAGCGGCTCTCCGTGGAGACCCGTGCGGTGGAGGAGGAGGGGGGGGCTACGCTGGCTTCATAACTGATGGGACTTTAAACGGGGGTGGGGTGGGGTGGACGCTGAGCGGGGGGGGGGGGGGTTCAGAGCGGTACGGGTGAGAAGAGCCATCTACAGTTTACAAGGACAGCTGGACCGGGAGTGTATGATAGTGAACTCTGGGTACACGGATTGCGCAATAATTGCTGATTTGTTTTTCTTTTTTGGACACGTCGTGTGTCACCTTACTGTAGCTTTGTTCCAAGACGTTTTATTTCCCTGAATGCAGTATTTCTGTGCCAGAGGTTTTACACACATGAGGGAGAGAGAGAGAGAGAGAGAGAGGGAGAGAGAGAGTTTATACATTTCCTTATGTGGAGCAGCGGTTGTCAAGGGAAGAGTTTGTGCTGCAGTGAAATGATGCAACTCTTTGTAACAGTATTGGCGATGAATGAAACAAGTCTAATTATTTAATATTAAAAGGTGAAACGCTTTAATTGTATGTGATATTTTATTGAATTAAACAGCTTTATACTTGTTTTTTATGAATTCCCTGTTGTATTTCCCCTCTTTTCTTCTTCTTTTTTTGTGGGGGGTGGGTGGGGTGGGGGTGGGGGTCTCGTTTCGGTAGAGGCGGGTGCAGCCACAGCCGGACCGGCGTTACGCCGCAGACTGCGAAATGCACCGCGTCCTTCCACGTGTCGTGTTGGATGATTCGTATTCATATTTGTGAGGATGCTGTGCTGGGAGGAGGAGGAGGAGGAGGAGGAGGAGGTGGGGGGGCGCTACACGGATAAGAAGATGGTAAATAACCCATGTCTCCCGGTAGAAAGGACGGGTCGACGTCGCACCCTTTTATCAGGCCCTGGTTTTACGGGCGACGCCAGCTCCAGCGTGATCTCTAGTCGGAGCAGCACCGTGACCTCATTTGGCACGTGTCAACCCCCCCCCCCCCGCGCGCGCGCGCTGGCCAGTTCCGTTATTTGCAAAGCAGAATAAGTCACCAGACGGTCTGGGCGACGTGCCTGTCGCTCAAACGGCATATTCTCCATCCGTCCGTCCGTCCGTCCATCCGGCTCCCGGGGCCGCGGGGGATGCTGGGGCCTGTCCCAGCAGTCGCCGGGCGGCAGGCGGGGTGACACCCCCCTGCACAGGCCGCCGGGCAACCCCACAGGTGTTTTCACCGATGACTCTGTAGGCACATTTAGCTGAGAAGCGCGGGTGGCGGGGTGGGCGGGGCTTATGTCGTATCCTCACATCTAAACACAGGCTCGGGGTGACAAGATGGCCTAATTCATGGCGGTTCGCAGTAGGAGCCGTACGCTACGGTTGGCTCTGGCGTTATAGCCGGGTATTGGGTATTGACAAGTGGGTGTGCAGCGGGGGGGAAGGGGGGGGGGAGTTTCCATCGGCATGAAGCACAGAAGACGGATGACGTAGTATACCTGGTGACCACATGCAGACACTCCTCCCGGAGTGAGCAACGCCGGCCATGACCTCCGGCCGGTGTGTGTCACCTGCCTAAGAAACCCACACTGTCAGTTCCGTTCTCCGCACAGATGTGGTCACCTTTATTTCTGTATTGTCCTGTTTTCAATGCTCAAAGGCGGGTTGGACCAGCTCATCTGGACCCAACGTGCATGTCCCCGCTCGTCTAAGTGACCTCTAGCCTCCACTGACTGCAGGTGCCCCCACCCTTATCAACTGTACAGCGGCATAACGACCCAGACCTATCGGTTTTATATGCACACCGCCGTGAGAATTAACCAGCGTTACTATGGTCACGTGTACTGTTCACACAGGACTGGGGAAGGGTTGCAGTCACAGCGTTGTAAGCTGCTGACAGATGTACTCTTACCCCCCTACCCCCCACCCCCCGGTTCAGGGGTGGTTGTTCCCTCTTCACATAGACGGACTCTTTGACTCCCCGTTCAAACCAGCGTTCCTCCCTATCAAGGATGTGCACATGACGTCACGTCACGTCACATCACGTCACATATCACACCACATCACATCATGTCACGTCACGTCACATCATGTCACATCACACCACATCATGTCACATCACGTCACATCATGTCACATCACGTCACACCACATCATGTCACATCACATCACGTCACACCACATCATGTCACATCACACCACATCATGTCACATCACACCACATCATGTCACATCACACCACATCATGTCACATCACACCACATCATGTCACATCACGTCACATCATGTCACATCACACCACATCATGTCACATCACGTCACATCATGTCACATCACGTCACACCACATCATGTCACATCACGTCACATCACGTCACATCACGTCACACCACATCATGTCACATCACACCACATCACATCACGTCACACCACATCATGTCACATCACACCACATCACATCACGTCACACCACATCATGTCACATCACACCACATCATGTCACATCACATCACATCACGTCACACCACACCACATCATGTCACATCACACCACATCATGTCACATCACATCATGTCACACCACATCACGTCACATCACACCACATCATGTCACATCACACCACATCATGTCACATCACATCACATCACGTCACATCACAGCACATCACGTCACATCACACCACATCATGTCACATCACACCACATCACGTCACATCACACCACATCACGTCACATCACACCACATCATGTCACATCACATCACATCACGTCACATCACACCACATCACGTCACATCACACCACATCATGTCACATCACATCACATCATGTCACATCACACCACATCACGTCACATCACATCACATCATGTCACATCACACCACATCACGTCACATCACACCACATCACGTCACATCACACCACATCATGTCACATCACATCACATCATGTCACATCACACCACATCATGTCACATCACACCACATCATGTCACATCACACCACATCATGTCACATCACATCACATCACGTCACACCACATCACATCACACCACATCATGTCACATCACATGTCACACCACATCATATCACATCACATCACATCATGTCACATCACACCACATCACATCATGTCACGTCACACCACATCATGTCACATCACACCACATCATGTCACATCACGTCACACCACATCACACCACATCACATCACATCATGTCACATCACATCACGTCACACCACATCACATCATGTCACACCACATCACATCATGTCACACCACATCACATCATGTCACACCACATCACATCATGTCACACCACATCACACCACATCACATCACATCATGTCACATCACATCACGTCACACCACACCACATCACATCACACCACATCATGTCACATCACACCACATCACATCATGTCACGTCACACCACATCATGTCACATCACGTCACATCACATCACACCACATCACATCACATCATGTCACATCACATTACATCACGTCACACCACATCACATCACACCACATCATGTCACATCACATCACGTCACACCACATCACATCACACCACATCACGTCACACCACATCACATCACACCACATCATGTCACATCACATCACATCACATCATGTCACATCACACCACATCACGTCACACCACATCACATCACACCACATCATGTCACATCACATCACATCACATCATGTCACATCATGTCACATCATGTCACATCACGTCACACCACATCATGTCACATCACATCACACCACATCATGTCACATCACATCACACCACATCATGTCACACCACATCATGTCACATCACATCACACCACATCATGTCACATCACATCACATCATGTCACATCACGTCACATCACATCACGTCACACCACATCACATCACACCACATCATGTCACATCACATCACATCACACCACATCATGTCACATCACATGTCACACCACATCATGTCACATCACGTCACATCACATCATGTCACATCACATCATGTCACATCACATCACATGTCACACCACATCATGTCACATCACGTCACGTCACATCACACCACATCATGTCACATCACATCACATCACACCACATCATGTCACATCACATGTCACACCACATCATGTCACATCACATGTCACACCACATCATGTCACATCACGTCACATCACATCATGTCACATCACATCATGTCACATCACATCACATGTCACACCACATCATGTCACATCACGTCACATCACGTCACATCACATGTCACATCACATTACATTACATCCCATGTCACACCACATCATGTCACATCACATCATATCACATCACATGTCACACCACATCATGTCACATCACGTCACATCACATCATGTCACATCACATCATGTCACATCACATCACATGTCACACCACATCATGTCACATCACGTCACATGTCACACCACATCATGTCACATCACATCACATGTCACACCACATCATGTCACATCACGTCACATCACGTCACATCACATGTCACATCACATTACATTACATCACATGTCACACCACATCATGTCACACCACATCATGTCACATCACATCACATGTCACACCACATCATGTCACACCACATCATGTCACACCACATCACATCACATGTCACACCACATCATGTCACATCACATCACATCACGTCACATCACATGTCACATCACATTACATTACATCACATGTCACACCACATCATGTCACATCACATGTCACACCACATCACATCACATCATGTCACATCACATCACATGTCACACCACATCATGTCACATCACATCATGTCACATCACATCACATGTCACACCACATCATGTCACATCACATGTCACACCACATCACATCACATGTCACATCACATCACATGTCACATCACATCACATGTCACACCACATCATGTCACATCACATGTCACACCACATCACATCATGTCACATCACATCACATGTCACACCACATCACATCACATCACATCATGTCACATCACATCACATGTCACACCACATCATGTCACATCACATCATGTCACATCACATCACATGTCACACCACATCATGTCACATCACATGTCACACCACATCATGTCACATCACATCACATCACATGTCACACCACATCATGTCACATCACATCACGTCACATCACATCATGTCACATCACCTCACATGTCACACCACATCATGTCACATCACATCATGTCACATCACATCACATCATGTCACATCACGTCACATCACATGTCACGTCACATCACGTCACATGTCACGTCACATCATGTCACATCACGTCACATCACGTCACATCACGTCACATCACATGTCACGTCACATCACATCACATGTCACACCACATCATGTCACATCACGTCACATCATGTCACATCACGTCACATCACGTCACATCACATGTCACGTCACATCACGTCACATGTCACGTCACATCATGTCACATCACGTCACATCACATGTCACGTCACATCACATCACATGTCACGTCACATCATGTCACGTCACATGTCACATTACATCACATGTCATGTCACATTACATCATATGTCACATCACATGTCACGTCACATTACATCACATGTCACTTCATGTCACATCACATGTCACATCATGTCACATCACATGTCACGTCACATCACATGTCATGTCACATTACATCATATGTCACATCACATGTCACGTCACATTACATCACATGTCACTTCATGTCACGTCACATGTCACATCATGTCACATCACATGTCACGTCACATCACATGTCACATCATATGTCACGTCACATCACATGTCACATCACATGTCACGTCACATCACATCTTGTCATATCACATCATGTCACATCACATCACATGTCACATCACATGTCACATCACATCTCGTCACGTCACATCACATGTCACATCACATGTCACGTCACATGTCACGTCACATGTCACGTCACATCACGTCACATCACGTCACGTCATGTCACATTCACCCGATACTGGGCGGCAGGGTGGCCCAGTGGTGAGAGCTGTCACCTCACAGCAAGAAAGTCCTGGTTTCGAACCCTGGGGGTCCAACCTTGGGGGTCATCCCAGGTCGCCCTCTGTGTGGAGTACAGGGAGTACGTATACTGGTACCCTGTCATGTCCATCTACATCAGACATGTATGTCAGTAACCTGCTAGCATCTGTTTCAGCATCTCTGGTATGTCCTCTGCACCACTGCACCTTATCAGCTGTTATGTCGCATGTATAAGTCGGTCCTTGTGTATACATCTGAAGAGTGTTGTGTTGAAGTGTTGTTATTCTATGTTAAGTACACTGAGAGAGCCACGAGTCACATTCCATGTGTGTGTAAGCCTGCAGGGCCGGTAAACACGATTCTGATCCTCATCCTTGAAAGAGTGGCCACTGGCCTGTGGGTGGGTGTAGACTGCAGAGTCCTGGCCTGCCATGTTAGCTCTCCTGCATTGTGCCATCCTTAACCAGGGCCTGTTTAATGTGGGGTTTCTCCCCTTCCCCTTCCTCTTCCCCTTCCCCTTCCCCTTCCCCGGCCGCTGTGTCAGTGGGCACGTTGTCAGCTCGGTGGTTCAGCGCCCTGATGACTCCTAGTTTGTGCTCCAGCGGATGATGAGAGTCAAACCTTCAGTACTGATCAGTATGTGTTGGTTTACGGTAAACATCAACAATCACATGTCCCCCATCGCCAACTGCAGTTTGACAGTGTAACAAGGCTAACCTGTCATGTTTCACATCCTCCCTGGTGAACTCGATGTGGTTGTCCACCGAGTTATGTGGTTGGGGAAATGTGGTACGTCCTGAGATGTAATTTTGACCCAGGAGTCGTCCACAAGTCTGAACCCGTGGCTAGGTGGTGTCCCTGGATAGGACATCAGAGCCCTCTTTTCCACTTCCTCCATGTACAAGTTGTCCACTACAGGTGAGACTGGGGAACCCGTAGCACACCCATCCCTCTGCCTATAGTGCTGCCCCCTGTATGTGAAGGACTGAAGACACAGCTTCAGGAGCAGACACACTTGGTCAGTGTTGAGGGTGGTCCTGTCGCTAAGGATGGGGTCATCCTGTAATGTCATACGGACCACCTCCACTGCTTCATCAGCAGGAACGCCCGTGAAGAGAGACGACGCTGTCCCTCACCTTAGCCACAAAATCCATACTGTTCCGAGTGTGATGTTCATCACTGTCTACCAACGGGATAAGGACAGATGCCAGAAACTTAAGAGAGGTTATAGGTCACTGATTTAAGTAGGTAAACCATACAGACTAGGGGGGGGGGATGCCTGCAGTCAGTTGAGACTTAAGAGGTCACTAATGCCCCTTTTCCACTACACGGTACCGGCTCAACTCAACTCGACTTTTTAATTTTCCATTACCGGAAAGTGCCGGCATTTTGGTAACAGTTAGCACTTTTCTGGTACCGCCTTTGTCGAGGTTCCAAAAAGAAACCGGAGCGGGTACCACAACCGATGCAGACCGGCTACACTGAGGGGTTACTGGTACGGTAATGGACAGCGACCCTCTGCGGGTCGAGTCGAGTTGAGCCGGTACCATGTAGTGGGAAAGGGGCAGTGGACGAGTGACGAAACGCTTCTCTCTCAGTAAACGTGTCCAGATGAATTGATTCAACTTCCTGTGATTTTCTTACCGGGGTTATCGAGTGCGCGTCGAGACGTTTCAGACCTTGCTTTACTCGTATGGGGGTATTATTTGGATACAAAAGAGAGCTGAGTCCTGAGGTGGGACAAGCTGAATTGTTAGCTTTATCTTTAGCACACAGCTCTGTCAACAGTCTGCTGGGTCCACTGGCCCACAAAGGGGTTCAAGGTTACATAAAAATTAATCAACAACCAGCCTCGCACCACCGCCGCCGCCCTGGGTCATACTCTGCAGCAGCCACGGCGCAGCAGGCCGGCCTAGAGGCCTCGGCTTGGCGACGGCACCCGCTCGAACATTCAGAGCGGAAACTGAAAAGCATTTCCTCCATTTGCAGGAATAAGCAACGGCAAACACAGCAACAAGTTCCCTTTTTTCCCCTGTTTTTTGTGTAAGTGAATGGTAAACAGTTGGTCGGGTGGGCTCATAAGAATACGGATGCACCGATACTGAAAGCAGGTTAAGATGGAGTCTAGGTAACAAGAGATTTCACCCAAAACTAAGATCTGATGCTCAGATGGCTTGACGTGGAAGGCTGTGTACCTTTCATGGGTTTATTTTGCCCCCTGACCCCCGGACTAGCGGTGCAAATCCGCACCGCCTAGCAGAAGTCACGCGTCGGCTCGGCACGAAGCGTACAGATCTGTGCTCAGAATCGGTATCGGCAGTGAAAGGGGGATTAGCGGTGCATCCTGACAGAGGAACCGACCGAAACGGACACCACAGGCGCCGTCACACACGTTATAGCACCAAGTACGCCACCGTAGAAATACACAAATATGGTCTGTCAGTAAGAGTGGAGAAGGGCTTTGAGCGGCTGCTGCAGCGAGGAGAGCACTAGAAAGAAGGCAGCTTGATGGATTGATTGATGGATGGATTGATGGAGCTGTGAAATACGTCAGGAGAGGAACTCTTGCAGATCCACAACCCTTCACCTCGAACAACGTGGAATAAAAGGGGGCTCGAATCTGTTCTGTGAGTGTCTCCGGATAGCCCGCATTGCCTCTATCATCACCCAGAGAGGCAAGAGCAGCGAGGTCTGAAGCGTTTTGTTTTGTGCGCACCATGGAAAGAAAGAAAAGGCTTGACATTTTAAATGGAGTGTATTTCTCAACACTTCCCATGATGAATAGGCAAAGCTTGGAGGTATTGAGCAACATCCTCCTGTTAGAGCACATCACTATTACTTTAAGGACGCCACACCCACTACTATACTGTAAAAGTCATTGTTGTAGCCACGGAACTGCACATGACAATGGTGCCGGTCTAGTTTTTGGGCCGGAGATATGGCTTCTCTGTCAACGGCAGAACACAGCAACCAAACAATGGGGGGAGGCGTTAGCAGAACGCCAACATGAAGAACTGTGAAACATAGTCAAGTTCTCTCCGGCTCTCCTCGTCTCAGAAGCGAGCCGAGGGAGGGAGGGGCTGGCTCGGCTATCGTTTTCTTGGCACGCCGGGATTCAAACATTCTGAACATTTTTTTCTTGGATGACGACCCCTCCCCTCCTCTCCCCCCTCCCCCCCCCACACACCTCCTCCTTCATCCCCTCCCTCCCTTCACCCCTCCCCCCCCCCCCAATCCCTACACAGTCTTTCCTCACTCCCCGGCTCAAACAGGGACAGGAGACAGGGAATTTCCCACACGGAGTGACCTCTTTTTCTGGAAAGTTTAGCCCGGCCCCCTCTTCAGATTTTACCGTCAATGGGCAGTGTCTGTCCGTAAACACCGGGTTGCATCACACCCCCCTGCAGGCCAATAGGCCCTCCTAAAAAAACTCCTCTGATAAAGCAGCGCAAACACAGATACACACACACACCCCCTCCCCCACCTGACACGCACACACGCACGCGCGCACGTACTTTTGACCGTTGTTATTCCAATGTCCATTCTGTCCTATTTCTGTAATAGAGGATTTTTTTTACGGCTGGTTTTGTTCCTTCTGGCTGTTCTCGCTATGCGCTCCTCCAGAAGCGGCTCCTTGGAGACGTAGCGACGCATAACGATTAGTCATTATGTGCAGTTCTGCATCACGTTGTACTTCCTTAATTGACCGTAGGACGGATGTCCACACGAGAACTGTCAATTCAGATGGATTAGCTTTTGCTTCGTAAACGCAAAAAAAAAACAAACAAAAAAAAAAACTCGCTGACCAAATGTCCGCTTCTTTAAAAAGCAACATTCCTGAAGATTTACACACCAACACGCGTCCCTGCTGACCCCGGCCGTCAGGGGCGCAGCACCAGAATTCTGGGCCCTAAGCACCAGCGGTCTCTGTGGGCCCCTTCCCTCCTTTGTCTCTCACGCATCACTTTTTGGAGTTCTCGCGTACTTTATATTATTTACAATCACAGTACATTAATCTACTTTAACATGACTTAACTTAACTTAACCTGACTTAACCTAACTTAACCTATCTTAACTTAACTTAAGCTGACTTAAGCTGACTTAACCTAACTTAACTTAACCTAACTTAACTTAACCTGACTTAACCTAACTTAACCTATCTTAACTTAACCTAACTTAACTTAACCTGACTTAACCTAACTTAACCTATCTTAACTTAACCTAACCTAACGTAACTTAACTTAACCTATCTTAACTTAACTTAACCTAACTTAACTTAACTTAACTATCTTGCAGTGACTGAAAGAAGTGTGTAGTATCGCTTCACGCTTTGACGCATCTTAGGGTACTGATGCGGACGCCCATGATGCGGACTAAACCATTTTGCACCTTTAGGTAAGGGATGAGAGGGGTCTCATCTTTTCGACCAAAGTAGCTCCGGTTCCGTTCAGGGTTCTGAGAACCTTGGTGTTGTGTGGCGAACGGGCCCGCGTTTTTAGCGGAACCGTTGCACGTCATCAAAGGGGGACTTTTTGCGTTGCACACCGGGGTGTAAACATTAGCTACACCCCACTGAACCCCACTAGCTACCGATAATACGGCGTCATGTTGTAGCGAATTCGGGGGGCGACCACAGGAACTGCCGCGGCCGGGACGCGACTAAAGGGTCCGACCCGTTAGTCGAGGACCAGCGTGTCTACTTATCCATGCACGTCACAATATTGTTACGTCGTCCAGCTCCACTTTTGGACCACTCTTTGCTATCGTCTCCGTAGTCCTGCTTACGTTTTGTTTGTTTTTAACTTGCTGATAATTTGTCCATCATGGCCACGTCTTCTACTAATTCGCCACACAGCTTACTGTGTGTCGTGCTCCTCTCTAGTTTCTCCTGACACTCGGGAGATGCCCAGATAACAACCCAACACCGAGCTTCCTCAGCTGACCGCCGCGCACCCTTCTTATCTGCCGGTTCCGCCATTATCTTGTCTCCTCTCTTCTTCTCTTCTTCATTATCTACCGTTAGGCCGTCTCCTCTCTTCTTCTCTTCATTATCTGCCATTAGGCTATCGCCTCTCTTCTTCATTATCCACCGTTAGGCTATTTCCTCTCTTCCTCTCTTTTTCATTATCTACCGTCAGGCTATCTCCTCTCTTCTTCTCCTCTTCATTATCTACCGTTAGGCTGTCTCCTCTCTTCTTCTCCTCTTCATTATCTGCCGTTAGGCTGTCTCTTATCTTCTTCTCTTCTTCATTATCTACCGTTAGGCTGCCTCCTCTCTTCTTCTCTTCTTCATTATCTGCCGTTAGGCTGTCTCCTCTCTTCTTCATTATTTACCGTTAGGCTGTCGCCTCTCTTCTTCTCTTTTTCATTATCTGCCGTTAGGCTGTCGCCTCTCTTCTTCTCTTCTTCATTATCTACCGTTAGGCTGTCTCCTCTCTTCTTCTCTTCTTCATTATCTACCGTTAGGCTGTCTCCTCTCTTCTTCTCCTCTTCATTATCTACCGTTAGGCTATTTCCTCTCTTCTTCTCTTCTTCATTATCTACCGTTAGGCTGTCTCTTCTCTTCTTCTCCTCTTCATTATCTACCGTTAGGCTATCTCCTCTCTCCTTCTCTCCTTCATTATCTGCCGTTATCTCATGTCTTCCTCTGGACTGTCACGCGCCCATTGGTGTCGTCACGGTTCGCGCTGAAGAACCCGCTATTTTTGGTGCCGGTTCGGAACTAACTTTTCGGGTTCGCGACCAATCTCATTTTTGCTGGGAATGCTCTGAACCGTTCACAAAAGGGCTTGCGAACCGGCACCGAACCCGTTCCCTGTCGGTGGGAAAGGGGCTGAGAGAGTCGTCACTGTTTTCATTAAGTCCCTCAGCCGCTGCACTGAGCCGATTTGAGCTGAAGTTATGACGCTAATTAGTTAGAAATAATAATTTGCAAACCAAAACAAACTCTTAACTCCAAGCTTCCCGAGCAGCAGCAGCCCCCCCCTTTCTGGGCCCTGGTAAGTGCCCCCCCCCCTCGCCCCGCCTCTGGCCTCCGTTAAAGACAATAGCTAATCTCTCACACCCGAGCCGCGGGCAGCTCGCGGCGCCCTGGACTTTGACACGTTTTCGTCTCGAGCCGAGCGACCCGGCGCGCGGGGGGGGGGGGTAAATCAAGTGGGCGTCGAGTTCGAAGAAGAAGAAGAAGCTGTTGCGTCTGACAAGCAGATATGCCAGAAAGACTCGTACAGGTCTGCAGATAGCGCCACGTCAATACCCCCCCGCCCCCCCAAAACAAACAGGGTTCATACGTGTTGTTTGGGCTCAGCGGCGGGGGGGAGGCGCCGGGGACTCGCCGCCATTTTGAACGGGACTCCCGTTCTTTTCATAGTGTAACGTGCACGGATAAGAAGACACGCTGGCCGCTGGCTGGCGGGTCTGATCCTTTAGTCTAGCGGTTAGCGATGCCCCCTGCGGTGCGGGCGACACGGGTTCGCGTCCCGGCCGCGGCAGTTCCTGTTGTTGCCCCCCGAATTCGCTACAATATTCTTCTCGTTGTCATCTTGTCCTGCATCTCTCTTTTAATCTTCTTGTTTGCCTCCATGTGAAGCGCTCCGAGTTGCCCTTGTGTACAAAACGCGCTGTGTGAATAACGTTGCCTCGCCGCGCGTAATTGTCTTTCCGGACGCCCGGGTAGCGTGCCGGTCCATTCCGTTACCTACCAACACGGTATCGGTGGTCCGAATCCCCGTCCCAGATGGCATCCGGGCGTGGGCCACGTCAGGCACCGGTGGTCTTCTTCTGGCCCTGACAAAACGGATGTGAGCCGGAAGTGGCCCACATCTATAATAGCAAATATGGCCCAAATCACATGTGGGCCTTTTTTGGCAAAGATGCGGCGCTCTGAGCAACATGTGGTCTGGGTGTGACCCTGAAGTGACCCCGTGTGGTAAATGGTGAATATGGCCACCTCCTCTGGCCCATATTTGTTTTGGGATATTTGGGCCACCTTTGGCAAATATGTGGCACATGCAGCATTGCTATGGCTTGGTTCTGGCCCAGATCTGGCAAACAGGAGCGGACCGCGCCATCATTCGCGCGGTATGTGGGCCGGATGAAGTGTCGGGTGTGGGACGGGTCCGGGCCACAGCAGTTTTGTGATCTGGCTTGATCAGGCGGCCCTGCGGATGGGAAGCCGGATGTGGGTATGTGTTCTGGTCGCTGCGGTAGCACCTCCTCTGCTCGGTCGGTCGGGGTACCTGTTCAGGGGGAGTAGGGGGAACTGGGGCGTGGGGGTGGGGGAATAGGGTGCTCCTCCCACGTGCTACGTCCCCCCTGGCGAAACTCGTCACTGTCAGGTGAAAAGAAGCGGCTGGCGACTCCGCATGTATAGGAGGAGGCATGCGGTGGTCCCGCAGCCCTCCCCGGGTCGCCAGAGGGGGGTGGAGCAGCGACCGGGACACCGTCTTCTGAAGTTATTCCGCTGTCTTGGCCGAATGACACGAACAGCGTCGTGTATGTTTGCATTATCCTACTGAGCGTACAAACCCTACGGGACTAGCTTGTGATTTAGGGCTATGAATAACCTTGGTCATCATATCACATCGTCATTTGTCAGCGTTTTCACTATGTGTAAACATCTTACGGTAGTAGTCATCCACCAGATATCGTCACATGATCAATATGGAGGCATTCAGCGGAAGATGTCGTGACATCTGATTTGTTTCCCCGTATCGGCCAGCCCTACGAAGCAGTTACCGGTGAGTTAAATAAGAACGACACTCTTTAGGACTCCAGCTTTACGTCGGCTACGGGAAGGCTGTGAACAAAAGGAAGACGGTGCTGATGCAGGACACCGCTGCATCTTTGTTTACTGTGGAGGAGGTTGCCGCGGGGATGACGTGCCCCATAGGCCTGCTGAATATACATGCGTCATAGTGAATGGGTGTAATTTCATAGTGAAATGGCGAACTTGGGCACGCTTCACGTCAGCCAGGAGCAGCGGGGAGCAGCCTGGCCCTGCAGGGCGGATGGCGCGCTAGTGGACGGCAGAAAATGTGGCATCAAACTAGTCACGAAACAGCCCAAAACATCACGACACAGAAAACAAATCGCCATCCTCTGTAGCAGCGTTGAATTCTCTGGGTTCAAACTGCAGTTCCCCGTGCGAGTGAAAGGAGGGCCGCATATCCGGAGGGGCCGCGGGCTGTAACGGGAACCCGAGGTCCCTTGAGCTATCGTGAAGTGACAGAGTGGGTGACCTGCTTTGGAGTAAACCCCAGATTTCGACATCTTGATTCACTTCTGCAATTTTTCTGAAGATGACTAGAAAGAGGCGGCGCTGACGTCCAGAAGGGACTTGCGGTCATTAAATTGCAAGCACCATTGCCCGGGTCTTGCGTAACCTTAGCCATCCCAGATCTTGCAAAACCAGCGCCGGCCTCCAGCACAGCACAGATAGGTGTCGATGAGTTGACTTCAACAGACTCTCGGTGCTTGAGCCGAGGGCCCTTTGAATACTGCACAGGGCACGTAGCGGACACGGCCCCCCCCCCCCCCCCGCTGAAACAGCGGGTGATGAAGATGTGCACCGCACCGACGAAGCAATGAAACCAAGTCCCCGCGGACTGTAGGTGGACGCTGATCCTTTATGGCAGGTTTAAACTCGTTGCCGCTCGTTTCAGGGTCGACGCTTTTAAGTACGACTGCCGGAGTTGAACATAAAGGTTACAAGGTGTTGTGGGCCCTGATCTGGATTCAAGTAGGTTTTGGACGCTGTCACATGGTAGATTTTGTGTTGAACTTTCTTTTTTTTTTTTTATTATTTACGTTCATCAGGCGCAGTTACACAGTACAGTCACAAGTTCAAGTGCACAGCACACACATAGATGTCTTACGAAGCAGTCCACGGGTTTCGGCATCCTCTCCATGTCCGTTCGTATAGTTCCCATTCTGCAGAAGGGGAAGGGGAACAGCAATGAGTTGTGACATTTGACCGTGAACACAGATAACAGGTAAAAATATACATTATAGAAGAGGAAAAAAGACACGGTGTTCACATTCGAACGAGGGGGAGAAGAGCTCCGGAAGAATTTTGTCCCTGCCCCTCATTTCAGACCGTTGAGGGAATATGAAATAACTGGAGACCACTTAGTGAAAAATATATCTGTGACCTTCCCCCCTCCACTGTGTTACCGTGGGGGGCTGTGCCTCGGCCAGGGGACTGTGGGTAAGAGCAGATTTAAAACGATCTTGTATTGGTATAGACACTTCCCCACAACATTTCCATCCATCCATCTATCCATCCATCCATCCATCCATCTATCCATCCATCTATCCATCTATCCATCTATCCATCTATCCATCCATCTATCCATCTATCCATCTATCGATCTATCCATCCATCCAGCCATCTATCCATCTATCCATCCATCTATCTATCCATCTATCCATCCATCTATCCATCCATCTATCCATCCATCTATCCATCTATCCTCCATCTATCCATCTATCTATCCATCTATCCATCCATCTATCTATCCATCTATCCATCTATCCATCCATCCATCTATCCATCCATCTATCCATCTATCCATCCATCCATCCATCTATCCATCCATCTATCCATCCATCTATCCATCTATCGATCCATCCATCCATCCATCCATCCATCCATCCATCCATCCATCCATCCATCCATCCATCCATCTATCCATCTATCGATCTATCCATCCATCCAGCCATCCATCTATCCATCCATCCATCCATCTATCCATCCATCTATCCATCCATCTATCCATCTATCCATCTATCCATCTATCGATCTATCCATCCATCCAGCCATCTATCCATCTATCCATCCATCCATCTATCCATCCATCTATCCATCTATCCATCCATCTATCCATCCATCCATCTATCCATCTATCCATCTATCCATCCATCTATCTATCCATCCATCTATCTATCCATCCATCTATCCATCTATCTATCCATCCATCCATCTATCCATCTATCCATCTATCCATCCATCTATCCATCCATCTATCCATCCATCTATCCATCTATCCATCCATCTATCCATCCATCCATCCATCTATCCATCCATCCATCCATCTATCTATCCATCTATCCATCCATCTATCCATCCATCCATCCATCCATCCAGCCATCATCCAAACCACTTATCCTGCTCTCGGGGTCACGGGGATGCTGGAGCCTATCCCAGTAGTCACTGGGTGGCAGGCGGGGAGACACCCAGGACAGGCCACCAGGCCATCACAGGGACCCCCCCACACACACACACACACACACACACAATTTAGCAGGGCCGAGTCACCTGCCTGACCTACATGCTTGCAGGTATGTTGTAAAACAGTTAAGTCAAGTTTATTTGTAAAGCCTGGACAGCCCCGTATCCTCGACTCAAGTGAGGAGAAACACCACAAGAAAACCCTGGCAGGGAAAACAAATTCCAGGATCGACAGACACGCTATCGGGAGGGGAGGGTTGTGCAAAAAGAGCTGCCAGCAAGCTGAGATACGAGACGACTCGCTCGCACAACCGTGTGGTATCGCAGATCTGCGGCCTCTCGCAGAGGACCGTGTGTTATTGTTTGATTAAGGGAAAATAGGAGTTAGGTCCATTTTATTTCATAATGTGTGTGTAATGTGTTGGCTATGAACTCCCCCGGTCGTTCGGTACCAGCCCACATGATGGAAATAAAGCACGGCGAGATAAGGGGACGCCTCGCTCCCCCCGTAGGAGGCCGGACGCATGAGACGGTACGGACACAGGTACACAGGCGAGTGGGACAGACAAGACCACCGAGGTAAAGAAGAAGCCAGCATGAAAACTTTAACGCTGAGCTGTCCACCCCATGATATGTAAAGTTCATCCATTACACTACCACACCACTTCCCCCCCCCCAACTTTCTAGATTACCAAACACCGTAATTCATAATTTCGGTATTTTTTTTTCCCCTTTCTTTTTTGCCAACAAGGGTGTGAAGATTGTGAAAATAATGGAAGTGAAAATGTCTTTCTCCCTGCGAGTATTGCGCAAGTCGAAATCAAGGAAAAGCTTCAAGAATTCAATCTCCGCTGGCCGCGGACTCCCGACCCGAGCCAGCGAATGCACAAAGGCCCTATTTTTTATTTCATTTCCCAAACTGGACAAAGTACTGGGATTCAGCCGAGAAGAGGAAACCGCTTTCATTGGTACATCGTTACATTACGCTAGTGGGAGTTTGTTGGTTTTCCAGCACACATGCACCCCTCGAGGAGGTCATAGTGCAAAGGTCGCCCACAATCAGCTCCTTCGTCTTCTGCACATTGAGGACAAGATTGTTGGTGGTACACCATGATGTGAGGTGCTGAATCTCGTCCCCGTAGGCCGTCTCGTCATCGTTGGTGATACGGCCTACGACTGTGGTGTCATCCGCAAACTTAACTACTACATTTGAGGGGTGAGTTGGGCAGGCAGTCATGGGTAAAGAGGGAGAAAAGGAGGGGGCTCAGAACACAGCCTTGAGGGGCACCTGTGCTGAGGGTCCCCCCCCCCCGCCCTCACATTCGTCCCACATCAGTTCGCCTACCGTCCCAAAAGGTCTTTGAGGTCCAAGGACCCTTCAGCTGTAAATCCGTGTATGTATGTATGTATGTATTTTATTTTTCCTGCATCCATATATATGTTGTATGTATAGAACCAACATACTTATGATCACTACTAATAATACAAATACAACATATAATATGACGTCCATCCATTTTTGAATCTGGGTCAGGGGTAAAGGTAGACTGTCCTTTGCGTGTCACAGAAGGTTGAATCAGTTCATCTGGACACAACGTTTATTGGGAGAAACGTTTCATCGCTCGTCTAAGTGACCTCTTCAGTCTCAACTGACCACAGGTGTCCCCACCCTTATAAACAATACAGTACTGACCCAGCCAGAAAAATCCCCACCCATCCAGAAAACCAGGTGCTCACTCTATCGATCGCAGAGGTCAAAGAATCACTGCACAGAGTGAACACACGGAAGGCTGCCGGGCTGGACGACATACCGGGTCGGGTCCTCCGGGAATGCTCTGACTAGCGGCCTGAGGTCTTCACAACTATATTTAACCTCTCACTGTCCCAATCCAGGGCGGCACGGTGACACAGTGGTTAGCGCGGTCGCCTCACAGCAAGAAGGTTCTGGGTTCGAGCCCCAGGGTAGTCCAAACTGGGGGGTCGTCCCGGTTCATCCTCTGTGTGGAGTTTGCATGTTCTCCCCATGTCTGTGTGGGTTTCCTCCGGGTGCTCCGGTTTCCTCCCACAGTGTGATGGCCTGGTGGCCTGTCCAGGGTGTCTCCCCGCTTGCCGCCCAGTGACTGCTGGGATAGGCTCCAGCATTCCCGTGACCCTGAGAGCAGGATAAGCGGTTCGGATAATGGATGGATGGATGTCCCAATCCATAGTGCCGGCATGCTTTAAGACCACCTCTATCATTCCTGTCCCCAAGAAATCAACACCACATGTCTGAATGATTACCAACCCATAGCACTCACCCCCATTGCCATGAAGTGCTTTGAGAGACTGGTTCTGGCTCACATCAAAAACATTACCCCCCCCCCCCACATTAGACCCACATCAGTTCACCTACCGTCCCAAAAGGTCTACGGAGGATGTCATTGCCACTGCCCTGCACCTTGCTCTGACCCACCTTGAACTTAACAACACATACATCCTTTGCTTAGTAGTAATGGCAGTAGTAGTGGTAGTAATAGTGCTTTCAACACTTATCATCCCCGCCAAACTAACCACCAAACTCCTCTCCCTTGGCCTCAACCCCTCCCTCTGTAACTGGACCCTGGGCTTCCTGACCAACAGACCTCAGTCTGTTAGGTTAGGTGACCACACCTCCTCCACCCTGACCCTCAGCACAGGTGCCCCTCAAGGCTGTGTTCTGAGCCCCCTCCTTTTCTCCCTCTTCACCCACGACTGCCTGCCAACGCACCCTTCAAATGTTATAGTTAAGTTTGCAGATGACACCACAGTCATAGGCCGTATCACCAACAATGACGAGATGGCCTACAGAGACGAAATTCAGCACCTCATGTTATGATATGATGCACTCCAACAATCTTGTTCTCCATGTGCAGAAGACGAAGGAGCTGGTTGTGGACTTCAGGAGATCTAGAAGCTGCAGCCACTCCCCCATACACATCAATGGGGTGGAAGTGGAGCGTGTCTCCAGCTTTAAATTCCTTGGAGTCCACATCAGCGAGGACCTCTCCCGGACATCAAACACCCAGGCCCTTGTGAAAAACAACACCTGCATTTCCTGAGGAGGCTGAGAAGTGCCCGTCTATCCCCCCAAATTCTCACTACCACTGCACCATAGAGAGCATCCTGACCAGCTGCATCTCAGTGTGGTACGGCAACTGCACCTCAGTAGACCAGAAAGCTCTGCAGCGGGTCGTCAAGGCGGCCCAGCATATCACCGGTACCCAGCTCCCAGCCATAAAAGACATTTATCACAAACGCTGCCTTCGAAGGGGTCTCAGCACCAGCAGAGATCCCACCCACCCCAACCATGGACCGTTCTCCCCCCTGTGTTCTGGGAGGCGCTACAGGAGTCTCAGAGCCCGCACTACCAGGCTCAAAAACAGCTTCTTTCCCCAAGCTGTTGCCCACCAGAACCTGGCTACCCACTGAATATCTGTAAATATGTTTAGACTGAAGAGGCCACTTAGATGAGTGATGAAATGTTCCTCCCAATAAACGTTGTGTCCAGATGAACCGATTCAACTTTCTGTGATTTTCATCATCTCTGTGAGAAAGCGTGTGAGAACACAGCATTTTCCCTTCTCAGTTGTTACCAGGTGTTGGCTTTCCTCGCTACAGTGGTGCAGCCTAAACTCCAAGGGAGTATTTAAGCAGTTGCTCTGGAGTTGTTAGGGGGGGGTTGGACATCAGGGTGTAGATGTGTGCACATAATGTTCATTTCAGTTCAATCGTTGTTAGTTTGGTTTTGTTAATCTAAAGCTCAATTGTTATGAGTTGAGTTTTGTTCCGTTGAGTTAACTGTTGAGTTGTTTCTTTGCTTTGTACATATTGTTTCACATGTAGCTACACCCTGTAAGTAAATACGTTTTATAGAAACTGTTTTGAGTCTGCCTCCTACATTTTAACCACTTGGGCCAGGCTTCCCCACAATCTCTCATCTCGTCTCATCTCAACTCTCATCTCATCATCAGCTGCTTCGGGGTCGGGTCGCGGTGGCAGTGAGCCAAGTAGGGCTCTCCAGACGTCCCTCTCCCCAGCAACTTCCTCCAGCTCCTCCTGGGGGATCCCAAGATGTTCCCAGGCCAGATTGGACATGTAGTCCCTCCGGTGGGTTCTGGGTCTACCCCGGGGGTCTCCTGCCAGTTGGAGATGCCCGGAAAACCTCCAAAGGAAGGCGCCCAGGGTCTTTCGCATGATGACAATATGAGTGCATTTATTTTTAATGGGGGGAGAGAGGGGGGGGCTTGAAAGGTATTATTTGTAGGCACAAACAAACAGACCTGTATTTTATTACAAAACACGATGACTAATGTGAAGAATGATGATCTATCCATCCCCTTCAAAACGTGTGTTCATCCAGCCAATTACCATTAAAATCTTACAAGCCGCGGAGAAGGGGGGGGTGGTTAAATACGTGTATATCAACAGTAGTGAGCTGCAGGGTGAGCTGCGGGTGGATTACTCAACAGGAAACAGGGTGTGTTGGCAGCATTGGTATTCGTCAAACACACACGCATACCAACTGAAACATGTGGCTATCCGCACGTTCACAGCTACTTCACGTTAGACCTCGATGCCGTTGTTAGTGGTGCTCCAAACCAAAGCATCACCTCTGTGAGGCTGCATGACGGCCCCCTCCCCCCATTAAGTGAAAAAACAAACAAAAAAAACATTGCTGTTAAGTGTGTCAGTGGTAGGAAACCAAGACAGGCCAGACGTACGACTAACGTCGCCCGCCGCCAAGACACCGCCGATGTATACAGGGATATCGGTGCAGCGAGGTCACAGTGGGCTTTGTTTACATGGGGACCCGATCTGTGTCAGCGTCATCAGTCTGACGAGAGGAAGGATGCGGCAGCTTTTTCGCTCACGATGGGGAAGCACCGGGCCTCAATCTCTCTGTAGGATATTCGCTGTTCACGTATGACAGCCAGACCGCATGTCACAGCTCTGTCAGAGCAGCCTTTCGTGGCTCATAGTGTCGTCAACAACAACAACAACAACATCAGCAACAACAACAACAACAACAACAGTAACAGCAACTCCAGAAAGCAGAAGCCAGAAACAGGAACATGGACAACAGGCTGCTCATGAGCAACCGCCACCTTAGACATAAGCTTTTTCAGCAGGTCTCTGTGGTCAAACAGCAGCTACGCAGTGCTTTTCCATTTGAGAGAAGAAGACTTCTACATCTAACCATCCTGCCCAGTCAGCAGCAGGGCCGTTACTACACATATGTTTATAAGGGTCAATGGGGGGGGTGCTGAAGTAGTAGTAGTAGAAGTAGTAGTAGTAGTACTAGTAGTAGTAGTAGTAGCAGTACTAGTACTACTAGTAGTAGCAGCAGTAGTACTAGTAGTAGTCGCAGTAGTATCACCAGTACCATCAGTGAATGGTACTGTAGACTAGAAAAGACTAGAAAAAGTAGAAACTAAAACTAAAAAACTAAACTACAACTAGAAGATTCCGGAAAAGTGCTAGAAAAGTACAGTAGACTAGAAAAGTGCTATATAAAACACAGTCCTTTTACCATTTAGTAGTAGTAGTAGCAGCAAAAGCAGCAGCAGCAGTAGTAGCAGTAGTAGTAGTAGTAGTAGTAGTAGTAGAATTAGCAGCAGCAGCAGCAGTAGTAGCAGTAGTAGTAGTAGTAGTATTAGCAGCAGCAGCAGCAGTAGTAGCAGTAGTAGTAGTAGTAGTAGCAGCAGCAGCAGTAGCAGCAAAAGCAGCAGCAGCAGTAGTAGCAGTAGCAGTAGTAGTAGTAGTAGTATTAGCAGCAGCAGCAATAGTAGCAGTAGTAGCAGCAGTAGTAGTAGTAGTATTAGCAGCAGCAGCAGCAGTAGTAGCAGTAGTAGTAGTAGTATTAGCAGCAGCAGTAGCAGCAAAAGCAGCAGTAGTAGCAGTAGTAGCAGTAGTAGTAGTAGTATTAGCAGCAGCAGCAATAGTAGCAGTAGTAGTAGTAGTAGTATTAGCAGCAGCAGCAGCAGCAGCAGCAGTAGTAGTAGTAGTAGTATTAGCAGCAGTAGTAGTAGTATTAGCAGCAGCAGCAGCAGCAGTAGTAGTAGTAGTAGTATTAGCAGCAGCAGCAGCAGTAGTAGTAGTAGTAGTAGTAGTAGTATTAGCAGCAGCAGCAGCAGCAGCAGCAGTAGCAGTAGTAGTAGTAGTAGTAGTAGTAGTAGTAGTAGTAGTAGTAGTAATGAAAAGTGGAAAGTTTGACCATATTACACTAATTCTAGCCTCCCTTCATTGGCCTCCTATCCATCCCTGTTAGATCAGACTTCAGGTGCTTCTGCTGACTTGTAAAATGTCTAAATGGGCTTGCCCATTTAGACATTTACACATGTAGGCAGGTAAGATCCCCCGTCTGATCTCCTTAAACTGTACAGTCCATCTCGAGCTCCCCGCTCTCAAAAGTACAGCACTGCTGTGTGTACCCGGAGTTAAGACGAAGTCAGCTGGTGGCGGCGGGGCCTTTTCCTATCGGGCCCCGTTCTTCTGGAATAACCTGCCTGCTGCCACCAGACCGTCAGAGTGTGTTGAGTCCTTTAACTCCTCCCCTAGAACTAATCGTTTCGCCTTCGCTTACGATTAGTTGCCTTTAACTTGGTGCTTCACAACCTGCACTGGCATCCGGTGGCATCCGGACACTGCTTGACATCCTCCTCCTCATCATATTCGTCATATATTGTACAATTCCGTTATGATTGTGTTATCCTCTTTCATCGGTGTTGTGTTGTGTAAATGGTGTAAACACAACATCCATTGCGTGTCTGTCCGTCTTGGGAGAGAGATCCTCCTCTCCCTGAGGTTTCTCCCTAGTTTTTCTCCCTGTTGGAGGGCTTTTAGGGAGGTGTTCCTTATCTGATGAGAGGGTCTAAGGACAGGATGTTGTGTTGCTGTAAAGCCCCCTGAGGCTCACTTGTAATTTGTGATACTGGGCTACACAAATAAAACTGACTTGACTTGACTATTAGGACTAGTAATAGTAGCTGTGGAAGAAGTAGTAGCAGTAGTAGTAGTGGTGGTAGTAATAGTAAGTGTATTATTTATTTAGTAGTAGTGGTGGTTGTAGTAGTAGTAGTAGTAGTATAGTTAATAGCAGTAGTGGTTGTGGTAGTGGTAGTAATAGTAGTAGTAGTAGTATAGTTAATAGCAGTAGTGGTTGTAGTAGTGGTTGTGGTAGTGGTAGTCATAGTAGTAGTAGTAGTAGTAATATAGTTAATAGCAGTAGTGGTTGTGATCGTGGTTGTGGTAGTAATAGCAGTGGTAGTAGTATAGTTAATAGCAGTAGTGGTTGTAGTAGTAGTAGTAGCAGTTGTGGTGGTGGGGGTAATAATAATAGTAGTAGTAGTAGTAGTCGTACTAGTAGTGGTAGTAGTGGTAGTAGTAGTAGTTGTTGTGGTAGTAGTAGTAATAGTAGTAGTAGTAGTAGCAGTTGTGGTGGTGGTGATTGTAATAATAGTAGTTCTAGTAGTGGTAGTAGTAGTAGTTGTTGTGGTGGTGGTGGTGGTGGTGGCAGTAGTAGTAGAAGTAGTAGTGGCAGTGGTAGTAGTAGTAGTAGTGGTAGTAGTAGTTATGGTGGTAGTAGTAGTAGTAGTTAATAGTAGTAGTTGTAGTAGTAGTCGTAGTAGAAGTAGTGGTAGTAGTAGTAGTAGTAGTAGTTGTGGTGTTGGTGGTAGTAATAGTAGTAGTAGTAGTGGTAGTAGTAGTTATGGTGGTAGTAGTAGTAGTAATAGTGGTAGTTATGGTGGTGGTGGTGGTAGTAATAGTAGTAGTAGTGGTGGTAGTAGTAGTTATGGTGGTAGTAGTAGTAGTAGTAATAGTAATAGTAGTGGTAGTAGTTGTTATGATGGTGGTAGTAGTAGTAGTAGTTGTGGTGGTAGTAATAGTAGTAGTACTAGTAGTGGTTATGGTGGTGCTGGTAGTAGTAGTGGTAGTAGTAGTTATGGTGGTGCTGGTAGTAATAGTAGTAGTACTAGTAGTAGTTATGGTGGTAGTAGTAATATTAAGATATGTAAGCTTGTTGTGCTGGCTGATCAGGTGACTCAGTGTTTTATCTGTTTTCATGACTGACTCAACTCTTCTCAGTGTATTCACCTCCTCCTCTTCTCAGTGTATTCACCTCCTGCCCTCTCAGTGTATTCACCTCCTGCTCCTCTCAGTGTATTCACCTCCTGCTCCTCTCAGTGTATTCACCTCCTCTTCTCAGTGTATTCACCTCCTGCCCTCTCAGTGTATTCACCTCCTGCTCCTCTCAGTGTATTCACCTCCTCCTCTTCTCAGTGTATTCACCTCCTGCTCCTCTCAGTGTATTCACCTCCTCCTCTTCTCAGTGTATTCACCTCCTGCTCCTCTCAGTGTATTCACCTCCTCCTCTTCTCAGTGTATTCACCTCCTGCCCTCTCAGTGTATTCACCTCCTGCTCCTCTCAGTGTATTCACCTCCTGCTCCTCTCGGTGTATTCACCTCCTGCTCCTCTCGGTGTATTCACCTCCTGCTCCTCTCAGTGTATTCACCTCCTGCTCCTCTCGGTGTATTCACCTCCTGCCGTTTGCTCGGTGCTGTGAGCGACTCATGCTGGCTCCTGCAGCCTCCCCTCTCCTGGAAAGGGCTCTGCGTGGTTTCGCACTCAGGAAATTCCTGATCCCTGTGACTCTGACACGAGCGCTCGGAAGTGTCCAAGGTCCTCCCGACGTGCCAGGAGGCCCGCTGGCTGTTGGGAAGTTCCAGGTTGGACAAGTAAACAGGGGACACGCACGGCGTGAGTCAGCGGGACGGGGCTGAAATCTGCTGCGGCTCAGTGAAAGAGAGAAAGAGCAGAAGAAGAAGAAAGGGAGGAGGAGAAGAAGAAGAAGTTGCGCCCGAACGTGACTCGGGGAGCTCCGGGGGCTGAGAAGCCTGGTTTCAGAATCAGAATACTTTCTTCACCCCCGAGGGGGGGAGGGGGAAATTGGGAGTACCTACTAATCGATTCCTGATCGATCAGAGCAGTATTGATAAAAGACTCCCCCCCCACCCCCCACCCCAGCGTTTGGCCGCTGACAACCGCAAACGGAAAACGAGAATTCGTTGGCGATGATTTGTCATTCATGAACTTTTTTTTTCCCTTTGTTTTTTTTTGAAGTATCACCACCCCCCTCCCTACTACCACCCCTTACCCCCCCCCAGCAACAGCCCCCCCTCCCTCCCCCGCCCCCGCCCCGCCGCCGCCGCAAGACGTAAACAGTGAGCAACGCATCATTGATGAGCCGAGAAAAACAAGGTTAGATCTGATTAACCGCTGGGTTCGACCGCGCGGCTTCCTGTCCGGGCTGCGGCTGCTTTCTTCTTCCCTTCTCAACACCTTTTGTATGCTCACGAACGACGCGACGCAGCGCAACGCAAACTGCACACACACTCCACCTGACCGGTGCGGACGTCACGACGCTGCGAGGAGCGAGCGCGCGCTCTTCGTGCCGCAAGCGCCGCCGGCCTCGGAGCGCCGGGCGAAGCGAACGCCGAGTCGACTGCGCACATCCTAAACACACGCACGACATGCGTGAGTCAGAGGCGGGGAGAGAAGGGGGTGCCTCTGCCCCGTCCCATGTGTGAAGGGGTTTTTCGCTGCTCTGCGGCTCGTCACACGCGAAGCCGCACCTCGACAGTAGTTCTGCCAGGGCAGCTCGGGTTCAGCGTGTCCCGTCTTGCAGGGCCGCTTGACGTCAGCGAGCCTTCGCGGTCGGGGAGCGCTGTTGTTTCGTGATGCATTCCTGCGCGGTGTGTACCAGCACCTCCCTTTTTCTGCTTCCCAAACAGGAAGCGCTCTCTCACCCGCGCTGTTGCCTAATCGCTCGTTCGATACTCACGCCGCACCTTGTGGGCTGTTCGCGGGCCGCACGGTGTTTTTATTCGCCGCCGCGATGCGAGCGGTGACAGACGCCGCGCGGACGGGGGGGTGGGGGTGGGGGGGGGGAGAAGCCGTGCACTGTGCATGGGTGGTAAGCAAGCGGCGTGTATTTCGTCGTAGTGTTACGTGTAATCATGGTACAGAAGTGAACTGTGAGTCACCTGTTGTGCAATAACGGATATATGCGTGACCTTTTCTTCCCCGTATCCCAGTTAACCAAGGTAAAGAGTAACCGTGTGATAATGTGCTGCAGCGGACGGGGGTGGGGGTGGGGGGTGGGGGGGTACACTTCTCTGCATGTGAGGCAATGGCTTCCCATCCAAAACTTTACAAGGTACGTTATAGAAAACAGGAAATGTGGCCTTGGGGCCAATGAGTCATCAATCAATTGGAAGGGGGGGGGGCAGATGCTGCGATAACAAGAGCTGCAGAGACACCTTGTGGCGCTTCCAGAGGCCTCCACCCTCCTCTCAAAATGGCTCTGCGTTTGTCACGTTATGGACTTCACCAGAAATAATCATCATAATAACAACAACAACAACAATAATAATAATAATAAGCTCAAATATGATATGATTCCTAAACCTTCCACAATCCTGACAGGAGAAGCTTCAATAAATGTGTTTTATTGACCGTCAAGTAGTTGTTTACATTATGTCATCCCACACAGATAGATAGATAGATAGATAGATAGATAGATAGATAGATAGATAGATAGATAGATAGATAGATAGATAGACAGACAGACAGACAGACAGATAGATAGATAGATAGATAGATAGATAGATAGATAGATAGATAGATAGATAGATAGATAGATAGATAGATAGATAGATAGATAGATAGATAGATAGATAGATAGATAGATAGATAGATAGATAGATAGATAGATAGATTGAGTGAGTGAGTGAGTGATTGATTGATTGATTGAGTGAGTGAGTGAGTGAGTGAGTGAGTGAGTGAGTGATTGATGAGAACATGGAGCTGCTTTTCAAATCAAGGCAATGTTAATATTCAGCTCAGACATGAGACTATGTCTCTTCCTAAAACGTGTTGTTATGTGAAGGCTTTTCAAAAGAGTGTCTGTTATTCTTCACGTTTTGCTCTCTTTCATCCGTCTTGTCTCATGCACTCATGCAAGTCTTCCTTTGGGCTCTTTTGTGTTTTATGTCGTGTCCTTTTGAACTGTGTTGACTTTGTTTTTGTAAAGCACTATACAAATAAAGTTAATTATTGTTATTATTACCATCTATTTGGTTTAATTTATGAATAAAAAACCCCCCAGTTGTTTTTGCCTGTTTGTCATGTTTGCTTCTGAATCAGCTGATTACTGCCGAGTGTTAGTCTGTGGCTCTCCTTCCTCAGCTGCATCTTTTGCTCCTCCTGATCGGGGCAGGTGGAGGGAGGCTGGAGTGCTGTGGGCAGGCAGATTTTCAAAGCTTAATAACTTTGGGGGCAGGGGGGGTGTACAGACGTGCCGCTCTCTGAATGCTCCTAAAACTGCATATATTTGCATTAAAATGAGTTTTAGATCAATTGCCCCGAAACTTATCAGATCTACCTAAAACGACCGTGAGCGGTCAAAATGACGGCGCGTAATTTCCGCGTCGTGTCAGTATTTTATGACGTGTGCTGGTGGCGTCACTTGCTCTGCCCTCGAAACACACTAGCGTCCTCCAGTGGAGAGAAATAGTCTAAACTTGATTTTTGATTATTGCCAACCGCACCACGGGCGACAACGTTAACCAGTCGACTAAAGGGTCCGACCCGTTAGCCAAAGGGCTAGCGAGTCTACCTATCCATGCACGTTACACTACCCCCCCCTCCTCCTTCGGGAAGCGCGTCCCCGCGCCTCAGCATATCAGTTCCCTCACGCCTCTGGGCGCACGCGCTTCCGATGGCCTCACGGTCCCACTTCTGACACCAATGTAGCGATTTCAGGGGGGAAGCCGGGAACCGTCGCAGCCGGGACGCGAACCCGGGTCTCCCGCACCACGGGCGACAGCGTTACCCAGTCGACTGAAGGGTCTGGTTACAACCGCTGTTACAGCCGCACCGAGACTACCGCCGAGGCGCGGCAGTATTTACAGGCGTTGGACAGCGGCCATTTTTAATTGTTTGAAAAATAGCATTTAAGTTGTTAAAATTTTAATTTTGGTGTCAGTTAGTTTCCTAACAGACACACTAACATGTACAATGCATTAATATCTCAGCTGGGTGTTTATCTTGACAGAATATAGAGTCAATCCAGAAACTGACCGCTCATGGTCGTTTTTGGGTACGAGTGAAATCCCGGTCGTTCTAGTTTAAGTCACACAGGAAGCCTCCTTCACATTTGACGTCTATCCTTTTTTTCACCCAACAGTACATGTTCAGATGTGAAGGAACCTGCCATCTGCTCCTGGGAGAACGGAGATGGATTTTGGCCTGTTCTCCCAAGAACTGCACACTCTATAGAACTGCTCTTTGTATTTGTTTTCATACTTCACGTCATCCACATTTGTATGTAGTATGTTGTCGTGTACCTGTGTAACCATATCTAACTGTATAGAGGTGTGTACACACACACACACACACAAATATATATATATATATATATATATATATATATATATATATATATATATATATATATATATATATATATATATATATATATATAACTTTGTTAAAAGAAACATTCAACGTTAGGGAAGTGCTCGACAAATAAGGACCAAAATGCTCATTTGTTGACACCTGATGATTGTTTATGGCATGAAACAGGCTTGTACTGTCTCATAAAGAATTTACTTGACTAACTGGATTATATATACATATACCTCACCAGGATCTACAGCGGTGACATCGGAATGTCATTCGGACTGGACATGTGAGGTCGAATAGTGGCAAAAAGAGGAAAGGTGGTGAGGACTGAAGGGGTTGAATTACCAGATGGCAGGATAACAGACATGCAGGACAGTTACAAGTACCTGGGTATTCCACAGGCAAATGGAAACCACGAGGAGGCAGCCAGGAGGTCAGCTACAGCCAAATACCTCCAGAGACTGAGACAGGTTCTGAGGAGCCAGCTCAATGGGAAGAATAAGATCCAAGCCATCAACACATATGCCCTACCAGTCATCAGATACCCAGCTGGAATAATAAGCTGGCCAAAGGAGGAGCTAAAGGCCACAGATATCAGGACATGGAAACGTCTCACAATGGACGCAGGGTTCTACCCAAAGTCCAGCACCCTGAGACTGTATGATAAGAGAAAAGATGGGGGCCGAGGGTTAGTGAAGGATGTGGCTGATATCGAGAAGTCCTACCAGTGGCTAGGAAAGGCTGGACTTGAAGAACAGCACAGAGGCTCTGATCATAGCAGCACAAGAACAGGCACTCAGCACCACATCAGTTGAGGCAGAGGTCTACTACACCAGACAAGACCCAAGATGCAGTCTGTGCAAAGACACCCCTGAGACAGTCCAGCACTTAGTAGCAGGGTGTAAAATTCTAGCTGGGAAAACCTACACTGAAAGGCACAACTACGTGGCTGGATAGTGTACAGAAATACTGTACTGAATGCAGACTGGAAATCCCCAAGTCCAAATGGGAGACACCACCAAAGGTGGTTGAAAATGGCAGAGGTAAGATCCTGTGGGACTTCGAGTTCCAGACTGACAAGCAGGTGCTGGCTTACCAACCACACATTGTGGTGGTCGACAAGGAACAGAAGACAGCAGTAGTGATCGATGTAGCAGTCCTGAGCTACGGCAGCATCAATAAGCCTATTTTTAGTGTACCTCTTTGGCCAATTGGCTGTTAAGTGGTCAGGGTTTGGCCTGCACTCCTGGCAGACAATTAGCAATCAGTGTTCTTTAAATGACTTCTGCTACTTGGAAGCATCAGCCAAACAAGCCGAGGGCAAACAGGTCTAGGTTGAAGGAAGGTCAGAGTGAACAAAGGCAAGCGCGACTTTTTCAAGCCAAGACTTCGTCAAGCAAGGACTGCTCTTTGTAGATCCGGTCAGTCATCTGTATTTAGTGTACCTAGTATAGACTATGTGTTTCCTTCACATTCCTGTCCTTTCCTCTCCCCGACGCTGGCATAGACGTTGGGTCCAGTGATGTACAGTCTGAGTAGGCAGTGCCTCACCCAGGCTAATAAGGGGAAAGAAATTATCATGACAGTTACAAAAAAGTTTTTATTTTTTATTTTTTTAACTTTAATTTGTTAAGATTGTTGTAAAAAATCGTGTAAAACTTGTTTTATCAACAAAAGGCATGCCCTATTCAGGATGGCTTGCTCCCAAAGCTAGCATTCGTGAATGCAGGCTGCTGAGGCAGAGTCTGCTTGTGCCTCTCTCTGGCGTGTGGAATGAAAGCAAACGGTTTCGGAGTTTTGCGCATGCGTAGTCTGTTCTTACAGTGTCTTACAGTATCAGTGATGAGGCACATCACTAACCTGCCTCGTGTTTTGTGAACGGATGTATTTTGACTTCCTCCCACCCTCTGGCTTGCCGTCTTCTGCCTACCCAGCCATGGACCTCACTGCACGTTACTGGTTGGGTCACTCCTAGGCGCTGTGACCCTACCAATCTTATCTATCCCACTCACGTTGAGCAGGTGGTGACGAAGGGGCTCTGGAATTGCCAGTCTGCGGTGCCGAAAGCTGAGTTTATCTCAGGCTACGCATCCTTGCTCTCCCTCAACTTTCTTGCTCTAACTGAGACCCTTCTCCCTGATGACTTCGCTAACTTCTTTGAAAGAAGGTAAACGACATCAGATCCTCTTTTTCTCACCACCCGGTTAGTGCTGCTTGCATTATCCCATCCTCTGCACCCTCCCTCACCTCTCCACGTTTCACCCTATCCCACCTCACTCCCCTCTCCCCCGACGAGGTCCTCATCACATCAAGTCGCCCCACCACATGCTCCCTTGACCCGGTCCCCTCCCCTCTTCTTCAGTCTATAGCGCCTGAACTCCTTCCCTTTCTAACCCATCTCATCACCTCCCTCCAAGCAGGATGCTTTCCATCTGCCTTCAAGACTGCTAGAGTCACCCCCCTTCTCAAGAAACCGTCACTTAACCCCTCTGACGTCAAAAACTACTGACCAGTTTCCCTTCAACCCTTTCTATCCAAAACTTTCGAACGTGCTGTCTTTAACCTACTTTCTTTGTACCTCCACCAGAACAACCTCCTGGACCCCAACCAGTCTGGGTTCAAGGTGGGTCACTCGACAGAGACAGCCCTCCTTGCAGTGACAGAATCGCTGCACTCTGCGAGAGCAAACTCTCTCTCCTCTGTCCTGATACTCCTGGATCTGTCAGCTTCGTTCGACACAGTGAACCACCAGATCCCCCTCTCTACCCTCGAGGGGCTGGGTGTCACAGGCTCTGCACTCTCAATGTTTGTATCCTACCTGACGGGTCGCTCCTACCAGGTGACATAGAGGGGATCTGTGTCGGAGCCTCGCAGACTGTCTACAGGCATTCCACAGGGTTCAGTCCTGGGTCCTCTCCTTTTCTCCCTGTACACGACATCCCTGGGTTCTGTTATTCGCTCGCATGACTTCTCTTACCATTGTTATGCCGATGACACCCAACTGATCTTGTCCTTTCCTCCCTCTGACACACAAGTAGAGACACGCATTGCTGCGTGCTTGACTGACATCTCGGAGTGGATGGCGACACGCCACCTGAAGGTCAATCTGGACAAGACAGAGCTGATGTTTCTCCCGGGGAAAGGTTGCCCGCACCGAGACCTGGCCATCACAATTGACAACACCGTGGTGACGCCAACTCGGACTGTGAGGAGTCTGGGTGTGATCCTGGACGACCAACTGTCGTTTGCTGAAAACGTTGCGTCGGTTGCTCGCTCCTGCAGATTTCTCCTCTATAACATCAGGAGGATTCGCCCATTCCTCACCGACGAGATGGCACAGGTGCTCATCCAGGTTCTGGTCATCTCCCGGCTGGACTACGGCGACTCCCTCCTTGCTGGCGCCCCGGCGTTGGCCATCAGACCTCTGGAGCTTGTTCAGAAAGCTGCAGCTCGTCTGGTGTTCAATCGCCCTAAGTTCTCCCACACAACTCCCCTTCTCTTGTCCTTACACTGGCTCCCAGTAGCTGCTCGCATCCAGTTTAAGACTCTGGCGCTAGCCTACAAGGCAGTGAAAGGAACAGCTCCTTCCTATCTCCAGGCCATGGTCAAGCCCTACACCCCCGCCCGACCACTTCGCTCTGCTGCCTCAGGACGCCTGGTTGCCCCGTCGCTCAGAGGCCCCTGCTGCCAGTCGACCTGGTCACGGCTCTTTTCTGTCCTGGCCCCACAGTGGTGGAATGAACTCCCCACTGATGTCAGGACAGCGGAGTCGCTGCCCATCTTTCGGCGCAGGTTGAAAACTCACTTCTTCAAGAACTACTACCCTGTCACTTGTTCTTAGCACTTATTGTATTCACTCATTTAAAAAAATCTCTTTCTTGCGCTTTTACTTTAGCACTGGTTTTGCTTAGATGCTTGTTTAGATGCACTTATGACCTCTGATGACTAGTACTTCTCCTGATTTCCTACGTTAAATGCACTTATTGTAAGTCGCTTTGGATAAAAGCGTCGGCTAAATGACTGTAATGTAATGAAGAGAGCACGAGAAGCTCGGGAAATATCAAGGGCTGAGGGAAGAACTAGATCGGATGTGGAAGGTGAAATCCACAGTAGTCCCAGTGGTCATAGGAGCATAAGACTGTGACCCCCAAACTGGGAGAGTGGCTCCATCAGATTCCTGCAACAACATCTGAGGTCCCTGCCCAGAAGAGTGCGGTCCTAGGAACAGCTAAGATACTGCGCAGGTCCCGCAAACTCCCAGGCCTCTGGTAGAGGACCCGAGCTTGAGGAAGACGCACACCAGCCGAAAAAGGGTGAGAGGGAGATTTTATAGATATATGTATGTATGGAGTAGAGGTGAACTTGTATTTGATGTACAGGCTGTGGCAAGAAATTTCCTCAAGTAGGATAGTATCATTAAATCAATCAATCAGTCTATTGATCGCTCATCACATCGACTGGAAAGCGGGCAACATCTGCAGGAAAAACGGCCAAAACAATACAGAAAGCAACAGCAGGCAAAGGACAGCCACAAAGAGGTCAGCTGTATATAGGCAATGGTGCCATCGTACAAAACAGCCCACGCAGCTTAGTTTACATTTTTTCCGAGTGGTGTCACAAGTCTTTAAAATCAACTAAAAATAGCCTGGTGCTCATTCGGAGATAACATTTCCTGTACTTTCAAATAAATAAATAAATAAAATAAAGCAGAAAGAGGCGTTGGCCGTTGGACTGAGGGATGTGAACTGCGCAGAGGTCGCACCATCAGTCGACTGAGGGATGCGACCTCTGCGCGTTGTGTGACGAAATCCTCAAAGCTCGTGCGGCGTTGAGCCGTTATTTGCCTCCGTTACTTTGTAATGGCGCCGAGCCTTTTCTTGTTTGCACTGGGAGACATAATTCATTGTTCAGCGACTCCCGCCCAAACCCCGAGTCGCTTCACTGTGACGTCACACGGTTCCCTCCGAACAAAGAAGCTTTCATTGCGTTTCGCTGCGCTATTCCCGCTCCGGCGCAGTGAAGCGCAGCGCATCGGCCATTCCTCAGCACAGATTTGGCGGCTTGACAATAAGATGAAAACACACGTGGGTGTGTGATTATACATATATATATTTGGTAACACTTTAGTATGGGGAACATAAAAAAACTTAATTACTAGTGAATTAGTAATGATCAAGATGTCACTTTAGTATGGGGAACATATTCTAAGTAACAACAACTTAATTTAGAGTAATGTAACACTATGAACACTTGTAGTTTTGTGTGTTGTTATGTAAGAACAGACCATATTCATTAAGTGTTAGTAAGGGAGAATAACTCTTCTTGTGGTACTACCACCTTATAAAGGCCATACTAAGCAAAGCATATTGAGATGGTACTACTAATAAGCAATACTTCTGAGGTTATAGAGGGAAAACTCATAGTTAATGGCTTACTGGTTGTATAATAAGGCCAAGCAGAATAAGGCATTAATGAGTACGTCATAATGACCAATTAAGAGCCAATATGTTGCTAATTTGCATGCTAATAAGCACCTAATTAACGGTGACTATGTTCTCCATACTAAAGTGTTACCTTTTTTATTATTATTAAAACAGCTTCTGTTCAGACTCAGGTTATGAACATGAATCAGTTTTCAACCCAGAGTAAATCAGCAGTAGACTTTTTATTTTAAAAAAAAAGAAAAAAAAAGGAAAACAATAATAGATGTCAATAAAAATTACACATTTTTTCAAGCTCAGCATAAGTATAGAAAAACAAGAAATCCTCGAGCAAACGTGGCTGCCCGGGTGCTGTGATTTTAATCCATCACTGAAGCAGAACCAAACAGTTCAGCACACTGAAACCTGATTTTTCTTTTTTCTTTTAAAAAAAAAAGAGGGTGCGTCCGCGGCTGCGGACGTTCATACATTCTACAGAAAGGTACAGATGTTGGACTCCAGAACTGTGAAGTTGGACTCCAGAACTGTGAAGTCTTCTGTGAGCCACTGAGTTGAAGGGAGCACCAGCAGCTGAGCTGATCTCTCCTCAGGACCAAGCCTGTTGACTTGCAACTGCCGGAGGCTTCCAGAGCTAAAAGCACAACATGTAAGTTTATCTACTTAAACGAGCAATTAAATTAAAAAAAAAAACAAACACATTCATCAAATAAATATGCTAAACGTGGGGATGTACCCCTTTCCAGCCAATTAAATCTGGAGCCATCCAAACGAAGAAATGTAATTGCCTTTTTTATTTATTTATTTTTTAATTTCCTTTTCTGAAATCATCTGTGAACCGTATAGGTACAACTGGAGAAAAAAAACAGGCAAAATTGTGAATCTGGTTATTTAAGTTGTTGAAATTGAAATAATAACTAAATTAAAAAATGCAAACAAAAATAAAGGGGTATCAGAATTTTTTTCGGCTAATTAACACTGATTAGCATATTCATACACCGTGGATGTGCCATTTCTGTTGACACCGTGTTCACGGAGAATACTGGTTTCTGATTGGCTAGAGGCTGTTCGTTATAACAGTGTAATTACACGTAGTTTGGCTCAAGTTTTAATCACCGCTCTAATTTCATACGCGGGACACCTAGTCTCTACGTAACCATAGCAACACACTGAACAAGGCGGGACACCAAGTCTCCACGTAACCATAGCAACACACTGAACAAGGCTTTTTACGCGGGACACCAAGTCTCTACGTAACCGTAGCAACACACTGAACAAGGCTTTTTACGCGGGACACCAAGTCGCTACGTAACCATAGCAACACACTGAACAAGGCTTTAGCTTAGCGGCTAAGTTTTGCTTCATAACCTTTTAATTCTGAGTCCAAAAGGTTAAAAAAACAAACAAACAAACAAGTGAACGCTTCTATTACAATTCTTTGGTTAAGAGACGGTGGGATGAGCGGGATAATCTATCCTCGCGTGTTTGTTTAAGTAGATAAACTTACAAGTTGTACCTTTTAAAAGTTTAACCATACAAAATGATATTGCTAGCTCGCGGCCACGTAGGCCAACACCACAACAAAAATGGATAATCACTACAGTGTTATATCTTGAATTGCTGTGCTGGTGTTTGATTTATTTTTTTTTTTAATTTTATTTATTTTATTTTTTTTTGGTTTATTCAAAATCCCCGATCCCCTGCTCAAACAGGACAGGACAGTTAAGGATTCAGAGGTTGACAACTTGGAAAAGGGTGCCGTAAAGAGTAGCCGTTGTATTGCTGGCGAAGAGAGAGGAGGGGCCTTAGCTACTGAGGGTCCCCCATTGGTTAAGATTGGTTAAGATGGCGTGCTTGTGCATAAATGCGGCTTCCTGTGTCCAGAAATGCATTCAGAGATCCCGCCGAGCTCGCCGCGGAGCACGCGGGCGCGCTAAACATTCACTCCTCCCCGCGGGGACATAAAGGGCTCCGGTCTCCGGACGGCGCAAGGCCAGCGGCGGCGCCGACGCAGACGACAACTGCGTTGGGCACAAGGTGGTCCTTCTCTCGCCCGGGTGCTTTGGCTCGTTTCCGGTCTCGCCGTGACATCGCTTGCGCCAGCATGGCCGTGGGGGCGCAGTAGAGTGTGTCTATCAAACTCAGGTGGTGCAGTGCTAGTTTGGTGTCATCCATCCGTCCGTTATCCTGCTCTCGGGGTCGAAGGGGTGCTGGAGCCTATCCCAGCAGTCTCTGGGCAGTAGGCGGGGAGACACCCTGGACAGGCCGCCAGGCCATCACAGGGCCGACACACGTTCACACCTAGGGACAATTTAGTACGGCCGATTCACCTGACCTACATGTCTCCGGGAGGAAACCCACGCAGGCACGGGGAGAACATGCAAACTGCACACAGAGGACCACCCCCAAGGTCGGCCTACCCCGGGGCTCGAACCCAGGACCTTCTTGCTGTGAGGCGACCGCGGTAACCACTGCGCCACCGTGCCGCCAGTTTGGTGTCAAGTAAAACCAGGTATTAGGCCCGTGTCTCCGCCTGGTCGGACCACGTCTTAGCACAGACGCAGGCGTCGTGTGGTCGTTTCCTGGCTTTGGGTGAAGCGCACTAAGCACAGACTTATCTCAACTCTCCCACGCTACTTTTGTGTTTGTGTTACGCTGCCCATTTCGTGACTAATTTAACTGGTGACTACTGTCCTAAACATTTTTAATGACTAAACAAAATATCTCAAAAGCGGGGCAGGCTAAGCTAACTGCTAGCCCACGCAGACCGGCAGACATCCTGGCTGGCGTTCGTTCTGGACAGTGATTCTTTTTTTTTGGTCTTCCAACAAGTCAGGAAACAACGTGGTGACGGGGACTTCAATATTCAGTTAACCGCATTCAACCTGTAAGAACGAACTGGTCGCCGAGGCAAACTCATCCGCCATCACAACTACTCGAGGTCTCCGGCCGTGTTCACGGAGAGCGCGGGAATGTCAGAAAGACGTTGGCGAGAATGAAGACATGTTAAATAATCATGTTTGCGTGTTGTCTCACACCACATTAGAACTGGTGTTAATGTCTGCTGTGTGCGCACTTGGCGACTCTACACCTCCCCAACAAGGACATCAGCTTCCTCCTGGGAGAAGCTTGTCTGCCTCAGCCGGTCTGGACTTCCGCTGTCTGTTACGAAATGGGCAGTTCATCATGACCGAGCGCGTCCTGGTTTTAAAGGAATGACAGGAGCTGATTTGACTGGCTGTAACGGAAGACAGCCCCCACCACCCCTACTGATCATTTACTCCCCCCATTTTTCTCCCCAATTGTATTTGGCCAATTACCCCACTTTCTGAGCCGTCCCGGTCTCTGCTTGACCCCCTCTGCCCGTCCGGGGAGGGCTGCAGACTACCACATGCCTCCTCCGACACATGTGGAGTCGCCAGCCGCTTCTTTTCACCTGACAGTGAGGAGTTTCACCGGGGGGGGGGGGGCGTAGCGCGTGGGAGGATCATGCTATTTCCCCCCCAGTTCCCCCTCCCTCCTGAACAGGCACCCCAACCGACCAGAGGAGGCGCTAGTGCAGCGTCCAGGACACATACCCACAGCCGGCTTCCCACCTGTAGGGACGCCCGACCAAGCCAGAGGTAACACGGGGATTCGAACTAGCAATCCCTGTGTTGGTAAGTAACAGAATAGACTGCTACATGACCCAGATACCCCCCCCCCCGAGCCTTTTACAACTGCGTCTCCTATGCACCCGATTACTGTCCCGAAATGACCTAGTATTGGCCACACCCTAGATCGACGTACGCCGTAATTGAGCGCCGACGCTTTCGACCGCGCTACAACCCGGAAACTAGAGCCCAAAGCCTCCGCACACTTCATCCATCCATCCATCCATCCATCCTGGCGACTCCGAAAAGCTGCTTCTCCTGAATGTCGACAACAGCGGTGATCAAGCGACTGTATAATAGCTTAACGTAATAAAAACTATAGGTGTAACGTCTTGCTGAAGCCAAAATATCAAGAACATCAGGTTATACGAAAACAACACCGCCCAAAACGAGTCAAACCGAACACTTTAAGAAGCAAAATGAACACACGGCCTCCGATCAAACTCAACCTAAAAGCAGACGGCCTCGTGTAAACTGTCAAGCAACCACGGAAAATAACAAGCGTGGCGAAGCGACAACTACGACCATCTCCCACATTTAACTCAGACGTTACTCTACTTGCTCCGGCACCTCTCAGCCAAGTAGGAATAACTCAAGATGTTACTCTACTTGCTCCGGCACCTCTCAGCCAAGTAGAAATAACTCAGATGTTACTCTACTTGCTCCGGCACCTCTCAGCCAAGTAGGAATAACTCAAGATGTTACTCTACTTGCTCCGGTACCTCTCAGCCAAGTAGGAATAACTCAAGATGTTACTCTACTTGCTCTGGCACCTCTCAGCCAAGTAGGAATAACTCAGATGTTACTTTACTTGCTCCGGCACCTCTCAGCCGAGTAGGAATAACTCAAATGTTACTCTACTTGCTCCGGCACCTCTCAGCCAAGTAGGAATAACTCAGATGTTACTCTACTTGCTCCGGCACCTCTCAGCCGAGTAGGAATAACTCAGATGTTACTCTACTTGCTTCGGCACCTCTCAGCCTAGTAGGAATAACTCAAGATGTTACTCTACTTGCTCCGGCACCTCTCAGCCAAGTAGGAATAACTCAGATGTTACTCTACTTGTTCCGGCACCTCTCAGCCAAGTAGGAATAACTCAGATGTTACTTTACTTGCTCCGGCACCTCCCAGCCAAGTAGGAATAACTCAGATGTTACTCTACTTGCTCCGGCACCTCTCAGCCGAGTAGGAATAAATCAGATGTTACTCTACTTGCTCCGGCACCTCTCAGCCGAGTAGAAATAACTCAGATGTTACTCTACTTGCTCCGGCACCTCTCAGCCGAGTAGGAATAACTCAAGATGTTACTCTACTTGCTCCGGCACCTCTCAGCCGAGTAGGAATAACTCAGATGTTACTCTACTTGCTCCGGCACCTCTCAGCCGAGTAGGAATAACTCAAGATGTTACTCTACTTGCTCTGGCACCTCTCAGCCGAGTAGGAATAACTCAGATGTTACTCTACTTGCTCCGGCACCTCTCAGCCGAGTAGGAATAAATCAGATGTTACTCTACTTGCTCCGGCACCTCTCAGCCGAGTAGAAATAACTCAGATGTTACTCTACTTGCTCCGGCACCTCTCAGCCGAGTAGGAATAACTCAAGATGTTACTCTACTTGCTCCGGCACCTCTCAGCCGAGTAGGAATAACTCAGATGTTACTCTACTTGCTCCGGCACCTCTCAGCCGAGTAGGAATAAATCAGATGTTACTCTACTTGCTCCGGCACCTCTCAGCCGAGTAGAAATAACTCAGATGTTACTCTACTTGCTCCGGCACCTCTCAGCCGAGTAGGAATAACTCAAGATGTTACTCTACTTGCTCCGGCACCTCTCAGCCGAGTAGGAATAACTCAGATGTTACTCTACTTGCTCCGGCACCTCTCAGCCAAGTAGAAATAACTCAGATGTTACTCTACTTGCTCCAGCACCTCTCAGCCAAGTAGGGATAACTCAGATGTTACTCTACTTGCTCCGGCACCTCTCAGCCAAGTAGGGATAACTCAGATGTTACTCTACTTGCTCCGGTACCTCTCAGCCAAGTAGGGATAACTCAGATGTTACTCTACTTGCTCCGGTACCTCTCAGCCAAGTAGGGATAACTCACAGCGGAAACAGGAAGCTCTGACGACGGCCTACTGCTCACGCAAAACGTACTGTATACGCACACAATCCAACAACATGCCTTCCTATTTGGGACTATGTCGACACAACGCCGACGCCCGTCTGCATGCACACACCTCATCCAACGGACACACGGTAGCTTCCGGTACTGCCACCTCGGATTTCGGGTTCGATACCGGCCCATTTTTACAGGATAACAAAAAGAGTTTGGTCATCTCCCTTAACGGTGAGTCTGTGGACAGAAATCACAGAGCCCGATTTCTGTGTAGAGAGAAGGGGGGTGGGGTGGGGGGGGGGGTTCAGTGAGAGGAAAGTAAAGGGGAAGCTAAACGTAGGCTTTAGCAAAGGTTAAAATGGAAGAACACGTGTGTGTTGTGTGTCGTCTTGTGAATGAAGAGGGGACATACGTGTACATGGGAGACTAAGGGACCGTTCAGCCTGCGGTCTTCAAAGTGGTTCACAGAACACAGGAGCTAAAAAACACACCCTTCCCTCCGTTAACTGCATTGTTTTGGGTTTTTTTTTTTTAAAAAGGGAACCTTGACGCAGACTCGGCACATGTATTTGGGATGTTTACTCCTGAAAATTGAGGCCCTGAGCATCCAACCTGACAGTATTAAGGGGGACTTTGCAGTGGGTGACGTTTCTGGTGGGGGAGAGCTGCCAGTTGGACCCACCGTACACCGTCCCTTTTGCACTGCATTTGTAAATCAAACGAAGTGAACGTGAATCCACCGAGGTTCAAACGATCCACCGGCTTGCAGAGTAAAACCCAGCGTCGAAGACGGCTGGCCAGCCCAGCCTGAAGAAAAAAAAAAAAAAAAAATCACTCTGCAAAGACACTGAGGAGGAAGGGAGGAATAGAAGACAGAGGCAGGAAATTTGAAAAAAAAAAGAAAAGGAAAAGAAAAAGACATCAATGGAAACAGGTTCGATAACAGACATAAGCACCGAGCGCCAACGCTGTGCACAGGCACACATTGGTCAGCAGCGGAGACCACGGACCCGGCGTCGAGTCGTTCCCCCCCGACTGCTCGGTGGACTGGCTTATCGCCGGCTCCTCAGTCACATGTTGCTGCTGCGGTTTGGTCAGAGCTTTGGAGGTATATTCCTGGGTTCCCATCGGAAAGTCCGGCTGGTCGACGGACTCCGTCACAGTCTGGGCGTCGGCGATATTTCTCCTCCGCACCTCCGGCTCTAATGAGGAACTGGACACGGAAACATGGTGATGAGTGACGGGGAGATGGGATCACATTTACGCCCGACTCACGTGACAAGACGCTTTTATCCACAGCAACTGACAAGCCAGTTAGAAATACGCAGATATAATGTATCCAACTGGCATCATAGAGCGGCTACATGGTAATCATATCTACGGGGGGGGGGGGTGAAAATTTCATGTCAGTTATCCTGGCCAAAATAATTGCGATTCACTATATTATCCCAATAATCATCAAAATGTGCTTAAAACTCTTAAAATGGCACTAAAACATACCGGAACCACTTTAACTTATGTTTTGTTATGTAACAAATATGCTTATTGCATCACAGAGAGGACCCGGGGCGTAGGGGAGGGGCCGCACTGCGGGGAAGCCCTCGTGTCTGGCTGGGAGCATCTTGGATTAACCCCCCCCCCCCCCCAGTTGTAGTTGGCCAATCACCCCACCCTTCCGAGCCATCCCGGTCTCTGCTCCACCCCCTCTGCTGATCCGGGGAGGGCTGCAGACTACCACATGCCTCCTCCCACACATGTGGAGTTGCCAGCTGCTTCTTTTCACCTGACAGTGAGGAGTTTCACCAGGGGGATGTAGCACGTGGGAGGATCACGCTATCCCCCCCCCCCCGAACAGGCACCCCGACCGGCCAGAGGAGGCGCTAGTGCAGCGACCACGACACACACCCACATCCGGCTTCCCACCCACAGACATGGCCAATTATGTCTGTAGGGACGCCCGACCAAGCCGGAGGCCACACGGGGTTTCAAACCGGGATCCCCGTGTTGGTTGGCAACGGAATAGACCGCCACGCCACCCGGACGCCCCCTTGTACTAGCTTTTAACCTAGTTTTAGTGAACGTCCTTTTCAGTGAAAAACAAACAAGGAAAAAAAAGACTCTCGCCAACAGCCAGCAGATAATCACGGCCAAGAGAACCTCCTCCACCGTCCCACCGGGCTCCGGCGGGACTATTCAGATCCCATGACGGATGGACGGAAGTGGCGTGCCGGAGGACGCTGTTCCTCCACAAAACAACCAGCAAAAACGGCAGGACGCCAATCAGCCACCAAACGGAAGAAACGCTCACCCGGTTATACGGAAAAGACAGATGGGGGAAAAGGGGAAGAAAAAAAAATCTGGGAAGTTAGAAACGGTACAGCCCACACCGAACACTCACCACCCGAGGTGTCAGCGGTAGACGTGACTCCCAGCATGCAGTGCAATATCCTCACTCGTGTGAGGACATTCATGATTTTTTGTTTTCAAAAAAAATGTCCCCCCTTTTCTCCCCAATCGTACCCGTCTAATTACCCCACTCTTCCGAGCCGTCCCGGTTGCTGCTCCGCCCCCTCTGCGCATCCGGGGAGGTGCTGCGGACCACCACATGCCTCCTCCAATACATGTGGAGTCGCCAGCCGCTTCTTTTCACCTGACAGTGAGGAGTTTCACCGGGGGGGGGGGGGGGGGCGTAGCGCGTGGAAGGATTCGCGCCCCGACCGACCAGAGGAGGCGCTAGTGCAGCAAGCAGGACACATACCCACGTGGCTTCCCACCTGCAGACACCGCCTGTATGGACGCCGGACCAAGCCGGAGGTAACATGGGGATTCGAACCGGCGAGCCCCGTGTCGGTTGGCAACGGAACAGACCGCTACGCTACCCCGACGTCCCGAGGATATTCACGATTATCCTCAGGATATGGAATTTCACCGCCATCAACTTTTCTTGAGTGCTTTTTATTGCGATCCTCCCATCCCTAAGAACATCACAGTACTACTACTTCCACAGTACTACTACATGAAGTAGTAGTACTGTGCTGCATATTACTCATATCACACATAGCCAAGAACGCATGTGAAGTCCAGAGCATGTCGTGTGGGTATGCCACAGACCATCACGAGGCGGGGAAAAGGAAACTCAAAGTACAAATAAAGCCGGGCAATATACCAATATAATATATACATGGTGATACGGGTCGGGTCAGCGACTGTGGTTCCGACGATACGGTAAAACGCCGCAGTACAGTAAAGTCAGAATTTTCTGAGCTCAATCGACTGTTTCAGTAAAATAAACAACGAATGTCTATCCGCTGGGTCATCATATCCGCATTACTAATCATCCTCTCTTGTCTTTTCTGACGGTGGGAGGAAGCCGGAGCCCAACGCAGACACGGGGAGAACACGCAAACTCCACACAAGAGGACGACCCGGGACGGCCTGGGGTTCGGACCCAGGACCTTCTTGCTGGGAGGCAACAGTGCTAACCGCTGGGCCGCCGTGCCTCCCCAAAATATCATCACGCTATCAATACCGAAGAATGCGACCCGGTAAATATCACCCAAAACAGACACAACAAAAAGACAAATAATACCACGAAACCGTAAAATGAACACACACATTACACCACGAGAGCACACAAATGTCACGTGCAGGAAGAAAAGGGCTCAACAGTAGACACACAAACTAACGGTGTTTAAGTAATTAAGCGCCAAACAGTAACAGTCGGCGCCAGTGAAGTATTGCTGCATTGTAGTCAATATCACACACACGTGGCACGCACACACAAACGCACACAACCTAGAGGGGGAAAAAGGTGGTGTCTCCACTTCTACACGAAGCACGGTAGAGAGGACACGGAAAGAGGCTTTCGAAAACAGCCGAGTCTGACACTGAATCTGATACCGAGCCGCCTCTGCTTACCGGAGAGCGTGGGTGTCCTTTTGTCGGATGACGTCATTTTCGGGGAAGAAGGGCGGCTCCGCTTTGCCATTGTGAGCGTCTCTGGCAGGACGAGGAGGAGGCGCGAACTCTGGAGGCACATCTTCCTCGCTCGAGAGCTCGTTCTGGGATTCCTTTAAAAAAAAAAAAAAATAAAACGGGGAAGGAAAAAAAGAAGAAGAAGAAGAAATCCTTCAGCTCGGGTACGACACATCGGGAGAAGCCGGGTCGGCACATGGCGAACACCGGACACGGTGCCGAGCACATGTTTGTGTTTTCGTGACAGGACGTGCCTGCAGAGACGCGTCCACCGCGATACGCTTGGCACCTTCGGTGACTGCGAGGTAGGAAAAGCGGAGCTGATCGGCCGTCTGAATCAAGCCCATCCGGTAGCGCCTCATCTCCAGGAGGACGTCGCGGATGCGCACCGACGACGGGTCCCTGCGCGTGGACATCTGCATACGGCGAGACAAAACACACACACACACACACACACGTGCACTGCTTATGGAGCGCCGCACCTCCTCGCTATCGGCGAGCGGCTTGTCGTGTCGGTGATCAGTGAATTTATCTGGACTGGCTGCGAGGGCTTCCGGACAAGTGCGGCCACTTCCCTGGAATGTCAACATGAACTGAATGCCAAGCGTGTGATTTCTCAACAGCACAGCTGCGTACGAACCAGTAACAGGCAGGTGTCGACGAGACAGAAGGTCCCCGAGCGCCCGATGCCTGCGCTGCAGTGCACCACCACCGGCCCCTGGTCCGAGTTCAGACACCCGGACTCGCGCACCTTGAACAGGAAATTGAGGAAGGAGGCGGGAGACTCCGGTACCCCGAAGTCAGGCCAGGTGGTGTAGTTGAAGTGTAGAATCTCCCGAGTTTCCTGCGTCTGCGGGGGACATTTTGAAAAGAGAAGACGACTCTTCCGAGTTCACGTTAAGGCATCGACCGGAACCCCGAGGGATCCGGGTCACGGACCGCGGCCCGGCCGACCGGGGCCTGGCCGGCTTTTAGATTAACTGAAACTTCAAACAGGAAAATCTTTTGAGCTATAGAGCCAGCCGCTAAGGTAACACACTGACGATACACTTCAGTGTATTTACACTATATGTGTAACAATATGTTACGGTGCCGTAGCTAATATCATCCATTCTGTTTTCCGTTTCTTAAATTAGGCATTTCAATACTCTTAACTTGGGGCGAAACGACTCCTGATTGGCTAACCATGCAACATGCAACCATCTGCTATGACATAGTGACCCAAAAATGTGAAAGTAAGAAGCATAACGCCAACTTAAAAAGGGGCAAACTTGGGGGCAACACATCCAGCTGACTGACAGGTGAGCTGACTTTAAGCCCGCCCCCTCTGGAAAGGCTTGTTTGTGCTTCAGGGATCAAACCACGAGAATGCTCATATTAATCTAAGTTACCATCCAGCCATCCGTTATCCCAACCGCTTATCCTGCTCTCTGAGTGGCGGGGATGCTGGAGCCTATCCCAGCAGCCATTGGGCGGCAGGCGGGGAGACACCCTGGACAGGCCGCCAGGCCATCACAGGGCCGACACACACACCTAGGGACAATTTAGTATGGCCGATTCAGCTGACCCGGGACAACCCCCAAGGTTGGACTACCCCGGGACTCGAACCCAGGGCCTCGCTAACCACTGTGCCCGCCCCCCCCCCCCCAAGTTAATATGATGTCTCTAAAAAAAAGTCACTTGACTTGGCCAGTGATCAGTACAGAAGACAAACGCACAAAACTTGAGACAACCAAGTAGACAAAACACTTACCGACAAGTTTGTCAGCTCCAGCTGACAGATTGTGAAGTCCGATTTGACATCTTCGGAAACAAAAACGAGCTTGAAATCGGTGTCCTCAAACATGGCGTCCCCCTCCTCTCTCTGCGGCCAATACTGGGCGCACTTCACCTGAAAACAAGCCACGTTATGGCACATTTCCAACACGCCTCAACTCAAGAGCCACAGAAGAGCTGCAGAGAGGAGACACCGAGACGGTGTTGACGGTCACAACGGGGTAAATTTCATGTATCGCTTGGGAAATGTCAACTTCTTACAGATCCTTTCTCTATGACTCGGTTCAGCATCACGACACCGCGAGTCCTCTGCTCCCAAACCATCTCCCAGAAGTGGCCACATGTACTGGGAAGGGGTCCCTGGTAAGACAAACACAGGACAGGTCTCCATGTTCACCACGTGAATTCTCAAAGGGAAGAATTAAACCGACCGAGATCAGTTGAACCATTTACAAATGATGTTGTTACACTTCCTGTACCGTTCTCCAAATGACCACCGCACCATAATCCATCCATCCGTTACCCCAACCGCTTATCCTGCTCTCAGGGTGGCGGGGGGGATGCTGGAGCCTATCCCAGCAGCCATTGGGCGGCAGGCGGGGAGACACCCTGGACAGGCCGCCGGGCCATCACAGGGCCCACACATTCATACCTAGGGACCATGTAGTCCGGCCGATCCACCTGACCTACAGGTCTTTGGACTGTGGGAGGAAACCCACGCAGACACGGGGAGAACATGCAAACTCCACACAGAGGACGACCCGGGACGACCCCCAAGGTGGGACTACCCCGGGGCTCCAACCCAGGACCTTCTTGCTGTGAGGCGACCGCGCTAACCGCTACGCCACCGTGCCGCCATATTCACTATGACAGCAGTACCACAACCTAGAAAATGAAGAAGGGGGCCAACACGTCTCACGGTACTGAGCAAGATTCGGGGACAAACGGACGTCTCCTCCTAATTCATTCCCACCCGCCACGCCTCACTTGTGCAGCAACGGCTATAAAACGACGTCTTTTCTTCGGCGAGAGTTGGTCAAGCGCTCGAATGTCGTGTCACCACGGGTGTAGCTTGGCCTCGAGCGCAGTCGCCACTTCCTTCGGGCGAAGGCGTAAGAAAACGCGTTCGTTCGCCACCGCTACCTACAAAGGGGGACGGCGGTGGCGGCGTGGGACGAAGACACCTCACGCGGAGCGCTTACCTGAGTTAGGATATAGCTCCTCTGCGCCTCCTCCGTGGAGATCAAGCTCGCGTTTATGTAGTCGTTCGTCCCCAGCTGCAGACAGATTCGGCTGTGGTCGACTGTGGAGAAGGAAACAAGACTTGCAAAACAAAACAAAAAACAAAAGAAGTACACGGAGGCCCCGAGGGACGTCGGGTACATGACGCCCCCGAGCCGCCGGATCGGCGCGGCTGCACGTAGCGGGCGTCTGTCCCCGAGCGCTCGTTTGCCGAACCCCCCCCGTTTTCCCTTTCTGAAACGTACTTGAGCTAAATCGATAAGACGGAAGCGGTTTCGCTTCGTCGATTTTCACATCAAGTACGAAGAAGGGGGGGGGGGAGGGGGGGGGAAACATGATGTGCTGGCTGTCACACGGCTTGCACTATTTACACTGGCTGCGCGGTGTGAAGAAAGGGGAGAACACCCTGTGCAGATGTGAGATCGGGGCTTCCAGCAAAGGAATGACACCAAAAGGGAATTTGGCTGGAAACAAATGATGAACTGCGCGGAACTGGGAGCGGTTAAGCGGATGTCAAGCTACACAAACAGTCCCCGCCGATGCGGCCGTGGCGCTCCCTCTACCCACAGCGCTGCAGTAATTGGCCCGTTTGTGCGAGGCTGCCATGTTAATATTGCCCGGCTAACGGCATAATTACGTTACAATTGCATCGCTGCAACGCCTGCATGTGAGGACTCCGTTCTGGTAGGTGCCGTGAGAACGAGAGCGAGCCACGTCTGAAGGTCTGTTTTCATTTAGTTCCTTCTGTGTTGGGTCTGATCTGGCAGTGTGATGCTGCAGCCCCCCCCCCCCCCGATTTCTACCCCCGACCCCGCCTCAGTGTGAATACCCCCCCCGCACAAACGCACCCGTACATTCATTATGCTGTCCAGGAGACGGTTACTTACACGGGCTGACATCTCGGTAACGATTCCGACTCTTGTTTTCAGGTAATTTGGCGACCTTGCAAGGCAGTTCAACCGACTGCTGACGGATTTCCTGCGGGAAAGTAAAAATGCACAGCGTTAGAAGCTGCTCACGCCGTGGGAGTGAAGCTATATGGTATACCGCTTGTCTTGTTTACTCATTTATTGCAAGTTTTAAAACATAATTTATAAAATAAAGAGTTCAGAAGCCATGCTATAATGCCAAGCTCACTGTTTTCTGTCTCCCACTCATTCTGAGCATCAGCAGAGACCCCACCCGCCCCAACCATGGACCGTTCTCCCCCCTGTGCTCTGGGAGGCGCTACAGGAGCCTCAGAGCCCGCACTACCGGGCTCAAAAACAGCTTCTTTCCACAAGCTGTTGCCCACCTGAACCTGCCCACCCACTGAATGTCTGTAGATATTATTGTTAGCTTTTGGTCTTCAGGTGTGTATATCTTGTATTGTGTGTGTCTGTCTTGCACTGTTTGGCGAAGCCACAGCCCTCATTTCATTTTCAACATGTGCGCCTGCACGTTGGTTTTAACGACAATAAATTGAATTCAGTGTTAAAAACCCGAGGTGGAGGCCAATCCTTTGACTAAGTAAGGAGGTTTATATACAATCATCCATCCATCCAGCCGTTATCCAAACCGCTCATCCTGCTCTCAGGGTGGCGGGGGGGATGCTGGAGCCTGTCCCAGCAGCCACTGGGCAGCAGGCAGGGGGAGACACCCTGGACAGGCCGCCAGGCCATCACAGGGTTTAGTACGGCCAATCCACCCGGAGGGAACCCACGCCGACACGGGGAGAACACGCCAACTCCGCACAGAGGACGACCCCCAAGGTTGGACCACCCCGGGGCTCGAACCCAGGACCTTCTTGCTGTGAGGCGAGCCGCTGCATCACCGTGCCGCCAGGTAAGGTCATTTGCCTCTTAAACGCCCAGTAAGGTGCACAGTTGTGTGCAGAAGCCCCAACTAGCAGTTGGTTATTATTACACAGCGGAAATACCAGTTCCCGATCACGGAGAGAACTGTACATGTTGGAGGGTCTAAACTCACCGAACCTCTAAAGTCCAGTGTTTCCCAACCCAGTCCTCGAGGACCCCCCCCCCCATCCTGCATACTTTCTTTGCAACCCCTTTGTAGTTATTCCACCAGTCAGCAATGAATTGTGTCAGCTGTTGCACACCTTGCATAATGAAGGGCTGCGAGATGATTGGTCGAGGAAGTACGAGCAGGGCTACCTATGCAGGGTCACAATGAAAACCTGCAGGACAGGGGGGGGGGGTCCTCCAGGACTGGGTTGAGAAGCACTGAAAACTCTTGTGTTATAATGTATTCTTGGCTCCCGGCCACAAGTGGAGAGACGCTTTGCTGTCCTCACAAGAGGACATTTGTTTTGTCCTGTTGTCCCCGAGCCTCGCACACAGTAAATACATGTACACATACCACAGGACACACGTGGACAACGGGGAGACAGTACACAATCATAACACGTAACTATATTGGAGCCATATTGCAGAATGTCACCCACTGGGGTGGGAGGCTGTCATAACACCTTCTGTAGGCGGTTGGCTGGGGGAGAGAGAGAGAGAGAGAGAGGGGGACAAAACGTGCCAAGACGCACGACCAAGAGTCAGTGAGACGAAGTGTATCCGGATCGGTTATTGAGACGTCAACCGTGCAAACTGGACTCGATCTGGTGACTGAAAAGGCACCACGCGCGCACACACGCGCACGTCACAACGAGGGGTTGCGACGCGATCGAGACGACGGGCAGAATTTTAACACGCGCGCGCGCGCGGGGGGGGGGGGCGCGCGGGGGGGGGGGCTGAAATTTAAACCGCGATGAAACGAGGGTGAAGAAACCCCCCCCCCCGAAAGGACGCCAGCCGCAGGGTGACGCGGACCGGTCTAAAATGGATCCGGTTAAAAGCGACAGATGAACGCGATTGCAGAATGACACACATCAATCATCGGCTCGGCGCGAGGAAGAAGGGAGGACCGGCCGATTAAGAGGAACCAGGAGAGGCAGCCGGATACATTGTTACCCCGCGGGAGCCCGCCGCGTCTCTGGTCGCCGCTTCGCCGAGCCTCTATTTACACCTTGGGGGGGGGGAGGGGGGAGAGGGGGGGGAGACCCTTACCTGGTAAACGGCGCTCCAACTCCCGTCTTCATCGATTCCCCGAAACTCGTCTTCCATCGCGGTCCGCTTCGCGTCACCCTCTCGGACGATAGTCGACGACGCCGTTCGGGAGGACGCCGATCGCTTTCCACTCGGCGGTTCGGACTCGCGCGCGCGTGCCACACCGTTGTATCTTCCTGAGCGCCGCGGACCGCGCATACGTTACTATGTTGTCTTTCGGCCTGCTCCTACCGGAAATACGCAGTAGGCCCCGCCCACATCTTATACCCCCCCCCCCAACCCACCTTCCTCCCTCCCCCCCCGGAGCGTCCGCGCGCGACGGCGGCGTCAGAGCTGCGTTCAACGTGGAAAAAGACGACGCGTCGCGTTTTGAAATGACTCCGGAACCGCGAGACGTTTAGAAACACCAACGAAGAAGAAGAAGAAGAAAACGGACTCTAAATCGTATGTTTTTACTTGTCTAATTTCATATTCATACATGTAAATTTAGACATTCGCAACCTTATTATTATTATTATTATTATTATTATTACCTGTTTATGTATTATCTTTGTGTATAAATGTATCTTGTTATGTTTTGTAACTGCAAAATAAAATTTAAAAAAAACATTTAGAAACAGACCAACGAAGAAGAAAAAAAAAAAAACACGACTCTAAATCGTATGTTTTTACTTGCCTAATTTCATATTCATACATGTAAATTTAGACATTCTCAACCTTCTTTCACCACATTCAGAAACAAACGTGAACGTTGTTTGGGTGCTATGACGTCATATACCAGTGTGGAAGGAGTGAACACTACACGTGGTCTCATGATACTGAGTTGGTATTTGTGGCATCTTTATATATAATGGGCATTCCCTCCCCTGGCAAGTGTTTTAAGTTTAATTTATTATTATATTCTGTTTACGTATTATATTTGTGTATAAATGTATCTTGTAATGTTTCGTAATTGCAAAATTGAAAAAAGCCCATTTAGAAACAGACCAACGAAGAAGAACGACTGAGGACCGATCAGAAATTAATCGTATCTATTTGTGCGCATAAAGGGAAACGGCAGAACCAGTTTACACTCCAGACCACTGGGTGGCGGTAATTTACCATTAAGTTGTTTGCCAAACACCATTAAACAATATTAAACAATTGATTGGAAATTGGCTGTCGCGGTGTGTGACGTGTACTGATGGATGGGGTGTTGAACACAGAGGGAGGAGAGCGACAGATTAAGCGGTAAAGCTGTACTAATTACTTTTAAAGACATTTTGGGGAATCATCTAACAACGTGCCCTCTAAATTCTTATTTTAGCCCTTAAACTCAACAACAGTGACACACAGGATTTGAGGTTAGCTGTGTGTGTGTGTGTGTGTGTGTGTGTGTGTGTGTGTGTGTGTGTGTGTGTGTGTGTGTGTGTGTGTTTGAATTAATGCATAGCAGTTCCCATGAGTGGAGTGTTTCCTCCATGGGTGGCTGTAATCCCCCAGATTTGCCAGTTTCCATTAAAAACCTGAAGAAGTTTTAACAAAATTTTTTATAGTTATTATTACTTCTTAAAGTAAGAGTGCATAAAAAGTTGTCACGTGTTTTTGTAAGAGAAAATCATGTTAATTTATCGTTTGGTTTCAATATCAGATATCAATTAGGCGTCAGCATAGTTAAATTTGGCTTACACTTTGATTAAATTCATGATACGTTGTCAGCTTGTTTCTATTGTTCTTGCAAAACTCAAACAACATTCACTGTCAAGGGAATCCGACCATTGTGTATGTGCTCTACTGCACATTGTACATATACTGGTACTCTGTCATGCCCAGCTACATCAGGCATGTATGTCAGTAACCTACTAGCATCTGTTTCAGCATCTCTGCTGTGTTCTCTGCACCACTGCACCCTATCAGCTGTTATTTCGCCTGTATAAGTCGGTCCTTGTGTATACATCTGAAGATAGTTGTGTTGTAGTGTTGTTGTTTTTTAAAGCAATATATTTATTGAATTTTGTTTGCAAATTACATCAAAACAAGTAATAGCACAGTACAGCAAACATTTTCATCCTACCCCCCCCCCATAACCCCGTCCCTATAACAAGTCATACAATTCAAAGCAGGGTTAAAGAAGATAATAAAGATAAAAATTAAATTAATAAAATAATAATTTCGTTCACAGACTGATTAGAGCAGTGTTTCTCAACCCAGTCCTCAAGGACCCCCCCCCCTATCCTGCAGATTTTCTTTGCAACCCTGAATAGGTACCTGTTTGTTGTTATTCAACCAATCAGCAGTGAATGTCTGAGTTTGCACACCTTGCATAATTAAGTGCTATGAGATGACTGGTCGAGTAAGTACAAGCAGGGCTACCTATGCAGGGTTGCAATGAAAACCTGCAGGATAGGGGTTCCTTGAGGACTGGGTTGAGAAACACTGGGAGGGTGTGGGGTTTTTTTTTCCCAATTGCTTTTACGCATATAAACAATCAGATAGAGTTGTTTTACTCCCCCAGAGCTCGTTCTCGCTGAAGCAAGTCACCAACATTAGTGTTACGTCTTAAGAAGTACATTGTGGAGTTAGAAAACAACGAGACAGGAGACGTGAGAGTAGACGTAGTCGAGGTAGTTTACTAGCTCCAACTTAGCATGTCATACATTCGACAACGACAGTGAACCGGAAGCGGAAGTGCATTATCTGACCCCTCGCGTCTTTCCTTAAAGGTACACCGTCCTCTTAGGTGAATGTCTCTCGTTATATATATATATGTGGGTCACCACAACAGAAACAATCCCCAGATTTGATCAAAAACACTTTGTTTACGTCTAACAACATACATGATCGTCTCCATTGACATGTTTGAAGCCATTTCTTTAACCCACATACCAATTCTTGGTCCATCAACGCTTTTCCAATTAATAATGTAGTGTTGTTATTCTGTGTTAAGCGCGCCGAGAGAGCCACGGAACCGGAGGCGAATTCCATGTGTGTGTAAGCCTGCGTGGATTCTGGTTCTGATTCTATATGTGGTAAACAGGGAGAGAGAAGTCAAATAAGGGGCTTAATGTTATCAGCCTGGTAACGGCGCTCCTCAAGGGTCTGGTTTAGGCACAGTGCCACATTGTGACGCGCCGCCTGTATGCGTTCAAATCACAAGAAGAAGAAGAAGAAGAAGAAGAAGAAGAAGAAGAAGAAGAGTTGTCGCGGAGAGGAGAAAAAGAAGAAGACGCGTACCCCTCCAGCCTCCGGAATGAGACGCGGCCGTGTGGCGCGCGCACGTACGCTGACGTAGAGGGCTGTTTATGTGGGTCCCGGTGGCTGGGACTGTGTATGGTTGTGTGTTTGTGTGTGTGTGAGAGAGAGAGAGAGAGGGAGAGAGGCGGAGAGAGAGAGAGAGAGAGAGAGGGAGAGAGAGAGGGAGCTGGCTGCGGTGGTTAGCCAGCGGTACGACTTGTGTCCGACATCCAGCTCCTCTCTCGTCACAGCGATCGGTCGCCTTTCGCAGACAACGCAGCGCTGCGTGGAAGCACCGGGGACGTGTCTCCTTCCGGACGTGTCCCCCCTCCGGACGTGTCTCCTTCCGGACGTGTCCCCCCTCTGGACGCCATGGAGCGGCTGTAGTTCTGCTCGGCGGAAACGGGCTCAGGTGCGTGCTAAGTGTGCGACCCCTCCGCGCGTGCGTCTCAGGTGTCCCTCCGTTCTCGAGCGTCGTGACGCCGCACGTGGCCGGAAGTGCGGCGTAAACAGCGGACGCTAGCTAGCCCGAGGTCGGGGTTAGCCGCCGTCTGCTAAACCCGGTTAGCTGTCGAGGGTCGGTGTTTGTGTCCTACGAGTTTGCCCACGTGCCTCGCAGCTGCGTTTGAACCGGAAGCGCATTCTGGGTTCTAGAGGTCCCGCAGAACCGTGTTCTGGACTCTAAAATGTCAACAGGAAACACCCGGGATTCTAAAATGTAAACAGGAAATGCATTCTGAATTCTAAAATTACGATGGCCGAGACATGTCGAGCAAAGTACTACTACTACTACTACTACTACTACTTTTGGCTAGTCCCGTTAGGGGGCGCCACAGCGGATCATCCGTTTCCATCTCTTCCTGTCTTCTGCATCTTCCTCTGTCACACCAGCCACCTGCATGTCCTCCCTCACCACATCCATTAACCTCCTCTTTGGCCTTCCTCTTCTCCTCTTCCCTGGCAGCTCCATATTCAGCATCCTTCTCCCAGTATACCCAGCATCTCTCCTCCACACATGTCCACACCATCTCAATCTTGTCTCTCTTGCTTTGTCTCCAAACCGTCCAACCTGAGCTGTCCCTCTAATATACTCCTTCCTAATCCTGTCCTTCTTCATCACTCCCAGTGAAAATCTTATCATCTTCAACTCTGCCACCTCCAGCTCCTCCTCCTGTCTTTTCATCAGTGTCACTGTCTCCAAACCATATAACATAGCTGGTCTCACTACCATCTTGTAAACTTTCCCTTTAACTCTTGCTGGTACCCTTCTGTCACACATCACTCCTGACACTCTTCTCCACCCACTCCACCCTGCCTGCACTCTCTTCTTCACCTCTCTTCTGCACTCCCCGTTACTTTGGACAGTTGACCCCAAATATTTAAACTCATACGTCTTCGTCACCTTTACTCCTTGCATCCTCACCATTCCACTGTCCTCCCTCTCATTCATGCATAGGTATTCCATCTTGCTCCTGCTGACTTTCATTCCTCTTCTCTCTGGTGTGTACTTCCTCCACCTCTCCAGGCTCTCCTCCACCTGCACCCTACTCTCACTACAGATCACAATGTCATCCACGAACATCATCGTCCATGGAGACTCCTGCCTGATCTTGTCTGTCAACCTGTCCATCACCATTGTAAACAAGAAAGGGCTCAGAGCCGATCCTTGATGTAATCCCACCTCCACCTTGAACCCATCTGTCATTCCAACCACACACCTCACCACTGTCACACTGCCCTCATACATATCCTGCACCACTCCTACATACTTCTCTGCAACTCTTGACTTCTTCATACAATACCACACCTCTCCTGTCATACAAAAATCTACAAAATTTACAAATCTACTAAGACTCAATGTACCTCCTTCTGGCCTCCTCTATACTTCTCCATCAACATTCTCAAAGCAAACATCACATCTGTGGTGCTCTTTCCTGACATGAAACCATACTGCTGCTCGCTAATCGCCACCTCTCCTCCTCTTAACCTAGCTTCTATTACTCTTTCCCATATCTTCATGCTGTGGCTGATCCACTTTATACCTCTGTAGTTGCTACAGTTCTGCACATCACCCTTGTTCTTGAAAATCGGTACCAGTATGTTTCTTCTCCACTCCTCAGGCATCCTCTCACTTTCCAGGATTGTGTTAAACAATCTAGATAAAAACTCCACTGCCATCTCTCCTAAACATCTCCAGACCTCCACAGGGTATGTCGTCTGCACCAACCGCCTTTCCACTCTTCATCCTCTTCATAGCTGCCCTCACTTCCTCCTTACTAATCCACTGCACCTCCTGATTCACTATCCCAACCTTCTCTCTCTCTCATGTTCTTCATTCATCAGCCCCTCACAGTACTCCTTCCACCTTCTCAACACACTCTCCTCACTTGTCAGCACATTTCCATCTCTATCCTTCATCACCCTAACCTGCTGCACATCCTTCCCAGCTCGCTCCCTCTGTCTAGCCAATCAGTACAAGTCCTTTTCTCCTTCCTTAGTGTCCAACCTCTCATACACCTCACCATACGCCTTTTCCTTTGCCTTCACCACCTCTCTCTTCGCTTTACGCCACATCTCCTTGTACTCCTGTCTACTTTCTTGATCTCTCTGACTATCCCACTTCTTCTTTGCCAACCTCTTCCTCTTAGTTGCCTCCCTCACTATTTCTGCAGTGGTTGCCCAGCCATCCAGCAACTCTTCACTACCACCCAGTGCCTGTCTTATCTCTTCCCTGAACTCCACACAACATTCTTCCTTCTTCAGCTTCCACCGTTTGATCCTTGGCTCTGCCCTCACACTCTTGCTCTCTTCTTGGTCTCCAAAGTCATCCTACATACCACCGTCCGATGCTGCCTATCTACGTTCTCCCATCCCCACCTTGCAGTCTCCAATCCCTTCCAGATCGCGCCTCCTACATCAGATGTAGTCCACCTGTGTGCAGCTTCATCCACTCTTATATGTGACCCTGTGTTCCCCCCTCTTCTTGAAATATGCATAATGGATAATGATTTCAAACCAATACCTTTCTTCTTCCACAACACCGCATTCTGTGGAAATATACCCCAGCTATACAAAATGAAGTGGAATTTCTTTTTTCTTTTTTTTGGACCAATTTGAAAGTATTTTACGTGACGTTTCACATGGCTGAATAATGGGGTGCATTTCACAGCAGGGGTGCATATTACGGCACAACGGCCAATTTCATTGTCAAAATCTGTTGTTGCTCACTTCTCTTGCGATGTTGTGGCTTTTGCATTTGTGTTGTGGCTTTTGCATTTGTGCTGTGGCTTTTATATTTGTGTTGGGATTTTTTTTGCATTTGTGTTTTCCGTTAATGCGCTTGTGTTTTTTTTAATTTGGAAAACGTTTGGGATACGCAGTTTTTTCGACACGTGTCAGCCACCATATAGAATTCCTGCAGAAACGCATTCTGAATTCCAAAATTTCAACAGGAAACACATTCTGAATTCCAAAATTCCTGCAGAAACGCATTCTGAATTCCAAAATTTCAGCAGGAAACACATTCTGAATTCCAAAATTCCTGCAGAAACGCATTCTCAATTCTAAAATTTCAACAGGAAACACGTTCTACTTCCCAGAATTCCTACAGAAACTCTTTTTAATTCTAAAATTCCAGCTGAATTGCATACTAAATTCTGTTGGGAGAGAGGTTTTGATCATAAATGAGGAGGTGAGCGTTAATTATGTTTTAGTTATTATTTATAGACATTTTGTCACATTTTGTCTCTCATTTTCAGTTCTGTGTGGCCTGAGTGGATGGAACTTCTGCTAGCAGGTGGAAAGTTTACTCTGCTAAAACCGTAATTTAAGCACTTGTCGGGGCGCCTCCGTAGCCGAATGGTTGGAGCGCATACAACATGGCCACATGGTCACAACCGTCTCCAGTTTGAGTTCAGCTGGCGACCTTTGTTGCATATCTTATCCCTCTCTCTCTCTCTCTCTCTCTCTCTCTCTCTCTCTCTCCCTCCCAATTTCCTGTCTGCCCCCCTATAGTATGCAACTGTTTATTTTTTTAAGAAGCAACTAGATTTTGAGCAGTCTGCTATAGACTTCAATAATACTGGAACTAAAACCGTGGACCCAAAAGAACCCAGAATGCATTCAGAAGGATCCTGAGGACATTTGCAAGGCAGTAATACAGTTAATACTTGCCAGTTAATAGCTAGTGTCCAACTTGAATTCATGTTGGCTCTACAGACCAGAGAGAATGTCCTGTTATAATTTTGAGTTTTATACACCATGAACACACACACATAAACACTAGGGATGTAAGAAAATATCGGTACACTCAAATATCGCGATATAATCTTCTGTGATACTGTATCGAGTCTCAAAACCACTATATTGAGTATAATTGTTTACATGTAAAGGTCCGTGACAGACATGTTGTGTTGTGTGTAACCCCACGACCGCTAAGTAACAGTGTTGTAATCTATCTTCAGCCATTTGACTCTTCCACACCAACCCAACAATGTAAACTGAGACAGGAAGTAGCATAAGCACGAAGAACACAGGCCTATGAAACCGCAATATATCACCTTTCTGACAGTATCACAATATAGCACCTTTCTTGTATCACAATATATCACCTTTCTGACAGTATCACAATATATCACCTTTCTGACAGTATCACAATATATCACCTTTCTGACAGTATCACAATATATCACCTTTCTGACAGCATCACAATATATCACCTTGCTTACAGTATCACAATATATCACCTTTCTGACAGCATCACAATATATCACCTTGCTTACAGTATCACAATATATCACCTTTCTTACAGTATCACAATATATCACCTTTCTGACAGTATCACAATATAGCACCTTTCTTGTATCACAATATATCACCTTTCTGACAGTATCACAATATATCACCTTTCTGACAGTATCACAATATATCACCTTTCTGACAGTATCACAATATATCACCTTTCTGACAGCATCACAATATATCACCTTGCTTACAGTATCACAATATATCACCTTTCTGACAGCATCACAATATATCACCTTGCTTACAGTATCACAATATATCACCTTTCTTACAGTATCACAATATATCACCTTTCTGACAGTATCACAATATATCACCTTTCTTACAGTATCACAATATATCACCTTTCTCACAGTATCACAATATATCACCTTTCTGACAGTATCACAATATATCACCTTGCTTACAGTATCACAATATATCACCTTTCTTACAGTATCACAATATAGCACGATATATTGAATCGTAACCCTGTATCGTGATACGTATCGTATCGGCAGATTCTGATCAATACACAGCCCTGATGAAGACTGATATTTACATAATGAGTAATATTGCAGATCAAATGCTAAGTCCGATAGATATCAGCGTATACACAGCGTTTCAATTTAAATCAAATGGTTCTTGGCATGTACGTCCATCATGGAAACTGTTCGGTATCGATAAGTGTGATTTGGTCGACTATCCTCAGCATATTAATATAGGCTATGTAAGATAATGATTTGACCTCTCCGCTGACGTTTTCTCCTGGAGATACATTCTAACGGAGGGATGTGTGCCTTTCTGCTTCCTTCCTAGACTCTTGCAGCATCTTCTCGAGATCCTTGTGGAAGTTAACCTCCGGCCACCATGGCACCCAAAGACATCATGACCAACTCCCACGCCAAATCCATCCTCAATGCGATGAATGCACTTCGCAAGAGCAACACCCTCTGTGACATCACGTTGAGGGTGGAAAACACGGACTTCCCGGCTCACCGTATTGTCTTGGCCGCCTGCAGCGACTATTTTTGTGCCATGTTCACCAGCGAGGTAATTAAAACACCGTTAATTATTTCGTTTATTAAGTGCTTGCTCTAGATACCAAGAGGGTTGTCTGTGTGTTACCTGTAACAAGACAGCAATAGTCATCACTACGCTCAATCTAGCAAAACACCCCGTTAACATTTTAGTTATTTCAGAATTGATGATAAGGTCTGTTCCGTTGCCTACCAACACGGGGATCGCCGGTTCGAATCCCGGTGTTACCTCCGGCTTGGTCGGGCGTCCCTACAGACACAATTGGCCGTGTCTGCGAGTGGGAAGCCGGATGTGAGTGTGTGTGCTGGTCGCTGCACTAGCGCCTCCTCTGGTCGGCGTCTGTTCCGGGGGGAGGGGAGGGGGAACTGGGGGGAACAGCGTGATCCTCCCATGCACTTTGTCCCCCTGGTGAAACTCCTCACTGTCAGGTGAGAAGACGTGGCTGGTGACTCCACATGTATGGGAGGAGGCATGTGGTAGTCTGCAGCCCTCCCCGGATCAGCAGAGGGGGTGGAGCAGCGACCGGGACGGCTCAGAAGAGTGGGGTAATTGGCCCAAGTACAATTGGGGGAGAAAAAGGGGGAGGAAATTTAAAAAACACTTGATTTCTGTGTTATTGTGGATCTGCAGCTCGCAGAGAAGGGGAAGTCTTTTGTCGACATTCAGGGGCTCACCGCATCAACCATGGAGATCCTCCTGGACTTCGTGTACACTGAGACGGTGCTTGTTACGGTGGAGAATGTACAAGAACTGCTTCCTGCAGCGTGCTTACTGCAGCTCAAAGGTCAGTTCGGCCAAAACCAGCTTCTGTCAACGTGAGTGTTGTCAGTGTCTTGCGCACGTCAGTCATTCTCAGTTAAGTATGAGTTTGAGTTTGCACATCTGGAGTAATTCGAACTTAGATTTGACTTTCAGACAGTACGTGTGCTCACATACAAACACACCGCTTCCAGTGTGGGAAAACGGCGGCGCGAACTCGCACCTGCAGCGGCCTCGCCCAGTACCGATTATGCAGTGTCTTGGTCCACGTCTGTGTCTTAAGTTTGTGTCATCGTGTGAAGTTTTTATTTTGATCGTCTATTTCGCTTGGCTGGGAGAGCTGGCGCTGGATCGGCTGAGGGAGCCTGGTCTGCTGCGTCCTGTGGGCCCGAAGAGGGGGCACCGAAGGTGGTCTGACGGGATGCGGAAGTAGGGCAGGCTAAGCTAACTGCTAGCCCACGGCCCTGCCCGAGAGAAAACACCAAGGTGGTCTGGCAGCGGCCTCGGTGCGGGGAGGTGTGTCGAAGGTGTCCGGCTGGGAGAGCTGGCGTTGGATCGGCTGAGGGAGCCTGGTCTGCTGCGTCCGATGGGCCCGATGACCACAGCCTTGACTGGAGCTGCACCCGAAGAGGAAACACCGAGGGCGGTCTGACAGGACACGGAGGCGGGGCAGGCTAAGCTAACTGCTAGCCCACGGCCCTGCCCGAGAGAAAAGACCGAGGTGGTCTGGCAGCGGCCTCGGTGCGGGGAGGTGTGTCCAAGGTGTCTGGCTGGGAGAGCTGGCGTTGGATTGGCTGAGGGAGCCTGGTCTGCTGCGTCCTGTGGGCCCGAGGAGGAGGCACTGAGGGTGGTCTGGCAGCGGCCTCGGCGCGGGGAGGTGTGTCGAAGGTGTCTGGCTGGGAGAGCTGGCGCTGGATCGGCTGAGAGAACTTGGTCTGCTGCGTCCTGTGGGCCCGGGGAGGAGGCACCGAGGGCGGTCTAACGGGATGCGGAAGTAGGGCAGGCTAAGCTAACTGCTAGCCCACGGCCCTGCCCGAGAGAAAACACCAAGGTGGTCTGGCAGCGGCCTCGGTGCGGGGAGGTGTGTCGAAGGTGTCCGGCTGGGAGAGCTGGCGTTGGATCGGCTGAGGGAGCCTGGTCTGCTGCGTCCGATGGGCCCGATGACCACAGCCTTGACTGGAGCTGCACCCGAAGAGGAAACACCGAGGGCGGTCTGACAGGACACGGAGGCGGGGCAGGCTAAGCTAACTGCTAGCCCACGGCCCTGCCCGAGAGAAAACACCGAGGTGGTCTGGCAGCGGCCTCGGTGCGGGGAGGTGTGTCCAAGGTGTCTGGCTGGGAGAGCTGGCGCTGGATCGGCTGAGGGAGCCTGGTCTGCTGCATCCGATGGGCCCAAGGACCACGGCCTTGACCGGAGCTGCACCCGAAGAGGAAACACCGAGGGCGGTCTGACAGGACGCGGAGGCGGGGCAGGCTAAGCTAACTGCTAGCCCATGCAGACCGGCAGCTCTGACAGTCATCCTGGCTGGCGTTCGTTCTCCTGGATGGTGGCGTTTTTGGACTGTGTTGCACCGGGTGGACTGTGTTGTTGGCTGTTTTTTTTTTTCTTCTTTCTTTGTTCTCTCTGTTTTGTATGGTTTTGGTGGTGTTGTTTTTGGATGTGTGTTTCTTTCTTTTGTGTTGCACCGCTGTGGGCTGGGGGGCAACGGAATTTCATTCTTTTGTCTACGTACTAGCGCATGGGATGAAATGACAAATAAGTTGTTCCTGATTTCCTGATTATTTCTTTCTCTCTCAGGAGTGAAAAGGGCGTGTTGTGACTTTTTGGACAGTCAGCTCGATCCCTCCAACTGCCTGGGTATTCGGGACTTTGCCGAGACCCACAATTGCCTGGACCTGATGCAGGCAGCTGAGCTTTTTTCCCAGAAGCACTTCCCTGAGGTGGTCCAGCACGAGGAGTTCATGCTGCTCAGCCAGTCCGAAGTTGAAAAGCTCATCAAATGTGATGAGATCCAGGTAGGGGGGAGGCATGGCTGCCTCCGGGCTTTGTTGTGATGTGGTTTTGCTGCTTGGTGTGCTTTGTCCCGTGGTTGTTGTGCACCACTGTGCTGCGTCTCAGACAAACAGCTGAACTTGTGACTGTGAAGACCCGCAGTCAGTCTGTGTAAAAGAACCCGTCTGCTCTCTCATTCAGCGTCTGGGGTCAGGGTGTGCATCGCGTCGCCTCAAACAAACAGCAAAACTTAGCTGAGTGTAAATTACAGCGTTCACTTTCCGCAGCCTCTCGCAAAAACCAGACAGAGCGACAACAAAAAAGCATGTACGAACCTGCTGTAATCTCAGCTCGTGCCCCCCACCCCCCTCCCACCAATACCTGTCTCGCTTATGTGTTTGGCTGACAATGAAACGGCAGAGAAGGGAATCTGACTTAAGTTTCCTTGTGCTCAGGAAATTCCTGTCTCCAACCGTGTCTCGCTTGTGTAAACACGGTCATAATCCCACGGTGATCTATAGATCACCTGTTCTGTCCAGCGTTTTCTTCCCATCAGTTTTGCCCCCCCCACCCCCCTTTACTCCCCAATTTTACTGGGCCAATGACCCCACTCTACCGAGCCGTCCCGGTCGCTGCTCCACCCCCTCCGCCGATCCGGGGAGGGCTGCGGACTACCACACGTCTCCTCCCATACATGTGGAGTCACCAGCCGCTTCTTTTCACCTGACAGTGAGGAGTTTCACCAGGGGGGACGTAGTGCGTGGGAAGGTCACGCTATTCCCCCCCAGTTCCCCCTCCCCCCTGAACAGGCACCCCGACCGACCAGAGGAGGCGCTAGTGTAGCGACCAGGGCACATACCCACATCTGGCTTCCCGCCCACAGACATGGCCAATTGTGTCCGTAGGGACACCTGACCAAGCCGGAGGTAACACGGGGATTCGAACCCGCGATCCCCGTGTTGGTAGGCAACAGAATAGACCGCTACGCCACCCGGATGCCCAATTTTGTGGTTTTTAAAATCCCGCTAGATCATCCACAAGAAGTGGGGTTACACACCATTTTGCTTGAGTGATTCTGTTTCTCTTTCACCTAGTAATCAACAATTTCGTCCGGGTGGTGTAGCGGTCTTTCCCGTTGCCTAACAACACGGGGATCACCGGTTCGAATCCCCGTGTTACCTCCGGCTTGGTCGGGCGTCCCTGCAGACACAATTGGCTGTGTCGTGCGGGTGGGAAACCGGATGTGGGTATGTGTCCTGGTCGCTGCACTAGCGCCTCCGCTGGTCGGTCGGGGCACCTGTTCAGGGGGGAGGGGGAACTGGGGGGAATAGCGTGATCCTCCCACGCGCTACGTCCCCCTGGTGAAACTCTTCACTGTCAGGTGAAAAGAAGCGGCTGGCGACTCCACGTGTATCCGAGGGTAGGATGGAGCGGGAGATTGACAGGTGGATGGGTGCAGCATCAGCAGTAATGTGGACGTAGTACCGGACCGTCGTGGTGAAGAGGGAGCTGAGCCGGAAGGCAAAGCTCTCAGTTTACCAGTCAATCTTCGTTCCAGCCCTCACCTATGGCCATGAGCTTTGGGTAGTGACCGAAAGGGTGAGATCGCGGGTACAAGCGGCTGAAATGAGTTTCCTCCGTGTCTGGGCTCAGCCTTCGAGATAGGGTGAGGAGCTCCGACACCCGGAGGGAGCTCGGAGTAGAGCCGCTGCTCCATCGCATCGAAAGGAGCCAGTCGAGGTGCTTCGAGCATCTCATCAGGAGGCCTCCTGGGCGCCTTCCTTTGAAGGTTTTCCGGGGGACACGGCCCACTGGGAGGAGACCCCGGGGTAGACCCAGAACTCGCTGGAGGGAGTACATGTCCAGTCTGGCCTGGGGACGCCTTGGGATCCCCCAGGAGGAGCTGGAGGGCGTTGCTGAGGGGAGGTACGTCAGGAGTGCCCTACTTAGCTTGCTGCCACCCCGACCCCGGAGAGGCGGCTGATGATGAATGAATTAATGTAAACACTGCAGTATACCTTTACTACTGAATTCACAACAAATTCTATGTTTCCATGGAACCACCATGTGATTATCCACCGTGACTTAATTCTAAACTATTATTTATGGTTGCTGAGGATTTACAGATAGTTCATATCAACTCATGTTTTGGGTGGCTGGATTTTGTTGGCAGTGACTTATCGTTTGCCTGCAGGTGGACTCGGAGGAGCCCGTGTTCGAGGCGGTGTTGAACTGGGTCAAACACAACCGGAAGGAGAGAGAGCCCTACCTCCCAGACATGCTGGAGTTTGTTCGAATGCCTCTGCTGACCCCCCGCTACATCACGGACGTCATCGACTCTGAGGTGAGGTGGATGACACACTGCAGGCGGAGGCTCTAAGAGGGCAGTCTCATAATGATACGCCTCACTTTTCTCCCAGTGACCAAAAGCGGGCTTCCGTCAGTCATTACTACATTAGTCCCTCAGTTTGGGTGGGAAATCTTATCAGAGTTTTAAGCGGTGACTAGAAAGTTGTGAACTTGTGATTGAATAATTTCGGGTTGCGCCATTCAAACGTAAAGGATTTGGTTGCTGGTAAACACTTGGTGCAACCTGCAACCTGCAGCACGAGCCAGTGTAGAACAAAAATATCCACATCATCACGTAAACCTATAATCTATATGGGAAAAAGCACCAATGGGCGTCCGGGTAGCCTAGCGGTCTATTCCGTTGCCTACCAACACAGGGATCGCCGGTTCGAATCCCCGTGTGGCCTCCGGCTTGGTCGGGCGTCCCTACAGACACAATTGGCCGTGTCCGCGGTGGGAAGCCGGATGTGGGTATGTGTCCTGGTCGCTGCACTAGCGCCTCCTCTGGTCGGTCGGGGGCGCCTGTTTGGGGGGAAGGGTGGAACTGGGGGGAATAGCATGATCCTCCCTCGCGCTACGTCCCCCTGGTGAAACTCCTCACTGTCAGGTGAAAAGAAGCAGCTGGTGACTCCACATGTATGGGAGGAAACATGTGGTAGTCTGCAGCCCTCCCCGGATCAGCAGAGGGGGTGGAGCAGAGACCGGGTAGGCTCGGAAGAGTGGGGTAATTGACCGGGTCCAGTTGGGGAGGAAAAGGGGGATAAATCCAAAAAACGACCATTATTTTGAGTTTTTTTCGGGGGGGGGGGTTTCCTCCCCAATTGTATCCGGCCAATGACCCCACTCTTCCGCGTTGTCTCCGTCGCTGCTCCACCCCCTCTGCCGATCCGGGGAGGGCTGCAGACTACCACATGCCTCCTCCCATACATGTGGAGTCACCAGCTGCTTCTTTTCACCTGACAGTGAGGAGTTTCACCAGGGGGGACGTAGCGCGTGGGAGGATCACGCTATTCCCCCCAGTTCCCCCTCACCCCCGGAACAGGCGCCCCCGACCGACCAGAGGAGGCGCTAGTGCAGCAACCAGGACACACACCCACATCTGGATTCCCACCCGCAGACACGGCCAATTGGGAGGAACGCTAGTTTGAACGGGGGAGTCAAAGAGGCCATTTATGTGAAGAGAGAACGATCATCCTTGAACCGGGGCGGGGGGCGGGGGGGGGGTACATCTGTCACCATCTTACAACGCCGTGATTGCAACATTCCCAAATCCCCTGTGAGTAGTACACATGGCCGTTGAAACTCTGGCTAATGGTCGTGGTAATTTGCACATGAAGCCGATGGTCGGTTTCGGTCGTCATGGCGCCGTACGGTTGGTTTATAAGGGTGGGGGGATGCCTGCAGTCAGCTGAGACTGACGAGGTCACTTAGACGAGCGATGACACGTCTCTCTAAGTAAGTAAGTAAGCGCTGTGTCCAGAGGAACTGCTTCCACTTTCTGTGACCTGGATTATTGAGCAGGCATGAAGACATCCCAAGATATTTTTAACAAAACAGTCTGGATACCGGCATTTCAGGCGAGCGCATGACTCACTGATTCCCCTACAATAGCACACACACACACACACACACACACACACACACACACACACAGACACACACAGACACACACACAGACACACACACACAGAGAGGGGGAGTACTGACAGCTACAAATAACTGTTTAATCACAATCTCTATGGATGTCATCGCTCGCTATCATGTCGGTCACCCACCAAGATGGTGTCTGTCTGTGGTCGTAGTCCCTGCCTGGCACACGACACCATGACGACGGACATTTTCTTCGTTTGAGCGAGAACGGCACTCTGTCGGCTGTCTTTAACCCTGCCACGCTGCACCACCCAAGACGGTCGACCAAGCGATTTGCCCAAGCCAAGGACATTTTGTCTGGGCGGTGTCCGGGTGCCGTGGTGGTCTCATCCGTTGCCTACCATTGGGGATCGTCAGTTCGAATCCCCGTGTTGCCGCCGACTTGGTCGGGCGTCCCTACAGACACAATTGGATGGATGTGGGTGTGTGTCCTGGTCGCTGCACTAGCGCCTCCTCTGGTCGGTCAGGGTGCCTGTTCAGGCGGGGAGGGGGAACTGGGGGGAATAGCGTGATCCTCCCACATGCTACGTCCCCCTGGTGAAACTCCTCACTGTCAGGTGAAAAGAAGCGGCTGGTGACTCCACATGTATGGGAGGAGGCATGTGGTAGTCTGCAGCCCTCCCCGGATCGGCAGAGGGGGTTGAGCAGCGACCGGGACGGCTCAGAAGAGTGGGGTAATTGGTCAAGTACAATTGCCCCCATTTCTGTTAGTAAACATAGTGACTTATTTGTGGGCGGAGCTTAGCTGGAGGCAAAACCTTCCCCTCAGAGACATTTAAGGGAAGCCGTTAGCTAGCTAGCTGCTGGCTAGCAAGTTATATCAGTTTGTGTATTTACGATGGACGAAGAAACGCGTATTTCTGAATATGTAGAGTTGCTTTCTCCCCGGGACCGCGAGCCTGACTTGAAAGAGTTCACATTAACCAACGGGACCAGATTGGCCGACCCATACACGCTCACTCAGTGGATGGACGATTTGACAGGATTACCTACCGTGGAGTGGCCAGACATTTACACCTGATAGAGAAACCAAACATAGTGACGTTTTTGTGGGCGGAGCTTAGCTGGAGGCAAAATGTAATCATTACATTGGCTCTAAAAGGGTCTATAGGGGAGAAAAGGGGGCAAAAAATTCGAGAAAAAAAAATAGAATTTGGTTGACCCAAATTTCAACTATTCAATTCAATTTATCGTCATTAAAAACAACGTGGAGGCACACATACGTAAAAACGAAACGAGGAGGGGGGGGAAAAACAAAATGAGGGACATTTTTCGAAATTTTGGACGCTGTTAGAATTTTCCGAAATGTTCCTTAAACTCGAGCCCCGTTACCGGTCACAACTGAACAAGTGTGTTCTGACCTGTTTCAGCCACTCATCCGGTGCAGCCTCCCGTGCCGAGACCTGGTGGACGAGGCCAAGAAATTCCACCTGAGACCCGAGCTGAGGAGTGAAATGCAGGGTCCACGCACACAAGCCAGATTAGGTAGGGGTTCGATTCTTCATGGCGGCGTAGCTTCCATGTCTGCTCGCCCCAGTACACCCCATTTGTCGGCTGCGCCGTTGTCGACGCAGAAGGCTGAAGGTTATTCATGTTGGGGCTTTTCAGGTGCCAAAGAAGTCCTTCTGGTGATCGGCGGGTTTGGCAGTCAACAGTCGCCAATAGACATAGTGGAGAAGTACGATCCTAAAACTCAGGAGTGGAGCTTCCTACCTGTAAGTATGAGAGTAATCGCAGTCAAAACTCTGTGGCTTGGTTGAGCTGAGGGAGATGACCGACAACGGCGGTTCCTCCCGCAGAACATCGCCAGGAAGAGGCGCTACGTGGCCACCGTGTCGCTGCACGACCGCGTGTACGTGATCGGGGGTTACGATGGGCGGTCGAGGCTCAGCTCGGTGGAATGCCTGGACTACACGGCCGACGAGGACGGCGTTTGGTACACCGTCGCCACCATGAATGTGCGCCGCGGCCTCGCTGGGGCCACAACACTCGGAGGTAGAGGATCTTCTGTGATAGACCGCTGACCCCTCGACGGGTGCTGCAGCTGTCAGGGGGGCTTTTGGTGGGCTAAACCCCTTATAAAATGTTCTTTAATTAAGAAGGGGTGACTTGGGGCGGGCGGGTAGCGTAGCGGTCTATTCCGTTACCTACCAACACGGGGATCGCTGGTTCGAATCCCCGTGTTGCCGCCGACTTGGTCGAGCGTCCCTACAGACACAATCGGCCGTGTCTGCGGGCGGGAAGCCGGATGTGGGTATGTGTCCCGGTCGCTGCACTAGCGCCTCCTCTGGTTGGTCTGGGCGCCTGTTTGGGGGGAATAGCGTGATCCTCCCACGCGCTACGTCCCCCTGGTGAAACTCCTCACTGTCAGGTGAAAAGAAGCGGCTGGCGACTCCACGTGTATGGGAGGAGGCATGTGGTAGTCTGCAGCCCTCCCTGGGTCGGCAGAGGGGGTGGAGCAGAGACCGGGACGGCTCGGAGGAGCGGGGTAATTGGCCAAGTACAATTGGGGAGAAAAGGGGGCGGGGGTCCATAAAAAAAGGCCACAGAAATGAAAAACTTGTACTTCACGTCTTTGTTTGTTTGTTTGTTTGTTTGTTTGTTTATTTGCTGCGGCCATCGACAGACATGATCTATGTCGCTGGCGGTTTCGACGGCAGCCGACGCCACACCAGCATGGAGCGATACGACCCCAACATCGACCAGTGGAGCATGCTGGGAGACATGCAGACGGCGAGAGAGGGCGCCGGCCTGGTGGTGGCAAGCGGACTCATCTACTGCCTAGGTAGGGACAAGACGGGCGGCGTCTGCAGCCCAGACGACGGGCGAGGTGTGATTCCTGACACGGGACGTCCTGTCGTATCGTGCGTCCGCGGGGTGGACGCTATCGCCGTCGTTCGTCCCCGGCGTCCCGGGTGTTTGAGCACGACCGACAGTCTTTACTCTCTCGTCTTTAAGACCGCGGTATTGTTCAAAGATTTATGGCGGATGCCACGGGCGATAGGCTGGTACACGGGATGGTTGGTCACTCTCGGTCGCGCGGATCGCGGAGACTTGAGAGTTTGTCGAACTCTGACCCGATCGCTGGCTCGGTTGTCACGGCAACATCATAGAAGGTTTCTTAGCCCCGTCATGGCGTCGTCGGCACAGTGGTTAGCGCGGTCGCCTCACAGCAAGAAGGTCCTGGGTTCGAGCCCCGGGGTTGTCCAATTTTGGGGGTCGTCCTCTGTGGGGAGTTTGCATGTTCTCCCCGTGTCTGTGTGGGTTTCCTCCCACAGTCCAAAGACCTGTAGGTCAGGTGACTCGGCCACAATAAATTCTCCCTAGGTTTGTGTGTGTGGGGGCCCTGTGATGGCCTGGCGGCCTGTCCAGGGTGTCTCCCCAACCTGCCGCCCAATGACTGCTGGGATAGACTCCATCGACCCTGAGAGCAGGATAAGCAGTTGGGATAATGGATGGATGGATGGATGGATGGATGGATGGATGGATGGGTGGATGTGTCCGAAATCAAAAGGGAGCGGTGATGGGATGTGGGTGACGTTGCTGTTGATCAGGTGATCATAAATCGGTGAACTATAGATTAGCCTCCACCCTTCCTACCCGTGACAGTCGGCGAAATCCTTTTTTAAAAGGTCCGTTTTGCATATTCAGCAGACTGCCGGCATCATCTTAATATTCGTATCCGATAACGGGTCAGAGCGAGTCTGTGAAAAGAAACGTCATTTAGGGCGTCCCAGCAGCGTGGCGGTCTATTCCGTCGCCTACCAACACGGGGATCGGCGGTTCGAATCCCCGTGTTGCCTCCGGCTCGGTCAGGCGTCCCTACAGACACAACTGGCCGTGTGTGCGGGTGGGAAGCCGGATGTGGTAGTCTGCAGCCCTCCCCGGATGGGCAGAGGGGGCGGAGCAGCGACCGGGGCACCTCGGGAGAGTGGGGTGATTGGCCAGATAGAATGGGGGAGAAAAGGGGGGGGGACATGTAGCTCTTATTCTGGACAGCATTAACCCTCAGGGAGCACATGGGTTCGAAGGAAAACAGGAGGTGAGCTGAGCTGGAAGTTTGACCGAGGTGGTGCGTGAAAAACACGTGACACGCGGCCGGGCCGGGTGGGCTCGGTGTCGCCGGGTGGGCTCGGTGTCGCCGGGTGGGCTCGGTGTCGCCGGGTGGGCTCGGTGTCGCCGGGTGGGCTCGGTATCTCCGGGTGGGCTCGGTATCGCCGGGTGGGCTCGGTGTCGCCGGGTGGGCTCGGTATCGCCGGGAACGCCTGTGATACACAAGGGAAAGCTGGCCTCCCCTGGAGGAGCCGAGCCCGTATGAGTCGGGCTCAGGTGCGGATTGGCTTTGACGCCCGGCGTCCGTGACTTCCGAGGTATGGCGCTCGTTTCGTTGCCCTTCTGAGAACTGTTGTTTCTGCACAGGTGGGTACGACGGATTAAACATACTGAACTCCGTGGAGCGCTACGACCCGCACACGGGGCACTGGACCAGCGTCACGCCCATGGCCACCAAACGCTCAGGTAGGTTTTCCGCAGCAGAGGAGAAAAACGTTGTTCCCCCACTGGTGACTTGGAGTGCTGGATGTCACAGATGAGGACGGGTCATCGAGGGTTTCTTTGCCCCGCCCGCCCCGAGTCACCGCTGATTTATTTACTCCATAATGGTGTGTCACAGTGGCGCAGCGGTTAGCGCGGTCGCCTCACAGCACGAAGGTCCTGGGTTCGAGCCCGGGGTAGTCCAACCTTGGGGGTCGTCCTCTGTGTGGGGTTTGCGTGTTCTCCTCCGGGGGCTCCGGTTTCCTCCCACAGTCCAAAGACCTGTAGGTCAGGTGACTCGGCCGCACTAGATTCTCCCTAGGTTTGTGTGTGTGGGGGCCCTGTGATGGCCTGGCGACCTGTCCAGGGTGTCTCCCCAACCTGCCTCCCAATGACTGCTGGGATAGACTCCAGCATCCCCACGACCCTGAGAGCAGGATAAGCAGTTGGGATAATGGATGGATGGATGGGTGGATGGATGGGTGGATGGATGGGTTGGATGGATGGATGGGTGGATGGATGGATGGATGGGTGGATGGATGGGTGGATGGATGGGTGGATGGATGGATGGATGGGTGGATGGATGGATGGGTGGATGGATGGATGGATGGATGGGTGGATGGATGGGTGGATGGATGGATGGATGGGTGGATGGGTGGATGGATGGGTGGATGGGTGGATGGATGGGTGGATGGGTGGATGGAGATGGGTGGATGGTGGATGAGTGGATGGTGGATGATGGATGGATGGGATGGATGGATGGGTGGATGGGTGGATGGATGGATGGGTGGATGGATGGGTGGATGGATGGATGAGTGGATGGATGGATGGATGGATGGATGGGTGGATGGGTGGATGGATGGATGGATGGATGGGTGGGTGGATGGATGGATGGATGGATGAGTGGATGGATGGATGGATGGATGGATGGATGGATGGATGGATGGGTGGATGGATGGATGGATGGATGGATGGATGGATGGATGAGTGGATGGATGGTGTGGATGGATGGATGGATGGGTGGATGGATGGGTGGGTGGATGGATGGATGGATGGGTGGATGGATGGATGGATGGATGGGTGGATGGGTGGGTGGATGGATGGATGGATGGGTGGATGGATGGATGATCTGTCCCTAATGAGAAAGTCAGCTGCACAGAAGTTGGCTGTAACTGAAGCTCTGATTGGCCTTCGTTTGACGACCGCCTCCATAATCGAGACCTTTTTAACCAGCGGTCGTCTGAGGACATCATTCATGTCTATGTCCTCGTGTCTCTAATGTCTGGCTGCAGTAGAAACTCTCGTAGATGGAGAAACAGATGTAGCCCCCCACCCCCCCCCCCAGTCCAGATGTGACGTCTCTTCCCCGTCTACCCCATCCAGCCCGGATGAGCCAGACGCCGCAGACCCTTCCAGCTCCTCAGCAGTCCTACGTTCAGGATCTGGAGTCTGCTGGCTTGGTTTTGATGCAGTTTTGCTTTCACCGACGGGCCGTTTGAACATCCAGTCTCCCCCCCCCCCTGGGGACGTCCGGGTGGGGGGACTGGATGTTCAAACGGGCCGTTTGAACATCCAGTCCCCCCACCCGGACGTCCCCCCCCCCCCGGGACGTCCGGGTGGGGGGACTGGATGTTCAAACGGGCCGTTTGAACATCCAGTCCCCCCACCCGGACGTCCCCCCCCCCCCCCGGGACGTCCGGGTGGCGTGGCGGGCTACTCCGTCGCCTACCAACACGGGGATCGCCGGTTCGAATCCCCGTGGTTCCCTCCGGCTCGGTCGGGCGTCCCTACAGACACAGTTGGCCGTGTCTGCGGGTGGGAAGCCGGATGTGGGTGTGTGTCCTGGTCGCTGCGTTAGCGCCTCCTCTGGTCGGTTGGGGGCGCCTGTTCGGGGGGGGAGGGGCAATAGCGTGATCCTCCCACGCGCTAACTCCTCACCGTCAGGTGAAAAGAAGCGGCTGGTGACTCCGCGTGTATGGGAGGAGGCACGTGGTGGTCTGCAGCCCTCCCCCCCCCCCGGATCGGCAGAGTGGGTGGAGCAGAGGACCGGGACGGCTCGGAGGAGTGGGGTAATTGGTACAACTGGGGAGGAAAAAAGGGGGGTAAGTAGGGTGGTGTCGTTGTTCAGTTTGTCTGATGTGTCTGTTTGTGTTTCAGGGGCTGGTGTAGCTTTGCTCAATGACCACATCTACGTGGTCGGAGGCTTTGATGGAACCTCCCACCTGGACTCGGTGGAGGTCTACAACATCCGGACAGACTACTGGACCACCGTCGCCAGCATGACTACGCCCCGGTGTTACGTGGGCGCAACGTCCTGCGGGGGCGTCTTTACGCCATCGCCGGGTAAGAGAGAGAGAGAGAGAGCCCGGTTCCCCGCCGTTAGCGCAGCTGAAGCTAACGCCTGCAGAGTACTGCAGAGTACTACTGCAGAGTACTGCAGAGTACTGCAGAGAACTGGAGTACTGCAGAGAACTGGAGTACTGCGTAGTACTGCAGAGAACAGAGAACTGTAGTACTGCAGAGAACTGTAGTACTGCAGAGAACTGGAGTACTGCAGAGAACAGAGAACTGTAGTACTGCAGAGAACTGGAGTACTGCGTAGTACTGCAGAGAACTGTAGTACTGCAGAGAACTGTACTACTGCAGAGAACAGAGAACTGTAGTACTGCAGAGAACTGGAGTACTGCGTAGTACTGCAGAGAACTGTAGTACTGCAGAGAACTGTACTACTGCAGAGAACAGAGAACTGTAGTACTGCAGAGAACTGGAGTACTGCGTAGTACTGCAGAGAACTGTAGTACTCCAGAGAACTGGAGTACTGCAGAGAACTGGAGTACTGCAGAGAACAGAGAACTGTAGTACTGCAGAGAACTGCATAGTACTGCAGAGAACTGAGAACTGTAGTACTGCAGAGAACAGAGAACTGTAGTACTGCAGAGAACTGGAGTACTGCAGAGAACTGGAGTACTGCGTACTACTGCAGAGAACTGTAGTACTCCAGAGAACTGTAGTACTGCAGAGAACTGCTTAGTACTGCAGAGAACTGCATAGTACTACAGAGAACTGGAGTACTGCAGAGAACTGAGAACTGTAGTACTCCAGAGAACTGTAGTACTGCAGAGAACTGTAGTACTCCAGAGAACTGCGTAGTACTCCAGGGAACTGTAGTACTGCGGAGAACTGTAGTACTCCAGAGAACTGCCTGGTACTCCAGAGAACTGGAGTACTGCACAGAACTGTAGTACTCCAGAGAACTGAGAACTGTAGTACTGCAGAGAACTGTAGTACTGCAGAGAACTGTACTACTGCAGAGAACAGAGAACTGTAGTACTGCAGAGAACTGGAGTACTGCGTAGTACTGCAGAGAACTGTAGTACTCCAGAGAACTGGAGTACTGCAGAGAACTGGAGTACTGCAGAGAACAGAGAACTGTAGTACTGCAGAGAACTGCATAGTACTGCAGAGAACTGAGAACTGTAGTACTGCAGAGAACAGAGAACTGTAGTACTGCAGAGAACTGGAGTACTGCAGAGAACTGGAGTACTGCGTAGTACTGCAGAGAACTGTAGTACTCAAGAGAACTGTAGTACTGCAGAGAACTGCTTAGTACTGCAGAGAACTGCATAGTACTACAGAGAACTGGAGTACTGCAGAGAACTGAGAACTGTAGTACTGCAGAGAACTGGAGTACTGCAGAGAACTGGAGTACTCCAGAGAACTGTAGTACTGCAGAGAACTGCTTAGTACTGCAGAGAACTGCATAGTACTACAGAGAACTGGAGTACTGCAGAGAACTGAGAACTGTAGTACTGCAGAGAACTGGAGTACTGCAGAGAACTGGAGTACTGCAGAGAACTGCATAGTACTCTAGGAACTGTAGTACTGCAGAGAACTGGAGTACTGCAGAGAACAGAGAACTGGAGTACTGCAGAGAACTGGAGTACTCCAGAGAACAGAGAACTGGAGTACTGCAGAGAACTGTAGTACTCCAGAGAACTGCGTAGTACTGCAGAGAACTGTAGTACACCCAGAGAACTGAGAACTGTAGTACTGCAGAGAACTGCAGTACTCTAGAGAACTGTAGTACTGCAGAGAACTGGAGTACTGCAGAGAACTGCAGTACTGCAGAGAACTGGAGTACTGCAGAGAACTGTAGTACTGCAGAGAACAGAGAACTGTAGTACTGCATAGAACTGTAGTACTGCAGAGAACTGTAGTACTGCAGAGAACTGGAGTACTACAGAGAACTGCGTAGTACTGCAGAGAACTGAGAACTGTAGTACTCCAGAGAACTGTAGTACTGCAGAGAACTGTAGTACTCCAGAGAACTGCGTAGTACTCCAGGGAACTGTAGTACTGCAGAGAACTGTAGTACTCCAGAGAACTGCATGGTACTCCAGAGAACTGGAGTACTGCACAGAACTGTAGTACTCCAGAGAACTGAGAACTGTAGTACTGCAGAGAACTGTAGTACTGCAGAGAACTGAGAACTGTAGTACTGCAGAGAACTGTAGTACTCCAGGAACTGAGAACTGTAGTACTGCAGAGAACTGTAGTACTCCAGAGAACTGTAGTACTGCAGAGAACTGTAGTACTGCAGAGAACAGAGAACTGTAGTACTGCAGAGAACTGTAGTACTGCAGAGAACAGAGAACTGTAGTACTGCAGAGAACTGCGTAGTACTCCAGAGAACTGTAGTACTGCAGAGAACTGTAGTACTGCAGAGAACAGAGAACTGTAGTACTGAAGAGAACTGCGTAGTACTCCAGAGAACTGTAGTACTGCAGA